>NW_028262380.1:8407500-8713000 GCF_047370975.1 Nipponia nippon | reverse complement strand
ACGGAATATACAAACCACGCAGCAAGAGTATAAGGGCCCTGTCGTGTGAGCTTTGCAATTGCAAAGAAAGAAGGTAAGAAGCTTTCACTGTACTCCCAGTCACTGTCGTTGCAATCTGAACAGAACTGTTTACTCATTGACTTAACCAACTCTTTCCAGAGAGGCTCGGGCATCCTGTGAAGCAGCGGTGCTTTGTTTGTAGAGCTCTGTTTGCTCTACCAGGCTGCCTGCAGCACAGGGAAAATGGAAGCGAAGGGAAGCCCATGTTAGACCCCGTTGGCTAAGATTGCAGTACGGCGTATATCCTCGTTCTGGTTTTTGTGGAGTCATTTACTTCCACCTCTTCTGGTTTTCAGCTCCGTCGCTGTTTGTGTTCTTTTGAAGAGGGTATCTATCTCGTGTGGCCTGAGAATGACAGTCAGCGATGGGAGAATGCAGAGTGCAGAAGGGGAGAGCGCTTTGCAACATTAGGACTGAAATTACAAGACCTACCAGGTATTTCTAGTAAAAGAGAATCACGCGCAATACGTGACAGCTATTTAGGAGAAGATGCTGCTTGCTGGAGAGGTCCTTGGGGAAGGAAGTAAATCCAGACTTACAGCCCCTTCTCCTTCGCACAGCGGTATCTCAACCAACGTGCTTGCCCTGTGCTGCCGCTAGTTTGCAAGCGATATGACGCGGCATGTCTGCCAGGTTAGGATATTGCCTAGCAGGGTGCAGCGTGCCTTTATTAATGTCAAATTCCTCACGTTTTTGGAAGGTGATCATTTTTTTGATCGCCATGGATATGTAGGACTGTGGTTAACTGTAGAATTGGCTCCAGTTGTAGGCGTTCCCAAGGATTTGAGTGCGCTCACATATAAAATCCTTGGAGTAAGATGGTGGCTTATATATGAGTCAGCTGGGCCATTAGCCGGGTTTGGCTGTGGATTAGTGCATCTCATCAGCTGAGTGCTTTATATTGATGAACAACTCGGAGCTATTTTGTACTTTTTCTCATTTTGCCTGCAGAAAACAAACCAGCTTCAAAAGGTAAAGTTCACTGTGCCTAAAGAAAACAACAGCTCCGTACTTCTGTAATATTAATATTGCTTAAATACCTGATTTCTCCTCTTCCATGGGGAAAAGGCAGAACTGTACCAACCAGGGCCAAACAAGGAGAACAGGAGTGCTTCCCCTCATCATTTACACGTACGTGGCTGGAATAGCTCCACAAGACTCATCTGGAGTAAAGGTCCTTTCACTCTGTAGACAAAAATAATTGTTCTCAGAATAAGTCACTTATATTCTGGGACAGAGCCTAGATTCTTCCATAAAAAAGGCGTTTTTGCTGTTGCTGCAATAACAACAGCCACAAATAGATCTATCCAGAACCAGTTGCACCAGCCAAGCCTTCTTCCCTTGATTAGTGGGCAGAATGTGGGTGAAATGATAAGGAGTGCACGGCATGTTGAAAATAAAAATGATACATTATTCTATAATATATAGAATATATAGAGAGAATATAGTATATAATATAATATATAAAATATGTAGAATATATAGGCTATCTATTCTCTATAGGCTTCAGTTTCTGCATATGTGCCCTTCGTGCTGTCGTCTTTTCAGGGGAAGATACTCTCATTCTCTGAAAATGCTGGTGGTCACTCAGCCATGGTGAATGTACTTGAATCCTAAGATTTATGATCACAATCCTGTTATCTGCAGTGTCAGGATGATTATCCCAGCAGTCCTATGGGATCAACCTAAAATTGTTGGACAAGAAAATTATTTGTCAGGAATTACAGCAAGAAGATGATTTGTTCTGAATTTGAAAGAGGCATAGTTATTTGCAGCTGCTCTGGCTGTTTCCCCCCATCTTTCCCATGCTGTCCAAACAAGATGAGATACAGGTTCTTGTTTCTTCTGTCAACATGTGCAGGCTGACTGGACGAAACTGTTTATATTCTCACTTATTTTCTTTATTTTACAGCTGTGAGTATGCAATAACTGCACCATATGTTAAATACAATTGAAATGTATTTTATCTTCTGTGTCCAAGGATTTAATCTCTTGTATTGGGGCGGGTATATTTAATGGAGCAGACGTGAAATACCGAGAGGTCTCTTGTGTGTAGAAATCTGAAGAAAAGTGTCTCTTCACCGTCAAAAAGACAAGCCCAGTGACAACTATCCTACCCGTTTCAGTATCATTTCTTAAAGCCTCTGCCAACTTTCTGCAACACTTTCTGAGCAAATAGAAACCGGCCTTCAGACCAATGGAGTATGAAAAATCATGAAGCTTCCCTGGCAATAGGAGGATCAATCACTTTTATACTTTTAAAAATAATTTCATTAAGATTCCTTCTGTAAGCACCCTCTCCCCTCAACTATGCCTAGAACTCATATAGAAAATAACTTCAGCACTTGTACAAATTTGGCCAGGTAGCTAGTTCAGTGGACCTTGGGGGATGAAAGATACTCATATATAAATGCTGTATGGACAACTTGTCTGATATAAGATCTGCTGCAGTAAATGGAAACCTCCCACTGACTTAATATGACTCCCAGATTAGGTGTTTGGGAAGGCCACAAAGACCACCTGTGACAGAGGAGTATTTCAAGTTATATTATATCAGGTTTTCTGCCTCCATCTGCTTTCTTATTCGAGGCTACGGCAGTGTGTTAATTGTCCTAGGCTTCTCTTCTTGTGGGCTTGCTGAATATGGTTTCTGAACATAGGGCCTTCACCAGGCACCTCGCTGGCCCATCTGGGTGGTCAGATTTGAATTCTTGCATCTACAGTTGTCATTTGATTGTCTTTAGCCTCTTCCATGAACAGCGAGGGGCAAGACTGGGGTGTCTGTGAGGCATCTCCCAGCAATTATCAAAGGACTTTCGGAAAGTTCTGTGAGATCTCTGGGAACTTGCTCCTTCATCCTTTGCAGTTATATCGTATTGTGAAAGACATGCGGCAGAGCAGACTCATTTTCTGTTGCACAACCATTTAGGACTGTGTTGTGCTGAAGGTCACAGCCACTTTAAAACTGTTTATGTAAGTCACAACCCAACAGACTTTAAAATCTGTTGGTTGCTCTTGCATTCTTACACTCTTTACTGATTCTTCTAATCTGGCTACGATTTATAACCACATCTGTTTTGTGGAGCGGGGTGGAAGAGGTAAGTCAAATTCAACGGCTGAAACAAGGTCTAGGAAATGCCCAACATCATTTAAGGCTGGAAGAGACCTCAAGACGATGCCCTTGCCCAGGGTAGGATCAGCTTCACCCATCACATTGCCAGACCTCTTCCTAACCCCAGATGCATCACTGAGGTTCTGAAACCTCTCGAGGGAATCACTTCCAGTGCTTCAGTATCTTTACTATGAAGAAAACTCTTCCTAAAGATGCTCTTCTTTCTTGTGGTACTTTAAACCGGTTATTTCTTCAATCCACCATGGGCATGGAACATTGGAAAACACTGTAAGCACCTTACTGTGTGGGACTGCCCCTTGGAATCTCTGTGCAGTAAATATTATCCAAAGAAATGTTCTTCTTTTTTTCTTGCCAGAGCCATGGTTTAGGTTCTCACAAGTGCAGCAGTTCAAGAGTATTAAGGCTGGCAATGCTGCTAGGATTTAATGTCCATTTGTGACGCACCAGCCCCTCCCTGGTGCATCTCATCTCTCTTATGGGACAGCTTCCCTCATCCTGACCAAATGAGAAACGGTACTCAAACCAGCCTTGGGCCTGGAGGGGTTACATGTGGCCTCTCTTCTCCAGCATGTGTGAGGAATTTTCAAGCCTGGAAGATCTCATGCAGTTTTGTGTGAAAACTGGTGCCGCTTTGTTAACGGCAAGTGATTTTGGGGCTGTCATGCTAAGATCCTGGCCCTTGTAAATGGGAAAATACTCAAACGATGGATGGAAATGGGGTTATGTATGAGCAGTTTAACAATTCACTGCTGCTGAAAGGGAGGACTCCTACTCTTTCCCCTCTCCTTTTATCTCCAGCCAACCACGTGGTCCTGCTACTTATTTTGTACCATCTCTTGCAGTTGTCAGACCCCTTCGTAAACCAAATAACTCGTAGATCAGCCAGTTGATTTAACTCAGTGAAGGTCACAGAAAGAGCCAGAGCCGGTGGAAAAATGGAGAAGGACCAGGAGGCTGAGAGAGTGCACTGGAGATGCACCGAAGATCTTCAGGTCGGGTGGAGCTGTGCCCGAAGGCAGAAGTTCTGTTATGGCAAAAGCAAATTTAACAGCTTGTCATGGTGAGGGAAAAATCTTGCTCTTCTTCCTTCTGCTTCCAGCTGTGCTTTCCCTTCCTCTCCCTTGGGCCAGCTCTGGCACACGTTGAATCAACTCGTTAAGCAGGCAGAAAACCACACGGGGAATAAAAAAAAAGAGTTTGCATCTCGAAGGGATCTGAATCAACGTAGCAAAGGGTCAATGTGAGGGAGGGGTGGGGAGAAAGGGGGATGTTGTACCCTCAACCTGTGCGAGTTGAAGGTGCTGCAGTATGGACAAACTGCAAGAGTCAACCCCTAGGATGAATGGATGAGTGAAATCGAGGGAGCATCCATCACCACCTTCCTCTGACCAAAGGTGTAAGGAGCTGGTTAAGAACATGCAGACAGCGCGTAGCCAGTATCCTGTCTCTGTTGGATGCTAGAAAAGAAGGGAAGGACAGAAGCATATTCTGAGATTTCTCTGGTATGCTCTCCTAGCTTCCAGCTATCTGTGGCTTAAAGGCTTCCTGAGTTAGAGATCCTGCTTTTGTGTTTCACAGCCCTTGGCATACTTTCATCCTGCAAATTTATTTAATTGTGTCTTTGAATCCATGAAAACTTTGGCATGATAATTTGAAATCCTTGGATGAAAAGAACCATAGTAATACAAAAACAGATCTAGCAGAAAACACCAGGATTTCTCCAGTATGCTGAAAATCTTGTGTAAACAACAGTTTCAAGTGTTTTGCCTAAAATATATATGTATCTCGCAACAAAACCAAAAAAGGTAAAAATATTCAAATATTGGTAAAATCTGTATACCTTTTGCAAAACCATTCTGTCTTTTATCTCTTCTTCCCCTTAAATAATGAGAATCTTGTTATATTTACACCACCCCTACCTACCCGTGCTAAGGGGTTTTACCCTTATCAACAGCGACTCTGTTTCTCTTCCTGCCTCGAACGCTCGCAAAGATGGAAATTTAGGAGCGGTGGCTGCTGCTAGAGGTCCGCGCACCGTGGTGTGGTGCTGCTCAGAGCGTGTCTCACTGACGTAGCTTTGAAGTGCCAGAACAACCCCGCAGCCACCTGCACCCAGGCTCCCGGTGCCTACCACCGCAGGGGAAAGCCGACTGATATTATCAACATTAGCAAGCATTTTAGCAACTTTCCTAGCCCAGATGGGGCCCCCGGAGCCAAGACATCTCAGTGTGGCTCACTCAGCAGGTAGGTGGCTGCTGAGGAGCCTTCACTGTAGGCTTCCATTTCCCACTTGCACCTTCCTGATGGAAAATCTTCTCTGTTACTCTGTGGATTGCACTGCAGTGATTGGCACCATTTTGCAGACACTTGGCTCTCTTAATTTTCTTTTTGCCCTCTCTCTTCGGGAAGAGTAGACACCTGGGTAACAGCCAAGTGAATTTGCTAGCTGTGTGACAGCCCTGGTCTTTGGAACATGGGGGAAGCTGGCTTCAGATAAGCAATTTCTGCTTTATTTTCCTTGAATAAAACAGAATAATCTAGGTCAGCAGGGACTTAAGAAAACCATCAGGTCAAACCTTCTCCCCAGTCAAAAGACTTTGACATTAGATCAGGTTGCTCAGGGCCTCGTCCAGTTTAGTTTTGAGTATCTCCACGGATGGAGATACCACCATCTCTCTGGCCTCATGTTTAACCACCCTCATCATCAAGTATTTTTTTTCTTAATATCCATTGGAATTTCATTGATACAGCTTGGATCTATTGCCTCTCATCCTCTCACCACGCACCTGTGAGAGCAGTCTGGCTTCATGTTCTCTACAATCCTCATTAGATATTGACAACAGGTGATTTAGTCCTTTCCAACCACTGAAAAGAGGTCAGAGCTGTATAGCAGAAATTCTCTGGTCCCACCCCTCCCCTCTTTCCTTTTTGGGATTGTTTTCCTTGAATGGTGACTTTGCTTGGACTTCGGGGTGGTGTTCCTTGCACTTTCCTTTTTTTTGGCTCCCACTGACATCACAGTGTTTCTGGTGAGCTATACTTTACCTGGCTTCTTATTTAGCCCCCATTACCATGGTATGGAAACACTGTTATGACTTTATTAACACCTGCAGGGACACTGGCCGTGAAGTAAAGACCTGAAACAGAGCCCCTGGGTTGTGTAAGAGGTATGAGACCTCCACAATGCACTCCAGCGCAAGAGAGATGCTTACAGCAGCTGGGTGTATGTTGAAGGCTCCCGGACATATTTTTGGTGGTTCCAGATCTCCATAGAATGGCTGAGCTGGAGGCCAGGACCGAGGGCACAGATAGATCAGCTCTGGTGAACTTTGCTGGGGTGGCACAAGAAGCTTCT
Source organism: Nipponia nippon (assembly GCF_047370975.1). Classification (NCBI taxonomy): domain Eukaryota; kingdom Metazoa; phylum Chordata; class Aves; order Pelecaniformes; family Threskiornithidae; genus Nipponia; species Nipponia nippon. The sequence goes on along the minus strand of NW_028262380.1, from coordinate 8,706,452 downwards.
GCTCCCCGCCTGCCTGCTTGTTGTGCAGAACGTCACGGCGCTTCCAGCAAACTTTGTGTGCCGACTTTCCAACCAACCTCCTGCAAAGCCTGCTGCCTCAGCTCCCACCCTGTCCTTGGCAGCGTGTGTGAAGCCACTGGGCTGGGACGCGAGCTGCCCAGGACGCGTTTTCCCCCTGCCTGCTCTCCGGCAGCTCTGCTGCCTGCCAGGAGCGGCTGGAGCGGGCAGCGGGGAGCAGCAGCGCTTTTTAGATCTGCTGGAGCTTGTCTGCTGAAGCGAGTTTATCCGAATGCCTCGAAGAAGCCTCTCTAAAGCATTAAGATGGAGACAGATCGCTTCTCTTCTGCAAGAAAGGAAAGCAAAGTCTTGCACCAGAGAGAGCGGGTTGGAGTGGAAGGCATTCGTTTCAAGTCGTGACTTGGTCCCTGCAGGCGAATGAGCAGCAGAGCTCTGTCGAGTGAGAACTCCCTGGCGTGATTTGCATTGCTCTTTTCCGTACGTTCAGTAAAACCAGAGCAAACCTGTCTGTGGGCGCTCCTAACTTTGGTTTAGTTTCTCACCAGATTAAAGCAAACCGATAGGAGTCTGGTTTTAATATGGTGCAGGAGCATCCGTCGCTCTGCTTGCTCCGGGGTCTGTATTAGTTTAATGAATTGGTTTAAATTAACATCTAGTTGAATGAGTGCAACTCTTTCATGTAGATGAGGCCTGAGGCTACTAGATAAACAAGAGATGAGGTGAGAGGACCTCTAAATTCTTCACAGCCCAACAGAAACCTGTATGAATGAATTGAGATCTATTTTTGTCTTTATTCTGATGCCTTTTAAAAGAAACCATAAAATGGCTGGAATAACTCTTCGCAGAAAGACGGGGCCAGGGAGCGGGTGGAGAAGAACGCCAGGAGGTTACGGGCGCAACTTTTGGAGCTCGTACCTGGGAGTGCCTCATCCCAAAGCCGGGGGAGCTGCCAGCAAGCTACACATGTGCAGCACATGAATGGGTGAAAAGAGGAAACACAGGGGAAGGCTGCAGGGCTAAATCCCAATCCCATTTAAAGTTGGTGGCAAAGATCCACCGACTAAGGTTGGCCCTTGGCCCTGAATTCATTTGTTCCGAGGGTTTGCTTGTGCAATTGTTAATCTGGGCTGATGAGCAATAACTGCTACAGGAAGGGAAAAGCGAAGAGGAGGCAGCGGCGGCAGCACAAGAGCCGTGGAATCTGTCCTGACCCTGCCTGGACTCGGCATTTCACTGCATGGTTTCATTCTGTGCATTGCTGGAGGGGAGCATCCTCCTTGTGCCAATGCCACATCAAAGTGCAGTGCGTGGTGCAAGATTTCAGCATCCCAGGGTAGCGGAGAGTAGCAGCCTGAGCTGCCTGTGAAATGAACTGGGATACGGGACTGGAGCCGGACAAAGGCTCACGTTCCTTTTGAAGATGTTTGGGGAAACGTAAAATCTAACCAGTCATACAGAGTCATTCAGGAAACTCTTACTGTACAGGGAAAATGCTCGTGACGGTCATACATGGGTTTTACATACTGGTGCTTCCCCAAGAAGGTGGTTAACATCAGCCTCAATTACAGAGGGGGAATCCGAAGCACAGAAGAGAAACGACTTGCCCGATGTCACACAGGAGGTTAGAGGCATAGCAGGGAGTGCTTCCCTTGATGCACTTCTGCCTTCTACTTTATCCATAAAACAAAAATGACTTTCTGCTTTAGGCAGTGAATATCTAATACAGATGCTTCTTTTTAATACCACAGTATAAATAAAAAAGAATTTTAACTTGCACCACAGACCAAGTTTTTTTTCTCTGGCAGGCGTGAACAACATGGTTCTGGGGTGGCTGAAGTACTGTTTTTTTTTCCTTGCTGTTCATGTTGCAATGGGGCATTTATAATGACTCTTCCTAATACATCTGTTTTCAGGAATCCAGTCATATGGGAAGCATTTCAGATAACATTTAAAGATAGTTGGAGAAACTGAAGATGAAGCATCAGTTGTCCATAGTGCTGTTAAATAATATCAGGATATGAGGGGGTTTTTTTTTAGAGCTCTCTTGAGCTGTAGCCAGTACTGCAGTTGAAACTCTTCTTAAAAAAAGGAAATCAAGCAAGACTGGTTATGAACACTCTGGGGAGGTTAATACTGTCTCATTTTGCTGCTCTCAGTGGCTTATATGCTTAAGTTAAAGGAGATATAAATCTCATGTTTGTAAATGAACAAACATCTCCTGTGGTTGTGTTACACTGATGCTCCTTGGTTTCTCGCCTGTTGTTCTGAAGCACCTAATGGTCGCAGCTATTAGGGATGATCCACGAGACAAATTCAGCACAGCTCTTCACTCTGCAAGTCAACATCCATGCCAAGGCACGGCGATGTCCCCATCAACTGAACCGACTATCTGGTGGGTCTGCAGGCAGGAGATGCTATCTCACACGCTTACCTCCTCCAGCCTTATGAGCTGCTCTCCTTCCAGGCAAGTCCTGTATTAATTATTCCTATCAACAAATAATGCATCATTCATTGTTAAGACAGGGCTTGAAATACAAGTGTTTTGCTCTTCAGTGAATATTTTCCCAATTTTATTGGCAAATGCCAGCAATTTTTTGTCAGCAGAGTCAAAATACTCAGTGTCTCTCAGTGTCTCCATTGTTTGACATAAGACTATCCTTCCTTTCCTCTTACGTCTCCTGAGCTCTTAGTCAGTTATCCAAGAAAACATTGAATCTGTCAGTCTTCTGGCTGACCTATCCAAACTACTTTTTCTCAGTTTTCCTTCTGTCTTGTGTAACATGAATTATAACTGAAAGAGGATACAACTAAGGTATTTGCAAAAATGATCCCGAAAACGAGTGGCTGCAGAAATGCCCCTCTCTCCGTTCAGTCCAGAGATCCTCGTGGCTTGACTTTAACTGTAAGTTGCCTTTCTGCAGCACCTCCTTCCTGTGATCCACAATGTCCCATAAAGGTGTTTATTTCAGAGCTTCCTCAATCATATATTGGTCCCTATGGCTGGGTGATATGAAGCCTGAATTAGCTGATTAAAATTAAGGCACAGACTGGTGGCAGCGGTGGCTACCCCTGACAGTAGCTTACCAATACGTGCTAAAACCCTTGGAGTCACTAAATGAAAATAAAGTGTCTTTCTCTTGGGCTTCTGTGACAACAGTGACATGAAATCCTGTGTCCTGTGTTATTCAGGAGATGAAACTCTGTGATTTTGGTAGCCCCAGGTCTCTGAAAGGCAGTGGAAGTCTTAAATGCAAGGTCCTCTTTCTGCCATCCTAGCATTTCATCCCCATCGGTATAAATTATGCCACTAATTTGCACCCCACATTTCTTCCCTTTCCCATAGTAACATTTATATTACATAGATTGCAAGGGAAAATTAGCGGAAGCTGAAAATTTAGTGTTAGTCATTGTTTCTCTGGTTTGGGGCACTGAATTCAACAGTCCACTACGGAAGAAGTGTGAGTGAGCCTCCAAGGCAGGCAGTCCAGTTTCTCCAACAGAAAGAGAAGCCCTGCAAAGTTTCTCGGTACCTTGAGTTTGCTTCTCAGCAGGCTTTGGGCAGAGCACTGGTGCCCCGCCAATGCCTGATGGGGAGCGCAACCTCTCTGGCACTGGTTCTGTGCGCTCTCCCCAGTCTGAGTCACAGTGATGCCTCGTCCGTCACTGCTATATTTTCAAGGCTGTTTCCCAAAGTTTCTAACTACGTGACTTGCTCTGTGCCCCAGGTGAAGGATGTGGGTGTCATAGGAGCCCAGCTGTCATTATCACCAGTCAGCTGTGGTCTGGTACTCAGTGATGCTTCCCCTGGAGAGATGATGAGATTGTCCTGTGTCACCTCTAACTCTACCAGCTGCTGGGCTTCCCTGCTGAGGATCCTTCTCCATCTCTACCTGTGGTGGGTCAGTGGCATAACCTCCATGGCTGGGAGGTAGCACAGGACAACAGCATCTGTTTTCCACGTTCAAACCTCCATCCCATATGTGGAAGAGCTGGCGAGCTCCCATCTTTTACAAATGCCTGAGACGGCATAACTTCTAATCTTGGATATCTGGTGCATTTTCTCCTGCGTATCTTCCCTTCCTCCTTCCAGCCAGCCAGACTTAACATCTGGAGTTGGGTTGGGAAGATTACCAAAGTGCAAAGGCTTAAGATTGCTCTAAACCAGGCTGTCCCTTACTGGTGCTTCCCCTTTTTTCTGAAAAATATCCCACCTAGTGTTTGCAGCAAATAGTAGGTAGCTACTTTTGGTCTCTAATGTGATTCCTCATCCAGCCTTTATTTCCAAACTGGAATGAAAATATCAGCATTGCTTTAATTTGCACCAATAATCTCAGAAAGCAGCAAAAAGATTGGGCAGAACTTCTGCAATGGTTTATTCAAAGTGTGTCTTCAGACTTCTGGTTCTTCAGAGTAAACACCCAGAACAAGTTTTTCTCATGTTCCCTCTCCCTCTCATTTCAAGCACTGAAAATATAATTAATATATAACTAATAAAATAAAAAATATAATTAAACACTAGCTCCTTATTAAACTTAAAATCTTCTGGTTTTCTCAGAAGAGATCTGCCCAGTAAAGCAAATGTACCTACACAGTACGTATTGCACAGACTGGCAATTATACACGATGCTGAAGTGTATGTGAGTTTAAACACCTAAGTTTTTAATGTAAGATGAATTACTTAAAATATTTACAGTCTGTTCTTTCCTTTTTTGCTTCTTGCAGTGGTTATACACAGAATCTGCTAGATCAAGAGATTAAGAGGAACATTGAATGAGGGTCCAACGCTGCACCTATGAGTCTCTAGATTAAGTCCAGCTCAGGTGACTGAAGTCTTAGTGGACACTTCAAAATACCAAATACCCTCACCTCGCATTATTTGCAGCAGGGATCACACATGTCACCTCACAGAGCTGGGACCTGTCATTTTTGCCTGCTTCCAATAAAGCTTAGTGGTTTCAGTCTGGTTGGTGAGGAGGCAAAGTGCACTGGACAAAAAGTCCAGCTCCTTAGTGTCAGTTCGACCCTTAGGGCTGGCTACCTTGGGAAAGGGCATGAGAAGATGGAAACCGAATTAGATTCCTACTGCCAGAACAGCGTCCATATGGGATATCTGCTCTACTCTAATGTGGGGTAACTGTCCCATAACACTTCAGACTCCCAGGCTTGGTGCTTCCTAGCTTCCATCAATGAGGATGCTGCAGTTGGTTTATTTGGTTTATTTAGCAGTAGAATTAAGGCTTTAGAAGAGTGGAGCAAAGATCTGTTTATGATATTTCTGGGTAAAACGAAAGGATGGTGCAGCAGGGATATTTGTGAGGGCAGAAAAATGAGAGTGAATGGGCTTCCAACAGCCATGGAGAGTGGGACAAGGAGGAAGGTGACAGTCATTTGGAAAACTGCAAGCTGGAGAAACAGTGTGGTGCTGGCTCCAGCTGCTGGGCATCCTTGCAGAGACTGCCAGCCTTTTAAAGAATGGGAAAATGGTGGCGGTTCCCCTTTTGCCAAACATTTTGTCTTCTCTGGAAAGAGAATTGTGATTTATCAATATCCAGGAGAAGAGCAAGGAGCCTGCCCTGTCACTGCTGTCCAGCCTGGTGACTCCAGCAGAGGACAGCCGTGCCATCATATCTCAGCAGCACGCACTGCCTCCCCAATACCCCTTCCCTCTGTCACTGTCAGACCTGCTACAGCAAAACTCCTGCTCAGCATCCTCCCTGCTCCCCTCTCACCCCAGTCCCTGCAGGTCAGCTCCTCAGGACAACATCGGGGGGTTTTCCTGCATGAATCTAGCAATATTAAGGATGGAGCTGGAGGTGGCTGCAGAGAAATGTGAATCTAATGAACGCTTCCATGCAATACCGAAATACTCTTTGCTCATTGTCTGACTGCCTTTCATTCCCATCTCCTCCTGCTTTTGTGCAATAGGAACTGTTTTTCACTGAAGGCACTGACCAAACCCAAGCACTTTTCTTAGATATCTTGTTTTAAATCTTGTTATCCCAACCTGACTTGGGTTCTTCTCGCTCTTAGAGTATGTAACGATAGCTCATTTTCAAGGTCCTCTGCAATAGCTGGAAAATGCAAATCAAAATGTGAGGGCCTATAGCTCCTGTGGTATCTTGCTTTGCATTGAAGTGAGAGCGTTTTTGCAGCTTCTGTTTCTTTGCACACTTTATCTTGCCTTACTTAGTTACAGCCGAGGGGCAAAATCAATGCAATGCCCAACTACATGCAAAGCAAGCTGGTGTGATTAGAGATAGATAAAAGTTATGATCCCTCTCTAGATGGATCCATCTCCGGATGGATGAAGATCCTCCCTCACGTAGTAAGTATGCAATGCATTTGTATACTAATGGCTCTCTGTCATTTAGTAACACCATTATAAATAATTTTTCTGTACTTTTCCATTCATCTTAGACTATTTTTCTGCATCCGTCATTCCCTGTTGTCTTCTAACCTCCCTGTTCTCACTGCCTAAACAAACAAAAGAGACCGAGTCTTCCACGGTGCTTTTCAGCGTTTCAGAGTCAGGGTTAAACTCTGTATAACAGAGTTTATAGTATAAGCTTTTGCCACCTGGTAAGTCCTAGGAGGTGGAAATGTTCCTTTCCTTGGTGACATCTATGTTGCTAAATAAAACAGGAGGAGGTGTTGTTTTCTGGCCCAAAGAAAAGTGGCACAGCCTGGCTACATATAGTATGTCTCTGGTGCTGTGGTCTTCCCTGGGCTCATGTGGTGGCCTTGTAGGCCTAAGACATCATACTCTGAGGTTCAAAGTGTCCAAAGCAAAGCAATGGCTGTGCTGTATCCCATCAAGACGGTGTTTTTATAATATGAAACTGCGGGTGTGTATGTTTGGTGAGCCCTGGCGTGCAGCACGAGGAAGGGCCAGACACCCTTCAGGATGCAAAGCCTGTTGAGATGATGCTGGAGGACCACGAAGGGAGCCAGAGGTGGCTCTGGATTGTCCATACTGCCTTTTAGGAATGCCTGCTATCCCTCAATCCATGCCAGGCATTCGCTGGGAAGGTACTTCTGGGCACAGGCCACAGCTATACACGGAAAGGCATTGCCAGTTTAGCAGGGTGCACAGTTACTAGTCCAGAGCTTGAGTTTGATTCAGCTCTGGAATTAAATAGACTCGATATATCTTCAGTATATATCTCTTTACATCAGTCAGGCAGACTTAGTGTCCCTCCACATGTTCATGCGGGCTGATGCACCAGTTATTTTTGGTGTTGTTGCTTTGGGTTGTTTTCATCGCATGTAATATTTTTGTTAGTGGCACAGAATGACCCAGAGCACATAGCGAAACTGCTTGTCTCAGGTATTGGGACATTTCTGTGGTCAGTGTGTGTTGAAAGAGAGGTTTGATGGGGGAGTTTTTCAGGGTTGCTAAGTACCTGCAGCTGCTCTAAAAATTGCTGGAGTTGCGGGGAACGGTAATTCTGAGGATTGGGGCTGAAGAAATTATTGTTAAGCATTCTGCTGTGCAAGGGAAGAAAAAGGGAGGGGATGGGAAAAGTGAGATAAGGTTTGTCATTTAAACCTAAACAGAATAGCCTCACCTTATATCTTTACATCTGCATCAATTTTAATGCCTTGTTCACTTGCAAATTTCACTTTAAGATAAAGAATCATGCCTGGTTTGTTTGCCATTCCTACAGCCACAGACAAGCTTCACTTACTCCCCTTTTATTTTCAATGACTAAGACTGAAAGAGCTAAATTACATTTCCTCCCCCCTATGGAAACCTGATGAACCAGTGTGAACCTGCACCTGAGAACCCCCGGGAACACCGAGGATTTGGCCACACAGATCGGACAGTTGGATGCTTAATTGCGTTCTGGGCAAAAAGCCTGCTTGAATGTGCGTCTTTTATTAAGTGCGTGGGAGGCCAGCACAAAAATTAGACCCTATTAAGGTGCCAGAAGGAGGAGAGTGGTGCAAAGGCTTTGCAGTGCCTGTCTCCACTGCGCTGTGTTGAGCTGCCCATGCCAGAAGCCCTCTAAAAAATGTACCCTGAGCATCAACCTGGAACTCATAAGCAAGGTGCAGGGATTTGCTGAGGCTGCTGTTAGAGACCTGAATGAATAGTTATTTACGGAGCTGACAAATAAGGTTAGTGCCAGGAGCAAAAGCAGAACCAGAGCTAAGGGAAAGAGAGATGAGGATGCGATGGGAGCAGCAGAGGTTGGGCAGAGCCGCAGGAATAGCTGGGGTGTGCTGGGAGCACGTATGCCCTGCAAGGGAGATGCTTCGATAAAGGGTTCAGACAGAGATGGGGGTGAAAACAGGATTTCAGTCAAGACAGGGAAGTGGTGAAGAACAAGGACCAACTGGTGTAATGGGATGAGTCCGGGAAGTGAGAATTTTATTAGATAAAAGGGTCATGTTTTTTCAGTTTGTTAAAAGATTAAATTAGCAGTGTGGCATTCACTCCAGATCTGTGTTTCAACTTTCCCCAGCTTTGCAAAGTAGATGATTTGGAGCCTTTTTCTGGATGGGGGCCTCTTTACTATGCTGTGCATCTTTGCATGAATTGCTATGGATGATGAAATCATCCTCGTAGAGGGTGTAAGATCTGGGCCTCCCTTGGAAGTAAAGTAGCCAGTTACGTGTTCCCCCCTCCTATCATCTTGGCCATTTAGTGCAGATGCGTTGTAGCGCTGGCACACAAACGCTTGCGGCTTGCATCAGTCATGAAAAAGCATAGTGCGTTATAAACCTGACATTGTAATATTTTGAGTATCAAGACCTTTTCAATCACCTCCTCGTTATGTTTTGTAGTTGCAACCCAACTGAAGCACAATAAGCCGGCATAGTTAGCGTCCAATATATCTTACGGTGTTCACTTAGGATTTGTAACTCAGGTCTGTCCTTGGGCTCTAAATCAGAACATGAGTGAAATGCATTGAATGATCCCATTAATATAAATAGCACTAAAGTTAAAAGCAGGGCTCCGTGAAAGGACTTTTGATACACTGGCTACTGTCGCCCTCGAGTCAGCAGGTGGCATTATAGAACAATCAGAAATCACCAAACCTTCGCCGCTTCCCGCTCGCAGCCCCAGACCTGAGCCTACAGGGGAATGAGCATGAAACCCGCCTGTTCAAAACACATGGAAACGCACAATGAGCAGTTGCCAATTAGGGCCGGGGCTATTGTCTGCTAAAGGTCAAGTGTTGGCCTTGCTGAAATCTTTCAACGCTGGCTCCAGCGAGATCGGAATTTAATATATCGCATACAGCTGAAAACTTGCTTGGCCCTATGCAGGGCAGAGCCAGGCTTTCCTCTCTCCTTCCCCCGTATTCCCCAGGCCGGCAATACGTGCTGGGAAACCTCGGGGAGGGAGGAACCCGGCTTTTTAATCTGCTACCACCTCCCTCCCTGTAGGTATTGTGGAAGAACTGAGTTGTTGGCAGGGCGGTAGAATAGGAGGTGGTTTGGCAACGTGGGCAAGGGGAGGGTGTTTGGGACGGGGTTTGTTTTACCGTCTCCCAAGAGATTTTCTTTATAACTCCGGTGGTACATGTTTTTACAGCTTACTACTTTTAGTATCTGTCACTTGAAAAGAATAGATGGTCTAGATACAGGGGAAAAAAACATGTGCAAGCAGCAACACGTAACCAACAAAAAGAAAACTTTCCCATGAAATACCCTAGTGATACAGATGTTGCAGGGTGCTTAACGACTTGAAGGTTAGGGAAAGACTTGAGACCTTCTGGCTAGCTTCTGGATCCAGAGGCTGCAGATGAGAGCCTCCAAGCTGCCTCGGGTCTGATGCCAGATGATCCATCAGTCTAATGACCATGCCAAGACACTGCACCTTCCAGCAGCTGCAGCTGGCGAGGATCTCTTCCCAGACTCTGAACCAGAAATTAGAAGTCCATGTTTATATATAGCCCCCATGCTGTAATAGCTGCTGCACAGCAGAGTATTGCCCGGTGGGGCTCTCGGTGATGCAAGGGTTTTGACTTGCACAAAGGCAGAGGTGAATCCCCTCCCTCAGTTCCCAGTGTACGATGAGCTACTGATGTTGCTCCTTTTGCCCCTCTGTTTGGGGCTGGTGTTTATGAAATCGGATGGTGACTTTGCTTCCCAGACCACAGTGATTAGTGACTGTGGTGTCCCTAGGGGCTGGGCTACCGTGTCGCCTTGGGAGTGCAACTTCAACTTTTAATCCCCTGCGCAAGGGCTGACCTTTGTTTCTACCAGCGGCACTATTAGGATGAGCTCAGGGTGGTCCTGGAGAGGACCTCAACCTCCCTTTAATTGCTGGGGACAACAGCCAGAGGCTGGCACTGGGCACTGCCCACACGCTTGTGCAGTCACCAATGCGCTATGTGACTTCGTAAGGATGTTTTCCCATGGGCACTGGCATGGAGCCGGGCCACAGCCCAAGTTACTGGTTAAACCCACGTTTTTAACGTGCTAATCCCTGAGTTTGAACTACCTGTACTCTGCGTGTGTGTGTGGTCTTGAAAACTTACCAGTCTACTTGCAAAAAAAAAAAAAAATTACTTATAATATTTGCCCATTTGTTGCCACGGTGATGAAGGAGTGTTGGACAAAAGAAAGATATTCCGGTTGCCCCGGGCCTGTGAACAAGCAGAATCAGAGAGTTGGTGAGAATGTGCTGTTAATTGTAACCAGAAACGCAGTAGTCAGCCACCATCACTGCAAAGTGTTCTTCAAACCCCCTTTCATGTCCTGCCATAGCAAAAGGACGTCCTCTAAAAGCTGGGTGACAAAGAACACTGAGAGCTGGACTTCCATTGTACCAGGCTAGACTTGGCCCATAAATTAAGCAAACTGAAAATCTAGCCTTGCTCCCTCAAGGTATTCGTTTTCCTGACTTTATCGATAACCTGGCATGAGCAGATCTTCAACCAAATGTTATCTCGGCACTGCCAGGACTTGCAGGGAAGCTGGAGGGGGAAGGCGGTGCTGCTGACTCCCAGAGATAACAGGTGGAATGCAACAGTCACCGCTTCTGTCTGCCATAACTTTTAGTTAAAGCTCTCAAATGCTGCTGGACCCTTTGCTGTCCCAGCCCGCAGACCTTGCTAGATAGAGCACCTTCTTGCCAGCCTGGACAAATGCATGCAAAAGAAATCCGAGGCATTTCACAACTTCCAGGTTCTGACAGCATTGAAAAAAATGCATAAAACCCCTATATAAACCCCTTCCCCCATGCATTTGTGGTGATAAGGAGGCACATTGCTGCTTCCTGGGTATGGAATATGGGCTCAGAAATTAATTGTAATTGTTGATTCTCATTCTGTACATGCACAACGTTTGGCATGAAAAGCGTCTGCATCTTCTGTAAATCCCTCTTCAATTATGTGGAAGTGATGGGTTTAATTTAAGCCATGGCTGCTCCTAGCTAGCTTAAAAATAAAAGAACATAAAAATAGAACCACCCAAATCAGTCATAGTATCTTCGCCCTGTTTATGTTGCATACATATTTTTAAATTTGCTGCTATACAGATGGAAATCTGAAGCCCACTGTCAGAGCTACCTAATCTCTAAGGTTTCAAGAGGCTGTTGGATCCATGTGTACCTGGCTCTTCTTAAAAATTATTTTCCCTGTCTCAACCTATATTCTTCTATTTGCAAGAACCCAGAAGATGATGCAATCTTCGGATCAAGTCCATAATCATGAAAAAGCTAGTACGCTTGGTTCGTGGCCATAAGGATGCCTAGGCACAGTACTTCTAGAGGCAGTATCATATAGCTCTTGCTAGGTAAAATGGATTTTTCAAGAAGTGAAAGGGCAGTGGGTTAAAAATGTGCCCGAATTAAATGCGGTCTTATTGATGTAGTTTTAAATACAAAGCTGGTCAATATAAAAATCACAGGATCTGGCTTACGGTCGTCAGAGATGGAAAAATACTTATCAGATAAAGGTCTGCAAGGGCAGAATATAGTCCCTCCTAACAGAGGATGGGCTCTCAGCTTTCATTGGTCTTTCTTCCATTAACTTGATCTTTGATCTCAGTTCCTGTTAGAAATAACTGTAAACAGTGATGATGTTCTAGGCCATTAACCAGATGTACAACATAGCAAGATCCCTGCCACTAACAGACCCTCTGAAAGACAGAGACGTACAAGAGTAATGCTTAAGAATAATACTAATATTTTTCAGGAAAGAAGACACAGCATTTTCATTTCCTGCAGGATCCGTCTGTCACGTCTGAAGCAAGGCAGGCTGCTGGAACTCTGGTTCACAACAGCCCTTTCAGAACCATCAGGCCCAAGCACCCACAGCCAAGCTAACGTTTTATTTTAACAAGTCCTCAGCTCACCTGTATTAATGATTTGGTACCCACTCCGCTAGCAAGTTCTTGACAGAAAAGATACTTGAATAACAGATATTCCAGAAATGGACCTTATAACAGGGCGTCGTCATGACTTCAGTTTAGCTTCGATCTATGCAGAGTTTGAACCCTTAAAGCTTCCAGCCCCGTACGGGTGATGTGCCGGGTAGCTCCCAGCCCACTGCCAGTGCCGTGGAAAGGCTGCATTCTTCCCAGAAAAGACCAGGCTGAGCCCAGGCTGGTGGTGTTCAGATAAAACTGCGAAGTGCATCTTTTAATTCATAAAGTCTTCCGCTGGTCTAACTGAGAAATAAACCCATACAGCTAGTATTCTTCGCTGAGGAAGGAACATCAGAAAAAAGCCAACAGTTTTACTTTAAGCTTTTATAGTTCAGTAATTTTGTACAGCATGATAGGCAATACCGAAAGGTAAGATGTGTGGAACAATCAGGTTAGAGACTTAAATGACTTAAGTTACTTTAGTAACAAGTGACAGGACACGAGGAAACAGCCTCAAGCTGCGCCAGGGGAAGTTTAGGTTGGATATTAGAAAAAACTTCTTCCCTGAAAGGGCAGTCAGGCACTGGCACAGGCTGCCCAGGGAAGTGGTTGAGTCCCCATCCCTGGAGGTATTTAAAAGATGGGTAGATGTGGTGCTCGAGGACATGGTTTAGTGGTGGACTTGGCAGTGGTAGGTTAACGGTTGGACTCGATGATCTTAAGGGTCTTTTCCAACCTTAACGATTCTATGATTCTATGAAATTGTAGGTATTATGTAGCCATTATTTGTAGGCTTTTGCTGCAGCATTATTTAGTCCCATTCACAATCCTGAGTATTTAAAACTTGAACGTAAAGCCTGTCACTGGAAAAACGATGCAGAGGAGGAGATCTGCTTCAAATGTACTCCTAAGTACTGCTAGAGAGCTTTTATGAATAACAGACCGTAGCACTTCCTATTGTTTTATTTTTGTCCTGTTTTAGAGACTGAAGAGTGATGTCATAACAGGGGGAAACTTGTCATGGACACACATTAAAGCCTGAACACAAGGAGAAGACAGATTTGGATGCATAGATGGGTAATTCAATAAGGGGAGAAAATGCTGAATTAAAGACATTTTTAGAGTTACTTATATGCATGTCTCAGAAATTCTACCTCTGTTCAGAGAGGCACAGGCTGAACTGCAATCAAATTACTATGTCCAGCTCTGCAATTTCAATCATTCATCCCATTTATAGGGGTCTTTTTGTCTTGAATTAGGCAAAATGTGAGCCCAACAGGAAATTAAGCAACCAAGCAAAATCAGGAAATTCACTCAAGTGGCTTAGCCAGTGGAATGCCACCGCTATCTTCAAACTAAAACTCCAAAGAGAAGAGGCTGAACTGCAGTCAGATTTATTTTCAAAGTGGCTAATGTGCTTTTAATTTGTACAAGGATGGTAACCAGGAAAAAAAAACAGGCAGAGCCTTACATTGCTGTTGTGAAGTTTGCTTTTCATTTTTTTCACATAAGGCCTTAGCATAGACATCCATACATATAATGAGTTTAAAAATGCACCACTTATAAGAAGATTAGAACAGCTATCTTGATGACAAAGTTAGAGATGCTCGTTATAAATGAAGTACCCGCTAGCCTTAGAACATTAAAAATTAACTGAAACAGGAAACATACACTCAAAGATTGCGTTGCTTCCTCAAAAAACACATCTGATGGTAGCTCTCGGGGCAGGGGGGAGGGAAATGCTTTTAGCTGTTTACACTGGCCTCTCTGCATTTGGGATCTGCAGATCTGCATGCGGAATATTTTAACTGATTTTTGGGGGGCCAAGCTACAATTTTTCGTTCACAGAAAACATCCCTCCCCTCCTCCCAAATCCTCAAAGCAATTTCTTGCTTGCAGATTACCACTGTTATTTATCGACCCAAAGTACCTAGGAACCCGAGGGATGGTCCAGGTCCCTGTTACGCTGGGCACTGCACCAACACAGAACAAGCACACAGGCCTTGCCTGAAGAATTGCCAAGGGAAGGATGAGGCAAGAGAAGAGAAGCAGGCAGCCACCAGAGCTAAGGGAAAATAGTACGTGCGTGGTGATCAGCCTGGTTAGCAGCAACTTCAGCACACCACTTGCAGGCTTGGTCAAGCTTCTGTAGATCTCGGAGCAAAGCCAGAGCTTGCGAGGGGATATGAGAAGAGATAACGATATAACCTCGCAGATAGCCGGAGGGAGTTTCTCCAAAGCCTGAAGACTGGCCCAGCAGAAAGCCAAGAGGTGTCCATCGGTTGTTTAATACGAAGACAGAGGTTCCATGGCTGATCTTTATTATGGATTCTGGTGGCCCTCATTGTGTTAGATACACTGCAGTTTGGAGTCACATACATTTTTTTAATCGTGACTGTAAATGTGCATTGCTGCTTACTTAGCAATGCACTGAACTTGCCATCGATTTAAAATAAACCATGAGATGCTTCATTACCTTCGAGAAGAAACCATGGAGCCTCTGTGGGTGCTAGGTTTGGGGCTGGAGGGTCTCACTGGTTCTTCCTGAACCCAGTACCTGTATCACAGTCTTCCTGCTCGGTTCTTTCTTTCTGGGAGTAAGGCTTTGTGCACAGCCTTCAAAATACTTGTAACAATCCCAGTTCGGTATTAAAATAACGGCTATAATAAAATCTCCTGTCTTTAGCCAATAGTTTCAGAGGTGAGGGAGACATTATTGCTCCCCCACTTTCCTTTTCCCAACACGCAGCCACCAGTGTGTGTCCTCTGTGCCTGTCCGTGCATATCTGTATATGCTGTAATACATTTAAAACCAGCTGGGCAACTTCAGCTGAATTTGGCAAAGGTTTAGAAGCCTTCTGGAGGTTGCACACAATTTATGGAAGTAGCCAACTCAGTAGAAGACACCCTACAAGTGTTCCCACTGAAGACAAAGCCACTTAATCAGCTCCTGCAGTCTTAGACAACAGAGAACACAAAAAAAACCCAAAAAAACAAAAAACAAAAAACAAACCTGGGAGGCTTTCGCCTACCCCAACTGCAGAAAAAGATTCAGTCAGTACTTGCACCTTAGTCAGTCAGCCTTGAAACACATCCAAAAGACACCAGGTTTCATTGAAACAGATTTTTTAAATTTATTATCTCAAATATTATCCCCTCCCTTCTTCAGAGGCATCCTAGATGTCTCCTAGCTCGAAACAGAGAACAGTTTAAGTGGGTGCTTTGAAGTGATGAGGAAACCCCTCTTTCCACAGGACTGATGGATGTCTCTTGCTCCCTTGCACAGGGTTGATTGGGGGTCAGGCAGACACCCCCCTCCCAGTCAGGGGAGCAGGGACGTGAAGGTTCATTTGTCTTTTTTTATCCCCTTCCTCTACAGCCAACGGCCTGGTTGACCTCCTGAATCATTCAGGCCATCATAAAAGCCTCAGGCAACGGTGATCACTCTTGTTTTCTGCTTGTGAAACACAGGTTAGTCTCCCGAGAACGAAAATGCTTTAGTTTAATTGAAACCATTGGGTTTAACATATGAGTATCTTTGCTAAATGTAAAGGCCTGAGGTGAGCAGAGGTCACACTAGGTGATCTTAAGGTGCAGTTCATAGGGTCTGGGGGGCTTGAGAGGCAGGAGCTGCCTTTGCTTTAGTGAAAGGTAGATAGGGGTGGAATAGGCTATGAAGGGCTTTGAATGGAAAGACAGGGAGAGTGTGCTTGATTGATAGAACAAAAATAAAGCCAGTGGAGAGTTAGAAGGAGAAGGCTAGTGTGGCTAAAGGGACATGGCTAGGCAACCACTGCAGCAGCAGTTTGAATGGATATGAATGAGAGAAGATTGTGTTAGTCGAGGAGAAAAGTGACAGAAAATTAAGAGCTCTATTTGAGTCACAATGGGCTCAATCTGTCAGTTACGCATCTGGGACGGGACTTCTGAGAGACAGGCTGCAATTTCAGTTTGAGCAGAGGAGGCAGGTCTGAGAGCATGAGTAGAAACATGGCATTTGAATTGCCTTCTGCAGGGGAAATTATCTAGAAATATAAGACGTAAAAGAAAACTCTTCAATACGTGAATATACCTGACGATCAGTAGGCAGAAATCTATGTGAAGAATTCATGTTTAAAATCTTGGGTATGTATCACTCTGCTCGGCTGAAATATGCAAATGAAAATTCATCCTTAAATCCCTGGTTTGATTTGATGATTAAAATAGTTCCTTTAGTTTAGAAGTAGTATATAACCATAGTCAACTTAGGAATGAGTTGAAGTGAAATACAGATATTATTGGTTTGCAACCGCTTTGTTTTCCAGTGAAGTTTCATGTTTGAAAGATCTTTGCTTCCCAGAAACTGGTAAAAGATATTAAGGCCTGACACAATGCCACTGCGCACTGCACATCTTCCACAACTTCTCAGCAGATTTTGAGGTAGAATAAAAGAAAATAATATCTATGCAGGTATAAACAATTCTTACACTAAGAAAGTATTTATCCAGTGTGTTTCCACAGGGTAATTAATTTGTTTCTTGCTCCCTCAGATTTCTGGATAAGTAATAACAGGAAAGTACAGAACAGTGCTAACTACTCTCCTTAAAACAAAAAGCAAAACAAAATGAAACAAAAACCAACCAAAAACAAAACAAAAAAAACCCCCAACTCATAAAAAGTGAGAAGCAGATGAAATGGCTCATACAAAAATTCTGTATTAAGGATGGTGAAACATAACAAGTGTGACATGTTGTGCAGAGCATGCTTGAAGTATCAATCAGTGCGTATTAATCAAATTTATTTGTTGGTGAACTGTCTTCCCTACGCTTTGTATTGGAAATCACTAGGGGCGTTTGCAAGAGTTCTGTAAGCCCTGTCCTGGCAGAAAAAATGGGAACTCAAGAACTCAAGCAACCCTCCCGGCTGCACCAGGATGCGGGTAACTGATGCGCCTTCGCTGTCCCTAGCTTTCTTCAAGGAGAGACAAGTTGGGGAAAAGTTCTGAGCTGAGAAAAGGCTCACTCAGGAGGTGAAGAAGCCAGTCGGTAAAGCAGGCAAGTGTAGGGAAGGTCCAGGAAGGAAGCGCTGTATGTTGCAAAAAGAACAAGGCACTTGTAAAGGTATGTAGGAAGGACTAGAAACTTGAGTAGGCAGAAGATGCTTTGGCTGAACTCTTAGCAATTTAGAGTCCTCATGAGTGGGATTGTTCCTAGGGGACTGCAGTGAAAAGCAGAACAATGCTGTATTGGCTCAGCCCTTGGAGCTTGGTTTGCCCTTTTTGAAATCCTGTGGCTAATTCATACCCTGAAAAACAAAGTATATCCTGGCCAGATGGCTCAATTTAAGAAGAAGCAGGCAACTGTGTAGCTGGAATAGCAGGTAATGGAGGTGAAAGGCTGGGTGTAGGAAAAGTCAGCTGTGTACAGGGGGCACGGGATGGAGTCACCCTTCCATGAAATCCAATAAAACCTGATCTGGTCATGATTAACTCAACATTTTCAAAATCCTTTTAAGAGTTCACAAAGAACATAATGTCTAGCCAACTTGTAGTGGTATACGAGAGACCCCTGACTCTAATATCCCAGGATGTCAGCCCTCTGCTTGTTTCAGATTTTGATGCTGAACACTGCTTTGCTTCTCAATTCCAGCTTATTTATTTAGCATTCTTATTGCTTTATCTCATTTATAACAAGCCCTTGAACCTAAGTAAGGAAAAGTACATTATGCAGAAAACTCATCTGTTCGAGCAGTCTGAGCGAGGTTTACATTAAAACCACCAACTGATACATATAATTAGTGGCAGAACTTCCTCTTATGCCCAGAACCTGTATGCTCAGCTGCGAAACTGCTGAACAGAGAGAATGGAGAAGTGTGAAAAGCATCTTTGATGAGGCTCAGCCATGCTCAAACATCCCCTCAAAACACACAGGATACCACAGGACCTCTCAGTACCTAAGCAGTGTCTCCTGTGCCTGCTCTGTGTCAGACTCCAAAGTCAGTCCAGTTTCTTTCTTCACCCCCTTGCGTGGGGACTCCCTGGGCCGGGAGATGGAATCCACATTGTGCCCTTGCTCCTGAGGGCGACTGCGAAGTGACCCTGAGGGAAACAGGATCAGTGGAGGATTTTATTGGATCTGGAATCTTTCTGACAGGCCTTCATAAATTTGTCTTTTAAAACAGAGGCCCCTTTTCCATTATATGTATTTTATGGGGAAAGAGATGAATGACTAACAGCAATTGCTACAAGAGAAATACCATTATTTGGGGTAAATTTACCTGAGACTTGCTATCCCAACTCACTTACTTGTCTTGCTTCTATAACTCATTGTAAGAGGACCACTGCATGTAGTAAATACACCAACTTTTGGCTTACTAATGCTGCGCTAAGTGAAAAGTGATCAGTGTACACAGCAAAATACCTTGCAACCAATTTGAAAGTGTTGGAAATGCTCATCTGAACCTTATGAGCAGCTGTGCACGTTACAGAGCGTCTGAACTATTTTTGCACTTCATTTCTTTAACTACATCAAATAGCTGCTGGGCTCTTTACCTATAAACAGTATGAAAATAATAACAAAAAAAGAAGTGAGTTGCATAGTCTCCTCTGTTTCCCTTCTCAATCTTAGGTGGTCATTTGCCTAAATTGGCAACAGTTTAGTAGTAACACACACGTAGCATTAAGGTCTATCTGTTGTTTTTGCGTGAGAGGCAAAGCCAGCGTGTCACTCACACCTATCTACCATGGAGGGGAGGGGAAAACATTCCCTTTCTTCAATAACTGGGTCTAGGAGCTAGGTGTTGAGAAGGGGTGTAAGAGGAACTGCTATTCCTTTATGGAAAATAGGTGTCAAGATGGACCAAACTGATCATATCATCCCTATATGTAGTGAAGACTTCTATACGCTTAGTCCAGTAGTTTAGGTGCATAAAATAATCCCCAGAAGGGCATCTTAGAGCAATCATGCCATGCGTCAGTGCCCCTAGGTGAAAACTTTCTCCTGAGGTTCCTTCTGATTGCACCTATTTCAGCCTGTGCTTTATTGTAAAGGCAGCTTTGTGTCTCTCTAGTTTTTTTTTTCTCTATTTTTTTTTTAAATTTAGAAACCTGTCTACATTCGTGTCTCACTGTTTTGTTGGAAACAGATGGCCCTTCCTGGAGACACACAGTTGAGTGAACAGACACCGACCACTTTAACATGTGGTAGCATGTTTGTAATTAGATATTTAAAGTGCTAGACAATTACTATCGAACCTTGTCATGAGGGAAATTTAGGTCTGTGTTTACCAAGATCTGAATTATAAACTGGATCCCTGCCAGAGCTTTACTCTTGGGTATAAAATAAAAGAAGACTATGGTTGAATACTGAATGACATTGATTAAAGCTACCACCTGCCCTGTCTCAGATATGATCGCTCACTCCTATCTCCCACCCCAGTCGCTCGGTTTTTGTTGACCGTTGTATGTGATTTGCCCATGTGATAAATTTTGGGATGCAACCAGCCGATCATAGGAGGTACCACCTCTGTAAAGTCACCAGTTTAGGGCTCAGCTTCCCACCTGTTGTTGGACTGCAGAGAGTTGAAGGCAGCTTCACCCCAACAGAAAAGAGTATCAGCCATTGTCACAATGAAAAAAGGAGCCAATAAAGCTGAAAAATGGAAAGTGATAAAAGAAATCAGGGGAGAAATCACAGGGAAGCATTGCATAAGAAGAGAAAGAAGATTTAAGAGTCATCTAATCCATAAGAGAATTTAATGACTGCAAAGTTTTTACCCTATTTGGAAATATCCAGGCTGTGGAAGTTGAGAGCAGAAGCGCTGACTGCTGGGGGAGTGCGGCTGTCGCTCCTTTCACATGCCTCCCCCATCGCTGCAGCCATGGCTGGAAGCAAACAGTTGCCGTCGAGAGGCGGTTCAGTTTCAGAAACACGAAGTTCCCTCTGGTTTTACCTTACTTGCAGCAGAAGTAGTGCAGGAGGCTGGAGGAAAGTATTGGGGCTTTTGAGAGAAACATTAATGTTTCAAAACTATGAAAATGGTTGAACTTGTAGGTGAGCGAAAACCAGTTTTACATCAAAATCTCACGCCTGAGCTGCTAAACCCAGTGGAATACTTAGCTAGAATGGTTGTGAAAGATAAAATTACATTATGACTTCATTTTCTTAAAAAAACTAAATTGTTAATTCTAAGTTTGGATAAGGATTTAGCAATGAAATGCTTCAGGGATAACTTGTTTTCAGTGGGGAATTCTGTGTACAGAACTGATTACGGGACGGAGCCAAATCCCTGCCAAAGATATGGGTAGGATCATGAAAGCAGATGAACTACAATTTCCCATGCACTAGAATTCACAATAAGGCCAGGAGCAAAATGAGCACAACCAGAAAGTATTTCAAGAGCCAGGACTGAACTATGGGAGAAGGCTGTGTACTTTTCTCTGTGTACCTTTAATCACTTGCAAGATCTTTCTAAAGAGAGGTGGGTGTTGATCTGACAGAGGACTAGTACACTAATTTAAATATTCATTGTATAATTTGGGAAAGGTATCTTGGAAAACTATTTGAAAAGATTTCAGCCTAAGGTTTATCAAAACAAAATAAACACACTAAATTTTCAAGAAACTGAGTAGTGTAGGGGTTGTATAGAGTGTAAAAAATGAGACAACAGTGATGAAGAACAAGCAGCTAAACCTGGTAATGCTGTTTGAAGCAAAATTGGGTTTAAGTTTTTGGTGTCTTAAGGTTAAAATTTGAAAGCCTGGAAAATAAGCAAGCTGAAGTAAGGATGTCTCAGGAACGCAGTTTTGATTCCGACTTTGCATTTCAGTGTTAACTCAGGGATCTATTGCAGCATTGTCTGGAAATGCAGCAAAATCTTACAGGATAATAAGGTAAAGTCAGCTAATAAACTTCTGGATCAAAGGAAAGGTGAGGGAGTGAAATACAACTCCATGTGCAAACCCTGGAACAGGTTGCAGAAGGCTGAAATAACAGATGCCTGTTAAAGGGATGAGAAGAGCTTGCTAATAGTCACCATTAATAAAAAATACCCGTACCTCAGTAATGTTAGGCCTGTAGGCAACAGTAAATCAGGGTTTAGTTTCTCATGATGTTACAGATTATGCATCCACATAAAGCAGTCTCTGCCCTGACAAGTGTACAATGCAATTGCTGTCCAAACACATCCCACTTCCTCACTATGGTTGACTCATAACTGCTTTTCAAAAACTCCCATAGGAACATTTCTTGCAGAGTAATCTGCAGATTTTTTTTTTTTTTTTGGCCTCCATTTTGAGAGACAACAGAAGATGGCACCAGTTCAGGCCCATGCGGGACCCCTGTGGGAGATGAAGCTGAGGTATTTCCAGCAGGTTGTCTGGAAAGCGACGCCGAGGGAAGCACGGCGCAGGCAAGCAGAGGGCAGTGTAACCACGCCGTTGCACTGCCTACAGCAGCGGCTGCGGAAGAAGCTGGGAAGAACCAGCTACGGGGAAGGTAACTTAAGCAGCAGGACCCGTTAGGGCAAGCCACGGCGATGGCTTCGGGGGGAAGCCCAGGGTGCCATTCCCGCTCCCTTTGGGACTGCCACAGGCCCGGGTGCCCGCACCTCAGCCGTTCTGAGGAGAGGCGCTGCCAGGCTGCGTGCACCAGCTGGGCCGGGCCGGGCCAGGCCTTAGCGAAGGTCGCCCGCAGGCTGACAAGACCCAAACCCAGCAGGGCGGCCTTGACTGGGGAGGGGAGGGCCCCCACCCTGCCGGCCCCAGCGCCCTGAGGAGAGGCACCGCCGCCTCTTCCCGCCCTCCTGAGGTGATGCCCCCCCCACGCCCCGTGCGCATGCGCAGCCCCGCCGGCTGTGCGCCACACGCGCACCCGCGTCCTTCTTGCGGCTCCATCCGGGCACGCGATGACGTAATCGCCCCTCCAGGCGAGAAGCGCGGCTTCCCCCCCCCCCCCAGCGCCCCTCTCCACGCTCCACGGCCAGCCAATGAGAGCAGGGCGCCGCGCCGCCGCAATGCCTTCTGGGGGCTGTAGTCCGGCGCCTCCTCCCCGTCGCAGCCGGCACCACAGCTGTGCGTCCCTGCCGGGAACGGGCCCGCCCCCCGCCCCTTGTGGGCCGGGCCAGCGCACCCCGCCGCCCTATGGCAGAGCGGGTCAAAGTTCGACGGGCGGGCGGTCCAACCAATGGGAGCACGCGGGTGCCGGGAGGGGGCGGAGCCGGCTGTGTTTTGTTCAATTGCCGTGGAGGAGCCTGGTCCATAGGCGCAGGGGAGGCGGCCCGGGCGGGCGCAGGTACCGGCGGCCGGCGCGGCGGTGAGGGGGGAGGCCGCGGGGGCAGCGCCCGCCGACGGAGGACGAGAGCAGCCGGCGGGTAACAGCCGTTGAGGCGGCTCGGAGGCAGCTCGGGGAGGCGGCCGGGCCCTGGACCACGACCCGTTCACAGAGCCCGGGCGGCTGTGGGGACCGGACAGCTCTGGGCGGGCGGGCGAGCGCTGCCCCGGGGGGAGACCCTGCGGGGTGGGGGTGTCACCCCGAGGCTGCCCTTCCCTGCGATAGCAGCCTCCTGCTGCCCCGGAGCTGCGGGCTGCTCATCTCTTTAATTATTGAGACAGATAAATAGGTGTAGATATCATCATCATCATCATTATTATTCGTGTTCAGACTGGGGGCCGCGCTCCTGCATCGCAGCTGGAGGTAAAGGTTGGCTCCCCTTCGCCCTGCCATTAGCTGAAGACTTCGTCTGGAAGCCAAACGGCGGCTGCCCGCAGCCCTGGCAGACGGAAAAAAAAAAAAACAAACCCAAAAAAACCCCAAACAACCAAAAACCCAAAAAACAACTTATTAGCATTAATAATTGCCGCTCGGGGTGGGAATTGGGCCGGCTGCGCGGCGGGGCTGCTCCAGGCGAGGGCTCCGGCCTGGCCGGGCCGGGAGGGGAGGGAAGGTCCCCGGCCTCCCCCGGGGTCGCCCCTTTGTGGCGCTGCCCGGCGGACACGGCTCTGCGGGCTCACACCCCGGGGTTTTTGAGGCGATTCTCCCCTTTCTTGCTGAGGGATAGAGCTACGTCAGAGTAGGTGCGTGTTTTTCCACAAAAGCTGCCTTCCACAACGATTCCGGAGTGAAAACGGCGATTATTTTCTCCCCCCCCCCCCCAGCAATAAGAAAGTTGATTTCTAATTTATGGCTCCGAAGTGTAACCGGTCGAGTTAAAAAGCCCGAGATCGACGGGTGAATAGGCTCTTTGTGTTATTCCGGCTTTTCTAAGGGCAGTAACGTGGCTTTGTTCTGATTATTTGGCTTATTAAACGTCTTCTTGCCTGCGCGAAGGCTACGTAGAAACGGGTTGTTGAAATTTTGGCTGGTGGTTAAGGGGGTCGCTTTGGGTCTCGTGAGACAGCGGCTGGCCGTTGGAGATGATCCTCTGGTTTAGCGTTGCGTCAGTTATCTGAACTCTGCTGGTAGAGATCTGAAAGTTAAGGCGTTTTCTCTTTAGGTAAATGATAATATCCATCATAACCGTTCGGAAGACAGCCGTTACAGAAATAGCGCTTTGTAGTAGCACTGTAACTTTCAGGTTGCGGGGCTGAGAGCGGCTTGGTGAGTCAGACCAGATAAGACACTGGCTTTCAATGCGCATGCCGAGTTCTAGGCCTCGGGATGAGTTGAGCCAGCTGGTCAAATCTATTTTCTGGTTCACTGTGCTTACATTAAAATTAGCTCCCGAGAACAGTTATTACAGCCTTTACTGTTACATTGCCTCCCGTTCATATGCCTGACTGCTAGAAAATATTTTCGTCAAAGCCATTTTTGGCAAGAACCAGTAAGTTTGTGTATCTTCTGGCAAGCTGAAATGTTTCTGGATGTGTTTTAATTGTGAATAGTCTGTTTGCTTCGAGTCGGGCTTATGAAATTTGGAGTACAATGTTTGCTGAATAGCAAAAACTTTCCTAATGAAGCTTGTGACTTGATCTGGTTTTATTGGAGATGCAGTGTATGTGATCAAGCCCAAAGAGCTTGTATCTTTACAATCATAGTGCTTCTGAAAATGCCTGGAAGAACTGTACTCAGAGGCAGGAGATTAGTACATGTAGGGAGCTAAAACATATATTCCAAGTAGTTCTACATAAGCTGGTGGAACTCCAACTACAAAATGGGTTTACTACACATTTATTTAGAATTCTGGGAAATGCTATTCATATAAATATGTTATTTTTAATCATCCCTATTTTTTGTTGGTAACAAGATTCTGCTCTCCATCATATGGAAGTACATGCTGCCTATTAGACATAAACTTAAAATTCTGCTCTGCAAGATCGTCCCCCTAATGATGTCCTTTCAGGATGTTCCATGCTGTGGTAATCTGGCTGTCCTCTAGCGGCCTTTACCTGCTAGTGTATAACCCATAGTTATTGTCTCTTTAACTTGAGAATTAAAGTTGATTAAATAATTGTAAAGGGATATTTTAAATTTGGTGTAGTTAAACTTCCCCACTTCCTTTTGAAAAGCTGCTTTTCTGCAGGGCACTATGATTCAGAAGAATGAGGAGACTGAAAGAAATATCATTTGTACTTGCAACCATTGTGTTAAGCTTTGGAAGTTTAGTATATGGCATAAAATTACACTTATGAAAATATGTTGGGCAGATAAGCTGAAAGCTTAACGTTACTGAGATAGCAGCAATTTATTGCACGGATTGCTTTATTTTAAAAAGGCATGAAGGATTTATGCTTTCCTATAGGAATTCCTTGAGAGTCTGGTAGCCATTACTGTAGCTCCCTTTTTTTAGTTCCTTCTCCTTTTCCCTTCCCTGTTCTTTCTCCCCCTTCCTCTGTTGCCTCCCCCCAATCTACATTCCTTTGTGTTAGCAGTGATGATGGCAGTTCTAGTCACCTCCTGTGGTTTGATAGATTATTCCCTTTAGAAACATGGTGTACTTAAAACTTTGCAAACATGATTCTTTCCTTGCTCCTCCACTTTTTTTGATGCTGGTTTTGAGTGTTGTTCTAAGAGTTTGTCCTTTCTGGTTCTGCTTTGAGTTTTTGTAAATAGTAATGAGAAGTCTTGTTAAACCTTTAGTGGAAAATATTATTATTTTTGTTGTGATTTACATTTCTTTTTGTGTATTTTGAAGGTCATAACATAAACAGAAATTTTTCCTTTTGGCAACAGTAAATTTCCCTCTCCCCTGCAAGCCCATAAGTTTTATGCTTCTTTTAGCTTGCTTTAAACTTTCATTTTTATTTCTACAAAGTAAACTGGTTGGACTATTTTTAGGTTACCACATTCTTGAGATCTGATATTCATGTAAGAATTATCTTGCAGGTAAATGTTCATAGGACCTTGTCTTTAGTCTTACACAATCTACATACAAACTTAAATTTTAAAATATATTGTGGTAGAACATGTAAGAGATTCCTGTCCACTATGGAAGTAGCTGTAACTTTTTTATTCTAGGTACTGTAAGTAACATAAGCTTACTGGAGGGGTGAAACTACACACAGAAACCTATGAAGGGCTCTATGAGCACTCCTGAAGGAAGGGTTGATGAGCAGAAGGTAGCCCTGTTCATTAATTCTAGGGAAGAAATTCATGGCTAGGAAAACAGCTACTTGAACTCGGTGTACTGTAGTGGCTCTTATTTTTCTTAGTGGGTAAGTTGTTTTAATCTGTTGACTATGTATACCTGAGAGGTAGCCATTTATGTTGACAACTTGTTTTTTGGTATGTCATGAAGTTTGTGTGGTTAACAAGATCTTAGCTGACAGTGAAGTATTGCAATCCAGTGATGAAAGGGAGTCTGTATAAAAAAAAAAATCTGTGCTTTGTTGGTTTCTCCTGACTGTAAACACTCTGCTAGGGGGATTGAGACAGTCATATTTTCAAAAACTGGTTTTCTTTCAGGATTTTCTTTCCCCCTCAAAAGGAGGCCTGTAAAAAAAAAAAAAGGCATATTTTTAAACTCCTTTCTAGGCTGTTTTACAGTTTTTTCTGTGATGGCCCAACTGGATATTGCAGTACTGTTGAGTATAAAAAAAACTGAAATCAAGGTACCTGTCAAGTCTTTAACATTGCTATTTCTACATTTGGTGCTGTTTTGGCTTTTCTGTTCAGTCAGTTTGGGAAATCATGTCATCAACAAGCTGGCAAGAAACTCCTCAGCTAACTTCTAATGTTTTGTAGTGGGCAGAAATAACTTCTGAAGGCCACATTTCTGCTAATTTTTAGGTTGAGGGGAGGAAGTAGGCAGGGTTGTTACTAAATACATTATCTGGGTTATGGCTCTCAGTTTACTGACAGCAGCATTTTTTTTTAAGCAAGCAGTTGAATATCATGCTTTAGAAAATATGAAATGTTTCAATTAGGAAACTTACTGAGTTATAAAAACAAAACTAATATAATTGGCTTTCCACTGTTTGAATTTGATTATATTTTAGTAAAACACAGGCCATCGCTTATGTTTTGCTTGTTGGGTGTTAGCAGCAAGATCAAGGGTTCTGATTACCTGATGCATCATTGTTCTGAATTTGGTATGACAACATTGGTTTAAGTTCCTGTGAAAATTAAACTCTAGTGTAGTTAAGTACAGCGAAGAATAACTGTCAATGATATATCAAATTGCAGGCCTAGAGCTTTGGACGTAATCACAGTGCCAGTGATGGCAATTGCTCTTCAATATGTGTAAGTCTGTCTGTACAGATAGAGCTAAGAGTGTGAAACCAAACAATATTTTGCCTAGAGGTGTCATTAGAAGTGTCATTTGCAAAACTGACTCAATATACTAAGACCTACATGTCGTTGTGGGAAAGGCATCTGAGATGCAAGAAAGCTGTTTCTGCATTTGCTGAACTTTAAAATTGGAACCCAGCTGGTACAGGAAATAGTTGAAGAAATAACTGCAGCACCACTGTCTATACCTTTACTTTTGTGCTTTAGACTGAGCTCTGATGCTCGAAGACAGGATCGAATTCTTTTTTTTTCTGAAGAATACTTGTTTTTCGTTAACACCCACCCCCCCCATCCAGCCAGCCTTGGCAGCTGGCTTGTTGTTTATTTGTTAATGCACTTAAGTTTTCTGGGTTTATGGAAGATCATATTTATAATTTGGCAATTTCTACACTGAAGTGAAGGTGGGTTAACTTTTAAAAATTAACAAAAACCTTTACTGTCCTAATAAGACCTCATACAACTAGGCTGTAGCCTTGCTTCTACTGTCGCCTCCCCTTGAGCCATGAATGGAAATAATAGGAACTTCTGTTGGTGTTATATTAACTTTAGGTCTCTAATTTGCATCTCGAATAACATTGTGAACAGCATTAATGCCTTTGAGGGGTTTGGGAGGTTTTTTAATTTGTAGGCTAAATGTGTTTTTTAACCTAATGGGGCAGTTCAAATTATTATTGCAGCATGTTTAATTTTTGCTCTGTGCAGTTCGTGTTGATGTCAGTGGCACTAAATCATTCCTTCAGTGCTGTGCACATGTATTATGTTTCACCTTCTTAATTGTGGCTTTAGATTTTGTAGTAGTAAAATATTCCTCTGTTTCATACAGTTCCCACTGGATACTGTGTGATGTTTGTGTTCTTTATTCTACCCTTCAAAGCTTGCTTATAGGGAAAATTATTGTTTTAAAGGTACCGCTTCCTTTAAGTCCCCCTCCTTTCCCAATGAAAAATGCACTTGTCTGTCTTCCTTCAAGGCTGCTGTTGATTTGACCTCTTTTGGTTTTAGAAGGATGAAAATTTATCGTTTAAGGAAGGATGCAAGTGACAAAGCTGTATGTCATTAGGATCTGACAAACCCTGTTGCTTTATCAACTTCTACAGTCCAAAGTAGTGTGCAGAATACAAAAAGGATTGAAGTTTGGAGCCTTGCATGTGGCGATTATGAATCAGCACAGAGTTGTGGAAATGTGCTTGAGTCTGGATGGGTCTGGATCTGTTGGGTTCTGTCTCTTGCAGCTTGGCATTTCGTAGTCAACATATAGATGGCCACGGAGGTTGCAGGTGGTTTTTGTATCATGGTATGAACAGCTTTGTTTTCATAACACAGGAGACATCTGTTCTATGGACCCTTTGAGGGTGTCATTTTATTTAAGTAATGGTCTCTATTTAGATACCTAGGAAGTATTTGTATGGCTGTGTAGTTTTTTGATGAACTGACAGTTAGAATTACAATTACAATCCTAGTTTAAAAAAAAAACCAAACCTTTTTGCTCAATTATTCCAGTCTAATAATAGTGGCAAATAATTATTCATTATGTCCTATTTGGGATGGAGTGTAGTGGTGTGTAAGCATGCCTCAAGACTACTGCAGTGCTCCAGAGCGTAATTTGATGCAGTGTTTAGTAAGTGAGGGGGAGAGGGGAGTAATGAAAACAGCATTCAATAACTACTTACTTGAATTGGTTAAAATATGCTCTATATTTATTCTAGTAGGAAAGGGGAGAGGAGTGGGTACCTAGGACCTCATCTTTTCATTTTTTGGAAGTGTTGAAATGGAACAACAAAGTTGAAACTTGATGAATTAGAGAAGTGTGAGTAAGTTGGAGGCTAAACTGCAGTGCTGTTGCCTGCTGTAAGGGGCTACCAAAGGTTACGATACAATAGCAGAGCTGCTGGTTAAAGAAGACACTGCTGGCACTGGAATGCGTGTGAAGCTTAGCCTGCTCACTTCTCAGTACATGTAGAGTCCGCTTGAGCTTGGCTACCTGTGTGCTTGCTTACCTTATCTTCTTCCATTAGTGCTCCATCCTGACCAGACCTGTCGGGTTCAATTTTTGGATAAGAAATTGCTGAATTCCTGGAGGGTAAAGATGGACTGTTGCTGCTATCTTATTTTCACCTTTCATAAATCAGAAAGGTGGCATTTAAACAAAGCAGACAAGTACCTGGATAATAGTACTGAAACGATTACAGAGGAAAAAGGATAGTATGCTGTCTGTAACTGTTGTATGCTTCATAGGTGTCCTGTTTGTGCTTGAGCTCTTAGAGTTAATTCTTCCCTGGTTTAGTGACTTTAGATTTTGCAGTTTAAATGTGAACATGTAACTTACCTCAGGCACAGACTGCCTCTGGCTGTAACTAATGCTGTCCGCTCCAACTCCCCATCTATAAAATCCTAGGTATATTAGATTTTATTTTGGAGCATGTGGCTTGTGTGCAGCATTTTCCATCCTTGGGAAGTCCTAACCAAGCCTAAGGCTATAGTTGTAGTAAAAGGGGGGTGCGTATGTTTGTGTGACGGTGCATTGTCACACCACATCAGTGGAAGCTGGTCTAGGTTGTTGGAAGGCAAAGCACGCACGTCTTCCTGAAGTAATTGGCTTCTGGTTTCTGTTAGTCAGAGGAGAAAGGTACAACAGGGTACTGCAGTGTTGCTGAAATATGCGTACTGCCATGGGAGATGATTGGAGTTGATTGATTTCTGCATGAAGAAAGTATGAGGCAGGTGTGACTTCTGTTGTATAGTAAAATAACCTGAACATGCAAATCCTGAAGTTTTAATTTGAAAAATCAAAGTAACTTCTAGCTCATTCAAACTAAACATACATTGTAGGAGGATAAGCAAAGACATTACAGTGGCTTGAAATTGAGCTAGTAATTTAAAAAAAAAGTAGGGCTGAAAAAGGTGTAGGGTGGTTGTGAGAGTCCCCTGCCCCATACCGGTATTGCACATCTAATGTGATTGACAAAAGAAGCTTGAGCAGCTCTGCTTTCTCCTCAGTCCAGCTCTTTACTGTCCTGAGCATTAAAACTTGTTCTGACTATGGAACTAGACATCTTCGTATTGCAGGTCAGCCTTATTGCCTAATTCCCTGGATATGAGGGACAGCTGTTCTTTCCCCTGTAGTAAGTAATCTTTTAAAAATATTTGAACTGTTCTTTGTCATGTTCCTGTTTCCTTGTGTCTTGCCCTCCACTCTGCAGCCTTGTGATACTTTTGGCCTAAATAAAACTAGTGTATTCAGTTCTTCCCAAGAGGTCATGTTTTTTCAGCTCTAATCATTCTTCTTCTCAAGTTAGGTCGCATTGCTCTTTGAGTGTGGTGCTTAAAGCCCAACTTTGTACTCTGGCTGAGGCCTTCCTGCAGTGAGTGGAGTAAAAAGACTGTTTCATGTGCCCTGGAGCTGATATTCCTGTTTATGTGTCCCCATGCATTTGACTTTCTTATAACAGCTTAACATTTGTTTCAAGGTCAGCTTGTTGATCCAGCCCAGCTCACAGCTTTCCTCTGAAGAACATGCCTTCCTGTTTGCTGAGTTAAGCCTGCCCGAGCGTACCTTTCAGAACTGAATTTTATCCTATTTCTTTCAGAACAGTTTTCCAATTTGTCAGAGTTAAGCAGAATTTTAATGCTGTCTTGCAGTTCTTCCTGCCTTTTTCTTTCTTGTAACAAGCCTACCCTGCCAGCAACAGATGATGGCAAACAAAGAAATTGGTGAACTGAACTGGGTTCCTGTTTGGTGTGTCCTCCCGTGCACCACTGATAACTGCTCTCTGGGTATGGTTATCCACTAAGCATTGCATTCACTATGCAGCCTTTGCTTGCTTACCAACAGCGGAAGTCTTTAAACCTAGGTGTATGACCTTAATAGGTTCTCTCTTGTCCCTAAACCCTATTACTCTGATGTCAAAGTGAACCTGCTGGGTGCTACTCACCTCCTTGTTGCCTTTTAGTGCTCACAAAAGCTTCCTCCCCCTCCTCCCCTGGGATTCTGCTGGAATATGCAGGGAGTTGGAGACCAGTCACATGAATTTTGACCTTTTTCTGAAGGCAGATGTGGAAGGAAGGCAGGCCTAGCTTCAGAAACTGATGTCCAAAACTTTTTTAAAAAAATATGGCCTGTTCCTGTCTGTACTCAAATACATCACATAACAGCCTAAATCTGGTACCTTGCAAATAATTGTAGGTGCTGTAGAATGACTCTGAAGTCGTCTGTAGTTAGGGTTGTTTTAAGCTCTCCATTCTTAAGATAAAATTTCTCTTGCATCACAAGCTAGGTGTTGAAGAATAAGCCCCACGACTTGGAGCTACATTTTCTTTAGGGTACTTTCCTTGGATTTGTATTTTGAAGTATTTGTTGACATCTCTATGGGTGCCACTTTCTCTTTTCGAAATCTTAGTTCTCATGGTATCTCCCCTGCCAAACATGATTCACAGAACAAATCTTGCGCTTTGTAGAAATGGGTTTCTCTGAGCCCTGTCTCTGTTGGGGTTATTTGACGCAGTTCTGTAAATACTCTTCATTGTTGCTTCTCCAGCATCTCTCCCTGTAAACTTTCAAACTGCTTTGCATCTCCACCTTCCAGTAATTTCCTTAGTCTTGCTCTAATCATTGCCCTGTTTATAGTCCCTGCATATGTAGCTGTTCATTCTCATCACCCAGATATATTTGAGTATGGTTAAAGGTTTGATGCAGTTGGCTACAAGCTGGAATCATTTGTCTTCTAACCATTCTTTCCGCTGTGTACTCTGAGGAGACAGACATCTATTCTTTCAAATCATGCTGCAGTCTGACATTGAGCAGAGGTTTAGAAAGTCTGATAATCCTTCTCTAAAGATGTTGAATGTTTGTTAGCTGAGATTACTTCAGTGATCACTTTAACTCACAATATGTCGCCAAAAAAGTAAGGCAACGTCTCCTGGTGTTGCGAAGTTAAAGGCAATGTGGATGGTGAAACGTATTGAGTGTTAATACTTGTTTGAAATGTATAGGATGTTAATACTTGTTTGTATTTTGATACACAGGATGAAGTAGAGTTGCTTATTTTTAATGCTATGAAAAAGTAGAAGGGCTTTTTAACTTGTATTTGTGTAACGCCGTATCTTAAAATAAGATCACTGCATTTCTTCTTCAAACTGTTAAGATATAAGTAGCTTCATGCTGCTATCCCAAAACTTCAATTTTTGCTGTGGAATAGTAGGACTGAGAAGTATCTCCCATATTATCCTTGAAGAGGTGGTGGCTGGGATGGATTGGGGGTGCGGGCAAAGTGGGGATTAACACTGTGCTTGTTGCGTGCAGCGTTTGCGCGCTCACTTGTACAGCAAGGCATATCCCAGTTCCTGCCCTTGGGTTAGGTACTCGGGGTGGGATTTACGTGCTTAGCTTCTAACACCTTGAGCTGAATTAACTGTTCCAAGCTCCTTAATAGTCAACAGAAACAGGGATTTTGTTGTTAGGATGCTTTTTTTCAGGCTTGCTTAGTTAGATGCATCCTGCTGTCAGTGATGCTGCTGGGCAAGCTTGGCTCTGGAACGACAACCGAGGGTGGCAGAGAGGACCTGTGTTCAGGCAGGCTCTTTCAAGGTGGGATAATACTTGGTTGTGGGAGGTTTTTCTGTATTAAGTGTGATGCTCAAATTTTAGTAATATAATCAGTTGCAGAATACCATGTATCCTTGAGTCTAGACTTTATAGTCCTGTTAAATATACAGTCTTAAACTTTGGAGCTGCTTGGGAAGGACCTTCCCTTTCCCCCCTTCTTTTCTCAGTTGAGCACAAGATCTGAGAGGATCAAATAAAACTGAACCCGTTTCTAAGTTCTGAATTAATTATTGAACTAACAGTTAAACTGAGCCAAACTGAAATGAAGTAGATGCTTTTTGCACCTGCAGAAAAGGCTGCAGCTGTCAAAACCTTGTTTGTCACTTCAGTACTTCTCGGGTCCAGGTGCTCAGCCAGTGACTTCCCCTAACACAGTGGTTTGACGTTTCAGATCTTCAGCAGAAAAGATGTTACTGCTTTATGCTGATTATAGCATGCTTAACCTTTGCGTGAGTGAAGATGCCAGAAACCCAGATGTAATTTCAGAGGCTTATTTTAAAGTGTGCTTAGATAAAACACGCTTTTTATCAGTATTGAAAGATCATTTGAAAGATTAAGAGTTTTCAGGTGAAGAGCTGAAAGCACATGCTTGCGTCTCTCTTACTGTTGACTTTATCAGATAAATCTTTACTGTTTTGTCCTTCAACTTGGTTACCAGAAGCTGGTCTTGCCAGAATGCAGTCATCTGTAAAGGTAATTGCCCAAGTGGGAGGACACAGACTTCCCTTCCAAACACTCATGGTCCTGTCTTCTCTTGCACTGTTGTTGTATGCAGACGTTACCTACTTGACTTGCTAGTCAAGTGACTTACCTGCTGCCATTTAAAGCTGCTAAATTTCTGTTCCAGTCAGTGAAGATAAAAACTAAAGCCTCTTCCCCTTCCTCAACTTTCACTTTTTACCTGGCATTTTTGTGCTCAAATAAAATTGAGTTATTCTGCCTCATACTAACTGAAGTGTGGCCCATAATACTTCTTACTGGTTGGCACTGTGTGCCCATTTGCTTCCCATACGGGAGCATGGTTTTGCATTAAGGCTTCATAGCCTGCACTGTGTGAATATACATCATGATTTGGAGTCCTAGTGACTTCTGTGAATCCGCTTTGGCAAGTGAATCTTTCCACAGAACTTGCTTGTAGAATTGACTCATTCATTAAATTTTTGATAGTGTTGAGGTAGTGCACAATAAAAATACTGAGCTCTTTCATCTGATCTGCTTGATCTGCTGATCAAGCAGAAGGTTGTCTTTCAGTATTTAAAAACAAACCCCAACAAACAGAAAAATCACACTGATGTAGTTACGGAGTTCACTTTAAACTATTTTTTCAAACTTAACATAGTTGTCTTCTATAATTTTGTTTCTCTCATGGGGTTTCTTTTAGTTCATGTGATGTTACAAATGCTTTTCCTAAATACCTACTGCAGTTGTGTAGCCCTTGGTTTGTGTCTTGACCTCTAGCACAGTGTTTCCTGAATCCAGCTGTTCAGTGGGCTGTTGAAGGCTGAATGCATAGACAAAGAATGCAGTTACCTCGCTTTTGGAATGGTTTAGTGAACTAGTAAGAGCTGCGTAGCTAAACTGAACTAATTTTTATTGAAGTACCTTAAGTCTGGCAAGAGGGATGTCCCTGGTGACACTTGAAGTGATAATCTGAATCGAATGCTGGAAGCACACGCAATATTGACATGTCTGCTGCTTTTGTCTTCATATTTCATTCCGTTATTTTAATGGACTTTAATTTGTGGTCCGCTCATACTTGGAGGATTTGTGGACTGAGGGTTCATGTGTAGTAGTGCACAGCTTTTCAGAGACTTCATCATTTGAAAACACACGGGATGTGCAAAGCAGAAGTTGGAAACCAGCAAATAATGAGGTTGGTATGAACTGTAGTTGAGCAAAGTAAGGAGCAACAACAACAAATTCTTCAAACTAGCATTCAGTTTCAGTATTTGTAGCGTAATACCTGAGACCTCTTTATGTTCAAGAAAATTCTTGCTACTTGAAAGCTGTGTGGTGTTTAGGCTGTTTTCTGAATTCTAATGGATCATGTAACTAGATGGGTGTTATAAAACTTGAGGTTTTCCAGTGTTCTGCCTCTTGAGGTGGTGTCTCCTGCCAGATGAATTCAGGTTTCTTGAGTAGCAAATTACAGATGGTCAGCCATGATTGAGAGTGAGTTTGGGCCATGAGAGGGAACTTGGTTGTCTGTTATGCACCGTATCTCATATCTGTTCAATGCATTTCCGTGCTCTTTCAAGATAGATGATATAGCAGAAAGCTTTAACTACTGTACGTGAGCCTGCATGGAACTCTTGTGTAGCTCTTCCTGTAATTTGCTTTCTTAGACGTTTGGGTTTTATATGAAAAATATGTAAATAGTGTATTTATAATAAATGGCTAAAATAAGGATATACACATACATGTGCCTATTCAGCACAGTTACACAGTGATCTTCTGGAGAATTATACTTTTGAGACAGACTGAACCTTTTCTTGCCCCACTAAATTGGGCACGGTAGTTTGTCATGAGAGGGAATTACTACTCTTAGTATGAAAAATTAGGATGGTAAGGCTCAGGGAGAAGTGTATTTCATGTTGCTGTAAGCATTGAAATGTATGGATATTTACAGAACACTGCTAAGCACTTGAGTTCTAAATATAGCAGTATCTGCAGTTCACCAGGTGTACTATTTACTGAAAAATACTTGGACTACTATAGGCTCCTTGTTTTTAATTTCCGTAGCTGTATGCAAGCTAATGTTAGGGAGACTTCCCTGTGTGCAGATTATATAGCTCACTAGATCCCTGAAATGCCATGAAGTAGCATCTTAACACAAGTGGTTTTCACCTGGCCCGAGGCCTCCAGCAAGAACATTTCACACTTGGCATCATAAAAACAAACCTACTAGTTGGGCTTTTTATTTTAAACAAGCCAACCAGATGCCTGATACCCTTCAGAATGAACCTGAAGGCAAATAGGAGGAGGGTTATTAGCTGTGTGTGTGTTAGGAGCAGGATGTATGGGAGAGATTTGTATGATCCCTCAGCTCCGAGCCCATAGGGTTTAGTAATATAATAGTACTTTAGTACTGATATTATTTCAGTCTGTCGCAGGGGAGCAGCATGTGTGTGGAGTAATCATCGTTGCTGCGATAAAAGTTACGGGTCAGTTCTACATGTTTTTCAGGCCTGAGTATTTTTAAAGTGTGTATACGTGCCTGTTTGACTCTTCTCATTTTTAAGGGCAAACATTAAGAGAAAGTAGGTGATACTACTGCTTATTTTTATTTTTTTTTCCCCCGGCTTTTTTCTCTAACTGATGGAGTGCAGCAAATATCTCAGTAGTAGGGCCAGTTAATCTTCATCTATGTGGTTTTTTTTTCACAAGCCTTAGAATAAAATAAAATCTTGTGGGTCTTGTATGATCTGGATCACTTGCTTTAGTGGGAGTGTGGTAGGCTTAGGTTGGTGGTATGTATATTTCTTCAAACACTAACATTCTCTGTATAAATTATTATTTATAGTGAATCTGAATTTTGTATCTTACTGGAGGCTTTGTATACTAAATTAATACTTCCAATGGTTTTAAATAGAATATTTATAAAAACAGTATGTGGAGGTGGAAATAGTTTGTGTAGGACCTGAGCTCCAAGCTCTCAGTAATATCATAGAATGAAAGTTACAGTAATAATCTTAAGTGGTGATTGCCCACTAGGTTTTCTTCTGAACTACTTAAACAGGCAATAATTCTTAGTTTGAGCTAGCATATTATTGAAATAATGACTGTTAGCACGTTTAGTTCATAATTATGGCAAAAGCAAAGGGCTTGGAGTTCATGTCTTAAAGCCTCAGTAGAGCAGGCTTCCTGTGCCTCAGCACTGTACGACGAAGTCTTGTGCTTTCCGCGGTAACGCTGAGAAGAGGGAGGAAAAGAGTCCAAATCGCACATTGCAGGGAGATGACTGCTCACGGGCCAACGCTGATGGCTAATGCAAATGGAACTCCAAACACAGTAGATGTAAATATCCTTCAGCAAAATTAATGAAATCCTTGCCTGTCACTTAAACAGTGGTAGATTATTTTAGGAAAGAGAATGTAAGTAACAAAAGCATCTTGGAAAAGCAGGATCAGACACAAGGCACAGCTCATCTGTTGTCCTGTCTGACAAAGATACTTTAAAAGATGCAGGATGACTTGTCTGTGATGTGAATGTTAAGTCTTCCTCAAGTCTGAAAGACAGGTTTAAACCTGGGAGACTGATGAGACTTCTTACTGATACGAGCTGGCAATAATAAATGCCTTAACCTCTGGCTGGGTTGAGTTCGTAGCCCTAGTTTTCTGTGGTGATACATTCCCTGCTTTAATTAGGTATGACCTGGAAAAAGTCTCTTGAGCTTACTTCTCCACTGCTTCTGTTGCTTTGAGAAATATATTTTATAACCTGTGACAGAGGCTTAACATCCCCCATCTCCACCCTTCCTTCGTCTTTCTGGAAGAAGACTTTCCTCTTGGCTTAAAAACAAACCCAAACTGCCTGATAGTAACTTGAGAAATAAAGGGTAGTATTTATTATAGACAACAGATCATTGTGTAACAGAGTAAGATCTTCCATTTCTAATTTAAATTTTATTAAACAATTTTAGGTCTTTATTTTGTATGTGTTTCTCAGCCAAGCTGGATGAATTCTGCATCTGAAGGATGAGAAATCTGTACACCACAGTATTACCTTTAACCTCTTTCCAGCACATCATCTGGTTGCAAATGTTGGAAACTGGAAACCACCATCTTAAGCCAGAATATTCTCTTTAGTTTACTTCTGGTCCTTCTGCTTGCAGGTTTTCTCCGTCTCACGCAGGAGGCTTTGAACAAGGTCTGTTTTTTCAATTGGAAAACTCAGAGTACTCCGTGTTCCTTTTGAGTTCAAGGGATTTGCCAAAATGTGTTGCATTTTAAGTAAAACAGAGTCCAAAGGCTGTAGGTGTTGGTTGAGACTTTGCTTCCTTCGTATAGAAGCTCTCACGTCTGAAGTGTGGGAGGTGGAGTAGAAATAAGTGTGTAGGATGCAGCCTTATTTTAGTAATGGTTTATATTTTGTCATAGCTCTCGGCTGACCAGCTGGTGTTAGAATGATGATGCTTTAGGGTCAAAACAGCGAATTCTGGGCTCCATAGTGATTCTCTGCATTTCAGGCAAGTGGACCTAATGTTTATTCTTGTCTATCTCTGCAGGCAATAGCAACCCAAATCCTCGTTTTTCAACCTTAGAATGGTGAAATACAGGCCTGTGTTGCGCATTAAGCGAGGTGTATTCTTCAGCAGACAGTTTTGAGCTCTTGATATTGCTTGTGCTTCCTGAGCCTATGGAATATCTGAGAAACTTGACTCCAGTGGCCATCAGTTAATATAAAGGATGCCTTCTAGCATAGTCGTCTTGTCCCTTTTTGCAGTTTTGCATTGGAGTTGTGGCAACCTTAATCCAGGCTTGAACACCTCATAATATTAAGGCTTCCTTCTAATAAAAACTGGCTTATGAAAGCACTGCATGGAGAATGCTAAGAGATTCTGTAACTCAAGAAATATCTCTTTAGTCTTTAAAAGAAACTCTGAATTGCAAATGTTGGAACTAACTTCTTTGGCTTCATTTTGAGTTCTAGTGTGTGTAGAGAGTGTTGAGCCTCACCTTATTCTGTGTCACATCTGAACTCTTCAGGGAAAGGAGCTACTATTTAAACAGGATTTGCTAGATGGTTGTGAAACAATTTCTACAGAATACAAACTAGGGTTAGAAACTCTTTCTTTGTCCCTTTTGGTCAGAACTTGTTCTAATATGCTATTTTTACACTTCTTGTAGAGAACCTCGGAGAACAAAGGGGTGCTAGTTAATTGTGTATTGAGAGGATCCCTGAAGTATAACATACTAGAAACTGAGGTGTCCCCCTCTAGTACCCATCTCCAAATGTTGACGGATAATTCTATAGCTGCAGGAAACTTCCTAATTAAAGCTCTTATTTTTTTTTTTTAGACTTGATGTGGAATTTTGGAAGGTTGCAGAATAACCACTCTGCAGATTAGTGCTAAAAAGGATAGAGTCCAAATAATTCTCTTTAAATGCCTGCTATCGAGGACCCTTCTGGGCTAGGAGTTATTAATAGACTTATGTTACAAGGAATGCTTAGCCTCCCTGTGAACTTCTTAGTGCTGTGGTAAATAACATGTAGTTTTAGGAGTAGAATGTTCTTTCCATTTGGAAGCTGGAGTTTTGCATTGCAAGGGACTAGACATCATGTAGCTCTTCTCAGATGGCATAAAGTATTATTTAACAGTTTTTAAAAAGCTGGTCTTCCAACTGAATCTTGCTTCGAGCATAACTAGGACAGGAGAGACAACGCTCTGTTAAAAGTCGATAGGTTTTGCATGATGCTTCAATTTTGAATTGCTTCTTGGATGCTGCAGAAGGTGCTAGGAGGTAAAAATATCACGTCATCTTTCACCTAGAGTCTAGCAGCAAAATCATCTAGATCTGGAGTTAGTACGGCTGGGGTGATTAGCTGCTTTGGCTTGCTGGAGCAGAGATAATATTTTAAAGGACCTACTTATCCGAATTGGAATTTTGACTCTAGCTAATCCTTTTCTTCTGCTGGGAGCTGGCTAAGTATGTCTTTATGGGATTGTTGGTAATAAGGGTTCCATGTAGCTCTCTGAGCAAAGAGTAGGAAATAATGGGAAGGAGCAGAAAAGAGGGAACAACCTTCTGTGTTCTCACGGGATAATTTTAGTCCCATAGGCAGAAAAAATGGAATTGTGATTATCAAGAAACACCTACATTTCTGTTATGGGGAAATCATCTAAAATCTTGTGATCTTTTCTTCTTTATCCAAGATGGAACTTCCAGAGACAGAGGAGAAATTGTTAGAAGTGTTTCAAACAAATGTAAATTTTCCCAGTGAGATGAGCTGTTGCTGGAACATTTTGTCCTGCAGGATGCAGAGGAGGAGGAGTGGGTTGGAAATGAGTCTGGCTGCCTTACTTTCTTAGAGCCAAGAAGAGATTTTTGAATTGGCTTTATGTTCTTCATCAAGACTCTTCATCTCTTTGAACACAGGTTGTCAAATTGGATGAGCCTCTGACATCCTTTAATAGACTGGGGGGGGGTTGGGTAATCCATATTTTTAGTAGTCTTCCCAAAAAAGACCCCAGTGATGTCACTGAAGATACAGAATTCGTGACACAAGTGCTTCTTTTCTTCTATCTCCACCCTTAATTTTGACAGAGATTTTACAAGTCATTACTACTTGTGGCTGACTTTTAAAGAAATAAAACCTCTCTTTAGTAGTACTATAGAGATGGAATAATAAATCTTTACTTTTC
Source organism: Nipponia nippon (assembly GCF_047370975.1). Taxonomy (NCBI): domain Eukaryota; kingdom Metazoa; phylum Chordata; class Aves; order Pelecaniformes; family Threskiornithidae; genus Nipponia; species Nipponia nippon. The sequence goes on along the minus strand of NW_028262380.1, from coordinate 8,666,440 downwards.
TCAGAATGCGTCACAGAACAGAACTTTAAATCAGAGATAATGGTGATACTGATTCTATCACAGCTCATTCTCCAACTGTGAGGAATGTTAGCTTTGGCTTGTGTTTGGTGTTCAATTTTTATATTCTATTTATTGTATTCCTTTTCATTAGTCTACCTTTCAGCAATAAAAATAGCTTTTCTCCCCCCCCCCCCCAGTCTCACCTCTACCCCCAGCTTAAGGAGATCCTAGTAAGATTAAGTCTCTCCCAGGACAGAGACTGACTAACATCTTTTGTTATGCCTGTTTATCTTGGATGGCTCAGCTTTCTCACTCTCCCACCTAATCAGGCTCCATAAAGGATGGCATGCTAAGGGAAAGATGGCCATAATCTTGTAGGACTTCATCCGACTTGGAGCCCCAAGGGCTATTATTATTACCTCAAGGCTTGGAGGATCTTAGTGTTTGAACCTGCCTGCCTGGCTCAGTTGCTACCTCTAGAGACTTGGTGACAGCAGAGGTGCGTATCTTTGGGGTACGCTTACAAGTTGTATAGAAAGCAGGGCATGTACTCGCAGTGGTAGGCAGAACTTCATTGTGCTAAGGTCTATGTTGTGAGGCAGCTGAAGAAATGCATATTCAGCAGGATCCATGTTGCCCTAGCAAGGATGGTCAAATGGTTCCTATTCCTGAAAATCTAATTAGTTTGAAGTGCCAAGCAGTTGGAGAGGGATTCAGCCTGATAAGCATAAAGGGCATGATAAGGAAAGACTGAAAAAGTTAGCTGCCTTTAACCAGAATGGTGGAAAAAGTACATAAAATAAACAGCTTGCCATCTCTGTGGATACATTAAAGACCTACCACAGCAGAGGATCTTGAAACAAACACAAAAAACCCCAAAAATGTGAAAATACCATGAGGAGATTTCTGTAGCGTAAGGAATTTAGTTCTAGGAGGTATTCAGGGCTAAAAGCTTGTAAGGCTTGAAAATATATATTTATGAACCTTTAAAATGACAACAGCATAGTGAAGGTAGAGTGACTCTTAATCTTCTGCCTCCTAACAGCCTATTAGTTAGAAAAGATGAGGGAAGCAATTCCTGATAGAATATAAATAGCTCAACCAGAGTGAACCAGTACTTTGGTCACTTTGAGTTAAGGTGCTGAGGCTCCAGGGCTGACTTCAGATCGCTTTGAGCTGGTAAGTTTGACTAGTCAAAGGAGTGTGAACTGGAAAACAGGAGCAAAACATGTTCAAACCTTGCTTTGGAAGGGGAGATCTAATTCCTAATTATAGGAGAATCTGCCTGGCTCAGTGTGGGAAATCCTCATGTCAGCTGCCTTTGTGTGGCTTTTTTCTTTTTTTTTTCTGATGCTGTAGTTGGACAGGCACCTTGATAAGCAGTGTTGGCATCCCGCAGTGTGCCCGTCCCACAAGCATTTGTGTCCAGTTCATGGCAAACCAGACTGGGGAACTGATCCAGCTGGAAAGCAACCTTTACCAGAAACAAAAGGAAGTGTTTTGTTTTTATCCAACTATAAAAATTCCTTGATCTAGTTCTCTGTGTAGTAGCAAAAACACTTGTGCTGGCATACAGCCATGGGCAACAAATAGCCAGAGAAGAAAATGTGTTGGCAGTTGCAATGGCAGCTAAGGTAGATCAAACTGCAACCCAGAATGGCTTTCATTGATAGAAGTGTGGTGATGGTGACATTTTTTTCCACTTAAACATTTATTATGTTGTCATTAGCAAGAAGGACTGCCCAGTAGGAACAGATTTGTAGTGTACAACAGTACTGATGTCCACAGTGTACGCCTAGCCTGGTGGCTTGCTTTGGACCAGCGTTAGGCTAGTGCAGCCTGCTGAACACCCGGTGGTGGCTGCGGTGCACCTTCTGCCTTTGGTACAGAGTGGGTTACTTCTGGGAGAGACTGGTCCATGATGTGAGATAAAGCACATTAAAGGAGGCTGAGGAGGGAATTCACTTTGAAAGCATGCTTCTGATCCAAACTAAAAGTCATACTTTCAGGGATTGTACTTGGTATTGAGAAATGGAATTTGCTGACGGAAGGGAGCAGTAGAAGCTGGGAGCTGGTATGTGAAGGCTTGTCTGGCTAACATCACTTTTTCACCCCTGTCCCATGTAGTCCTTAAATAGATACTTAAAAAAATCTTTCTCAATGCAGCATGTCTCATTTCTCATTTTAGCAATTCACACTTACCAACAATACGTTTTTTAAACTTTTTTTTAAAATTTCCATTTTGCTTGTGTTTCAGAATTGATTGGGTTGCACACTGTCAGAAAGGGCCTGAATGGTTGCAACTCTTAAGTATCACTTTCAGTATCTGGTAGGATTTAAGAATGTGGATAACTGTACAGCTCAGCTTGATTCTGAAAGTGCCATGCTTCTGTGATTTCATTTGCCTCTCCTTTATCCCTTCATGCAACTGAATGTATTCGTTCATTAACTACAGACTAATATCCTTCTGTCTGTTCTCTCCTTATACTAGCTTGTATTATGCCGACTTAAAATTTCAGTGAAACACTTGAAGATTAGAAGAACTAAGTAAAATATAACTACATTGTAGTTAACCTGTTATAGATCAAAACGTTGTTCCTCCCCTGTCTTTGGTAGTTTTATTGAATTTACTTTTTTCCTTGAGGAAAAACTCACACAAATTCTTATATGGCCCTTCCAAACAGAAAATTGAACACCTGCTGAACTTTCCCACTGGTTCTTAACAGTAGCCTCAGTTGTGGAAATCTTAATCCTTAAAATGAATCTGCAAGTCTTTGTGCCAGTTACTAAGCTACTCGGCTTCAGTATATTTTCAGTCTGTATATGGACAATTTTTGACCCCCCCATCATTCTTTCTTTTGACTCCTATTCTGGATTTCTAGATCTAGTTTAAACTTCACCAGGTTTAAAAGGGACATTACAATGTTTGATCGTGCTACTCTACTGCTCTGTTCACAAACTTGCCCTTAAACTTGCATAGTGTTTCATGAACCACACTTTGCTTTGGCAGATGCTTATATTGAAAAGGGTATATGCAACTTTTACCAGTGGGTGTATGAACTTGAGCATTTTATATTTGACTTGGTGTCATTTCAGAACAAGATGTGGTACATATTTCAAGTTGTTGGGTGCTTTCCTGAAAGACAGGATACATTCAGTAAAAACAGACCAGTGGAGTCTCCAGATACCTGGGTAGCATTATTTATGGTTGAGGAGCACATGTAAGCATCATATATCTACTTTTATTTGCTATAAGATGAGGATGAGGTCAAAAGATGGACAGAAATTATGATTATGGGACAGCCCTCAGGCTAAGGGAGGCTGTATGTAGCAGATCTCTGTGAAGGTGAAATAGTGTAGGGATAGCATACAAAAATCATATTTGAGGATGTACTCAAAGGCAACAGGTTTAAAAGATAATCTAACATTACCGTTAATACTATTAATATCTTAGTTTTAAATGGGTTTAACATGAGTCATGGACTCAAGTGGCTTTTTTCCTTGCTACTACTGATTATTTAAACAGCTGATAAGTAGCAGTGTGGAAAAGAGGCAATATTTTATGGAAATGTTAATTTAAAATTACTACTTTCTGCTATTCTTTTTTTTTTTTACTGTAGACTTTAAAATCTAATAAATAGAAGTAAACTTCTGGTCCTAGCAGCATCAGTGTTTCTTTCCCTAGGTGCATGTTGCTTAAATTTGGAAATATCTGTGTGTAGATATCTTGCTTTTTTATTCTGTAAGTGGTCACTGAATACGCTTAACCAACTTAAATCATAAACATCGTAACCAAGAATGGTTAGTGCATGTCACTAAAGATGTCTTTGTTAATACAGTAAGGCAAAGTTATGGAAAGGGGAGTTTGAAGGTAGAGTGAAGAAATAACAATTAATACTAATGTAGACTTGGTTTTGAAAACTGGAAGTGAATTTGAAAGCTATGGTGAGTCTGAAAGACTTGGTGATAGAAGATGAAAAATGAAGAAGCTGAAGTCCCGTGGTTTTGTTCTGGTTCTTGAGAACTAGAAGAATGAGGTGGAGTTGAGGAAAACAGAGGTCCATTTACTATTTGCTGTGGTAAAAACAACCAGCTAATAAAGACTTTTGGAAGACAGTGAGGAGTAATATTGCAGCAGTGAAGGGTTACTAATGCTGAGGGAAGGGGGGGGGGGAGAAATTATGTAGAGGGTGTTAAGGATAGAAAGAGGCAGCCAGTGAACCTAGTGCTTTTGATTTAGATGACTGCTCACAGAATAAAGACATCTAAGCTTCTGTCAGTGATGCTTTTACGTGTATGGTAATCTGTCCTGCTTACATGTTTAAGATCTGGTGCTTGCTGACAGGTAACAATTACATAACCTTTAAAAAAGAAAAAACACAGGGAACATATTAAAAGTAACTGAGGGTTTGGAAAGTGGATATAGTGTTTGAGCTACCCACTGTTGCACTCTGCTTTTAAGAAGGGTTTAGCAATGAAACAATATGATAGAATGTCTTAAAATGGCAAATGGTGTTAAACGTACAGGACAGTATGGTAAGTATCTGCATGTTTCATATGCTGTTCTAGTACAACTTGCTAAGACTTCAGTAGTAGTTTAAATGAGGGAAAGCTTAAGTCTTTCCTTCTGCCTTGGATAAAAATCCTAGGTAGTATCAATTTAGTAGTGGGAAGCAGCCAAATAATATCTTGATCTTTACTATGTATGAGTCTTCCTTCTGAAGTTATAATCAATGAAATCTCAGTAGGGGTATTCTTTCATGAATAGAGACAGGTAATCATTGTAAGCATTGGTCACAGAGTGGTACACTTATATGAATGAATGGTCCAAACATAAGTCCTGTTATTACAACACTAATTATGATTTACACAAGAATTTTTCTGATTTTTTCCTTTTTCTGCCCCAATTTTACAGAAAATCAGTCATGATACACTGACAGCATTTGGAAATAAACTTTGGCAATAAGATGGAAGCATAAATCTCAAGACTCTACCAAAACAGAAATGGCTCATGAGTATTGAAGCAAGAGACTGAAGAGCCTCCAACACTTCTGTGTGATCAGTGGAAAAGGAACAACTACCATGGTAACACTAATAACAGAAAAGCTGCAGAACCAGAGCTTGGATGATCTGACGTGTAAAACGTACAATATTAATCTGGTAAGGATCTACCAAAATAACATGTAATAAATGTGAAATGCAAAGTAGATTAACTCAAAACTATATAACAAATTCAAGAATGTAGATCAGTCAGAATTCAGCTGTTTGTTAGGGCTGGTTTGCAAGGTGGATGAGAGTTGTAAGGGGGGGGGAAAGCAAAACTTCAGTGTATGGTCTGTCTTGAAGTGATGCTTTCTTATTCTAAATGCTTCATTTTAAATAATTAGTGAAAAGCCTGTTCTCTTCACAAAATAGTGTTCCGATAACTGAAAAGAATTATCAAAAATTCTCATGATTCCTTTTTCCATAACAAAAAACACAAGTACTGGTATGTGGTGAAGTTTTCTTCACTTTCTATAGCCAAGTGCTTGATATGTGCCAACAGTATTTAATTACAAAAATCAGTGACCACCATGTAGGTAACTATCGGCACTGGGCAGAAGGAGAACAGGTCATCAGGTAAATACAGTTGAACTGAAAGTCAGGTTACTGACTACCAGACTGTTGTTGATGCTGGTAGACCCTTGCTTTATCAGTGTCAGATGCCTGGTGCTCTGAAAAGTTTCGTAGTATTTACTGAGTTATTTTCTGCTGGTTTAATCTGTGGGTTCATAGTGTGGTTTGAGCATGCTATTCGGACACTAAGGAATCTATTCTCTTCACATCTGACTTGTGAAATGAGATACTATCTACTCCAGAGTGAGTAATGCAAAATAGTCTCGGGTCAATTTTGGGTGCCCACCTGAGAACCCTGAGACCATATTTTTCATGTAGTGCACCAGCCTTGTTTCACTGACTTAAACTGCAATGGCACCCTTCTGTAGGTCAAACTTGAGGGTACCAATGGGACACCCCAAAAAATTGACTAAATGTCGGAGTATTGTTCAACTCTAGTTCTGTTATTTTTTTAAATAATAAATAATGCAAGTATTGAACCTGAAGCATGTTCAGTTACTTAACAGTAAGATTCTGCCTCTGTTGGAACTTGTAGCTGAACTGCTTCCTTATTTCACCAGCCCAAACCAGGTGAAGCATATCCTGAATGCCGTGGAGTTTGTGCACAAGCACATGCAGTTCTCATGTGTGAACTGCCTGACCTTTTGTCCAAGACTTTGTCTAGTAAGGATGTCTAATAGTAGATGTTAATCAAATGGTTTTATTGTTAAAACTGTAACAGGTCCATTTAGATTTCTTCTAATAACTTGGTTTTACTATGTTCACCTTAAATATGTGCTATTCTTGAAAGCCAGACAGAAGGTCTTCAAATGATGTTAACTCTCAAATAGAAGTGCTTACTCAGCTTGCATTTATTTTGGCAAGCTTGATGAAGCACTTGGGATATGCAGTTTGTAGCAGAATATGCTGTATTCTTGAATGAGCAAACTCATCACTTGTAACTAAACTCTGGGCCTGGGTGTGAGCCAGTGATGACCTGTAACCAGTAGCAGTGCTTGCCTCTAAACTTGTAGTGGCATCTTGCAATTTTTAGTTTTTGAGCACTAAAATTTGCATAAATTTGGAAGCTCAGCTGTCCTTTTGCTGATAGTCACTGTAGGTTTTGGACCAGAGACTTGTAAGAGCAGAGAAGGATGTATTACTGCTTTTGCACTGTGGAGTCTATACAAGAGTGTGTTGGCATGCTGTAATGTGCTGTAGGTTGGTTGGTTTTTATTTTAAGTACAGATAAGGACAGGAATAAAGCATGGAAAAGAATAAGTGGATTGGAAAATGGCAGATGATGTCTCATCAGAGGTTTTTGTCCCCACCCTTCTGCTCCTCTCCTCCTTTAATCTATCAGATAGTAATTGGTTTTGTAAATGCTTTTAGTTCTTGCAGAAAATGGGTTCTGAGGCCAGGAACAGGTTCTGCTTGTACACGGTGGCAGCTTGACAAACAGTGGAAATCATGAAGTGAGGTGTGGAAATGGAGAAGCAAGTGTGAATAAAAGCGTGTAACTAGGTTGTCCCTACTGAAAAAGATTCATGGGAGCAAATGATGACTTCCTGACTAAAACATGAACCTAAGATAATACGAAGTACGCTTCTTCCACTAGTGAAGAGAACTGCTAAATTGTAATAAGGGAAAAAGACTGCTAGTGGGGGTCTTGAATCAGCTCTAGCACACTTACACTTTTTGGCAAGGAAAATTCAGGTTAATGCTGTAGTTTCTTCTAATAGCAACAGCAATTTAGAGCAATTCTGAAATGATCTTGCCTGTACCTTTCATTGCTTGTGCTGGCACAGAGTTCTGTGGGACCATGTGGTGAATGATCTTGAGCTGATTGAGGATTAAGACTACCCTTTCTTGCCTGGGTTAATGTTAACCCTTATCAGTTTCATGATACCTTTTACAGTGCATCTGCACAAGTGCTCGCCGTTACAGTGCAGCACAAGTAGATAAAATAGCTGGGGAAAAGCTATTCTGTAATGCAGCTCATAAATAAGGGTTATAAAAGAAAGAAAGAATAGCTCTTTCAAAGCTATTTACCTGTCAGGTAGCCAAGCTGGGCATAAAGACGACATGTGCAGGACATAGTACACTTCTTCATTTGTGTAAGCTGTATGATGACCAAGTAGCTTTCTTTACCCTTTGCCTGAATATGTTGTAAAGTACTGGCTGTAGCTTCTTTTACTGCTCTGTTAAATGACATGATAATTTTCCAAGCTGGTGTAATTTCACTTGGCCAGTGCATGCTCAGTTATATTGCACAGTCTTGTGCTGCACCTGCCTTCAGGAAAAAAAAACAAATGATTGGGTTTCCTGCTGTAAAAAGCTTGGGACAACCTTCCTGCTTCATCTCAAGTGGTTACTGTAGCTCACAAGGTAGAATAGTATCGCTGGTTGGTTGACTCTACCTCACTACAGTGAGATGTTCTGTGGGCTTATTATGGCTTTCATGAGTTGACAGCATCATTAAGTCAAATAGTTGGTCTCTAGTTCCTTGAACATAGTTCTCTTGAGTATTAACTTAGGAGTCTTGAGAGTTTTTCTGTATGTTCTGGCTAAGCTTGCACTTTTTTGATATTCGTGTTAGAAGCTAGTATTGGTTTGTGAAGTAACAGTGTGTGAGATGCAAGACTTTAAGGTGTGGTATTAAAGAAATACGAGCATCTCCAGACAAGTGTTTGTGGAAGGAAGAAGCTGTACTATAAACCCCTTCTGTGCATGTAGGTTTCGGTTATTTTTAATTTTTATGAAGCTGACTTGTGCTGAAAGACTTAGAATTGGGCTGACTTCCTTGGATGGAAAGCCACTAGCTGAAAGACTTGAAGGCTGAGTCTAAGATGTGACTTAATTACTTCTTCACATTCTGAGAAAAGGTCAAATGCTTCTCCTTACTACTTTCTATCTAGTCATATTTGGAGGATATTTGGTAGAGAGATGGAGGTCTGGCATGGCCTGTTCAAACAATGAAAGTCACATCTGTATGGTGGTGGTTAAATTAGTACTTGAATAGTAAACACTGGCTTTCCTGTCATTTGGGAAGAATGCTGATAAATTGGAGGAATTCAAATATACTTGGAAACTGGAAAAAGTGCCTTGAAATTAAAGAAACTAATTTTAAAATTATGAAGATCAAGAAGTCATTCTGAAAATCATGAGGAGGGTAGCACAGGCTGTGAAGTTCTTAATGTAGTAGATTGGAGTGTATGTAGAAGAATAGCCAGAAATAGTTTTGTTACAGTTGGGTTTTTGCTAGCAAAGAACACTTAAATTAGTCATGTAAATTATAATTCATTGTCAGTCTCACTTGAGTCCCTCTTCCATTTACTCGGTTCAAGACTAGGTGTCTTTTTAAGTGAATATTTTAATGAAAGAGCAGCTGCTGAGACTCAGTAAACCAATTTAAACTTCCAGTGCTGTCCTAAATGTCATACCACGCAATTCCTTTCCTTTTGAGCATAGTCTCTCCAAATGCACAAAAGAGATTCTACTTTTGAATAAGCATTTCAAAAGAGACCCGCTTTCTTGCATGAAGCAAACAATTCCAACCTTAGGTGAAACTTGTAGTTTCGTTGTTTTGTGTGTGTCTATCTTTAAAATGTGCTTTTCTTTTTTCCCTCTGGAAAGCTCTCAAGAGGTATCAGAGCTTGGTGGCTTTTTTAATGTCTGTTCAAAAAGCAGTAGTTGGAAGACGGACATGCGTGACCTCTTCAGTTTCCTCTTCAGGAAAATGACCTTGTTGAATACTTTGGCCTTATCCTCTGTGTGAAGGATATCTTCCTTAGAATAGCAGACTTCCCTGTCCAGGTTCTTAGCAACTGCAGTCTCTTCTTGAGTATAATCATTAAAAGAAGAGCTCTTCATTTCGGAAGCTTCAGGTAAATGATAGCACAGAGGGAATGAATGGGGGAGGGTAGAGCGTAGCCAACTCAGGAGAGCTGATAAACTGGTTCAGTGCCCTCTTAGAGTAATATCTAGTGGGACTTCGGCCATGTGCTGTATAGATAAAAATATAAAGAACCTTCCTCCTGGAAACAATTTACAGCCCAATAGAGTCTACTTAATTTTGGACTTGCAAGCATCATTAAAATACACTAACAGATAGTGTTCCCAAGTATTTTTTACTTTCATTTATAGAAAGCCAAGTATATATCATAAAGGAGATTATTTACTTACTCTCCCTTTAGTCACCCCTTATTTCAGTGCCTTGAGCTTTTACTGGAAATGGTGCAGGTTACTGTCCCTTTTCTGCATATGATGTCATGTGTGAGATTCTTAGTGAGGGGTTTTGGTCTCTATCTCCAAAGAATTAGCACTTTCCTGTAACTTAACAGGATTCTGTATAAATGATCACTTCAGAGAACAAGTTGTAGTTGTAATATGTCTGCTTTCTCATAGAACTGAGCACTGACAGGCTGGAGAGCTGCCTGGCAGAAAAGGCCCTGGGGGTGTTGGTTGACAGCTGCCTGAACATGAGCCAGCAGTGTGCTCATTGGCCAAGGCGGCCAGTGGCATCCTGGCTTGTATCAGGAATAGTGTGGCCAGCAGGACCAGGGAGGTGATAGTGCCCCTGTACTTGCCATTGGTGAGGCCGCACCTCGAGTACTGTGTTCAGTTTTGGGCCCCTCACTACAAGAAGGACATCGAGGTGCTGGAGCGTGTCCAGAGGAGGGCAAGGAAGCTGGTGAAGGGTCTGGAGCACAAGTCCTATGAGGAGCAGCTGAGGGAGCTGGGGTGGTTTAGTCTGGAGAAGAGGAGGCTGAGGGGAGACCTTACTGGTCTCTTCAGCTACCTGAAAGGAGGCTGGAGCAAGGTGGGGGTCGGTCTCTTCTCCCAAGTAACAAGGGATAGGATGAGAGGAAATGGCCTCAAGCTGTGCCAGGGGAGGTTTAGGTTGGATATTAGGAAAAACTTCTTCCCCAAAAGGGTAGTCAAGCATTGGCACAGGCTGCCGAGGGAAGTGGTTGAGTCCCCATCCCTGAAGGTATTTAAAAGCCGTGTGGATGTGGTGCTTGGGGACATGGTTTAGTGGTGGACTTGGCAGTGCTGGGTTAACGGTTGGACTTGATGACCTTAAGGGTCTTTTCCAACCTAAACAATTCTGTGATTCTGTGACTTCACTAGAAGCTGATCAGAAACAGCTATAAGGATGGGGTTACTGTCTGCATTACAAACATTGCAGTCATTCTCTGTAATACAGGTAGCCTGTGTGTATGTGATCCCACTTTTTCCATGCCCCCCTTGAAAAATGCTTTCAGTGCTTTGTAGCCGTTAAAGATGTAGTAATTTAGTCTCTACCTCATGGACAAGGCTTTTTAAGGTGGTTAAAGTTCAGGTAACTAACTCAGGCATTCATGAAGAGGACCTTGTTAAAGATGCATTTAGCTGAAAAATATGTTAAAACTAGATATTAATCTAGTAATTGCTACATGGGATTGTCCTTGAGGTTCTGTTCCTTCTGAGCATCTAAGATCTCAGCCTGTGTGAATAGTCTTTTAAACATCTCTATTATGTTATGATTAAGTCATTCTTATTGTCCTTTTACATGTGGTTTAAGATACGTTAGCTTTAAGACTCAGACATGGAATTCTGTTCCAAAAACGTATTTTCCTTAGCTGTTACCTGATAGTTGATGAGGTTGGTATTGCCTTTCATTTGGGGAAAGTTGGAGAGGGAGGAATTTGCTGAAAAACCTTATATTTAAGTCTCTTTAATTTGTATTTCTCCTTTAGGGACAGCTGCAATGTAACTGTTATTATCTTAATGTGCTCTTGTGTTCTATATGGTACCTTAGTAGCTGTTTAGAGTAAATGATTGATACTAGTTTTTTTAAATGTCTGCTATATAACTCGCACCTACAGTTATGAAAAGGAAACTAGTAAAAGTGACTGCTGCTTCTGCTGTCAAGTTGCAGACTTCAGATGGTTTGAATAGGGCTAATTAACTGCAAATCTGATGGAAATTAAAACTTGGACTTCTGCTGTTTACTTAACCTTCTTTAAAAGGAAGTTATAAACATATCTACAGGTGCAAATGTAAAGGAAAAATCAAATGGTTTGTCTCATATGCAGATGCTGATTTAAAAAAAGGTTAAAAACCTGATTGCTGTCCTGTCCTATGGTCACGTAGGAATTAGGGCTTCTCACCGCAAAAAGGTGGCGGGATCAATAGCCCGACTGAATTGCATCTACACCAATGCACACAATATGGGCAACAAACAGGAGGAGCTGGAGCTGTTGTGCAGCAGGGAAACCATGACATAGTTGTCATCATGGAAACATGATGACTCGCACAACTACAGTGCTGCAATGGATGGCTATAAAATCTTCAGAAGGGATAGGCAAGAAAGGAGAGGTGGTGGGGTAGCCCTGTATGTTAGGGAGTGTTTTGACAGTTTAGAGCTTGATGTGGTGATGATAGGATTGAGTGTTTATGGGTAGGAATCGGGGAAGACCAACAAAGCAGGTATCATGGTGGGAGTCTGTTATAGAGCCCCAACCAGGATGAAGAGGCAGATGAAATATTCTATAAGCAGCTGGGAGAAGTCTCATGATTGTAACCCTTGTTTTCCTGGGGGACTTCAACTTACTAGATGTCTGCTGGAAGTACAGCACAGCAGAGAGGACACAGTCTCGGAGGTTCCTGGAGTGTGTGGAAGACACTTCCTGACCCAGCTGGTGAGGGAGCCGGCTGGGGAAGGCACCCGCTGGACCTCTTGTCTGTGAACAGAGAAGGCCTGGTGGGTGATGGGATGGCTGGAGGCTGTCTTGGGCACAGCGATGACGAAATGACAGAGTTTTTGATTCTTGGAGAAGTAAGGAGGGAGGGGGGTCAGCAGAACTGCTGCCTTGGACATGAGGAGGGCAGCCTTTTCCTGTTCAGGAGCCTGGTTGACAGAGTCCCTTGGGAGGCAGTCCTGAAGGGCACAGGAGTCCAGGGAGGCTGGGCATTCTTCACGAAGGAAACCTTACAGGTGCAGGACTGGACCGTCCCCATGTGCTGAAAGACGAGCTGACGGGGAAGAAGACCGGCCTGGCTGAACAGAGAGCTTTGGCGGGAACTCAGGGGAAAAAAAGGAGAGTTGATGACCTTTGGAAGAAGGGGCAGGCAACTCAGGAGGACTACAAGGATGTCATGAGATCATGCAGGGAGAAAATTAAAAGGGCCAAAGCCCAACTGGAACTTAATCCAGCTACTGCTACTATAGAAACATTTTTTTATTGTCTTTTAACACATTAGAAACAAAAGGAAGGCTAAGGAGAATCCACATCCTTTATTGGATGCAGGGGGGAACATAGTGAAAAATGCTGAGGAAAAGGCTGAGGTACTCAATGCCTTCTTTGCCTCAGTCTTTAGTAGTCAGACCAGTTGTTCTCTGGGTACCCAGCCCCCTGAGCTGGAAGACAGGGAGCAGAATGAAGCCCCCATAATCCAAGGTGAAATGGTTAGTGACCTCCTACACCACATAGACACACACAAGTCTATGGGGCTGGATGGGATCCACGCAGGGGTACTGAGGGAGCTGGCGCAGGTGCTCACCAAGCCACTTTCCATCATCTATCAGCAGTCCTGGCTAACCGGGGAGGTCCCAGTTGACTAGAGGTTAGCAAATGAGATGCTCATCTACTAGAAGGCTGGAAGGAGGATCGGGGGAACTACAGGCCTGTCAGCCTGACCTTGGTGCTGGGGAAGGTTATGGAGCAGATCATCTTGAGTGCCATCACGCCGCATGTGCAGGACAACCGGGGGATCAGGCCCAGTCAGCATGGGTTTATGAAAGGCACGTCCTGCTTGGCTAACCTGATCTCCTCCTATGACAAGGTGACCCGTTTGGCACATGAGGGAAAGGCTGTGGTTGTTGTCTACCTGGACTTTAGTAAAGCCTTTGACACCGTGTCCCACAGGATTCTTCTGGAGAAACTGGCTGCTCATGGCTTGGACAGGCGTGCTCTTCGCTGGGTAAAAAACTGGCTGGATGGCCAGGCCCAGAGTTGTGGTGAATGGAGTTAAATCCAGTTGGCAGCTGGTCACAAGTGGTGTTCCTCAGGGCTCAGTACTGGGTCCAGTTCTGTTTAGTATCTTTATCAATGATCTGGATGAGGGGACCAAGTGCACCCTCAGTAAGTTTGCAGATGACGTCAAGTTGGGTGGGAGCGTTGATCTGCTGGAGGGTAGGAAGGCCCTACAGAGGGACCTGGACAGGCTGGATGGATGGGCCAGGGCCAACTGTGTGAGGGTCAACAAGGCTCAGTGCCAGGTCCTGCACTTCGGTCCCAAGAACCCCATGCAATGCTACAGGCTTGGGGAAGAGTGACTGGAGAGCTGCCTGGCAGAAAAGGACCTGGGGGCGTTGGCTGACAGCTGCCTGAACATGAGCCAGCAGTGTGCCCAGGTGGCCAAGAAAGGTCGTCCCCCTGTACTGGGCACTGGTGAGGCCACACCTCGAATCCTGTGTTCAGTTTTGGGCCCCTCACTACAAACAAGAAGGACATCGAGGTGCTGGAGCGTGTCCAGAGGAGGGCAAGGAAGCTGGTGAAGGGTCTGGAGCACAGCTCTGGTGAGGAGCAGCTGAGGGAGCTGGGGTTGTTTAGCCTGGAGAAAAGGAGGCTGAGGGGAGACCTTATTGCTCTCCACAACTACCTGAAAGGAGGTTGTGGTGAGGTGGGGGTCGGTCTCGTCTCCTGAGTGACAAGCGATAGGATGAGAGGGAATGGCCTCAAGTTGTGCCAGTGGAGGTTTAGACTGGATATTAGGAAAAGTTTCTTCACTGGAAAGGTAGTCAGGCACTGGCACAGGCTGCCCAGGGGAATGGCTGAGTCTCCATCCCTGGAGGTATTTAAAGGAAAGGTAGACGTGGTGTTTGGGGACATGGTTTAGTGGTGGGCTTGGCAGTGCTAGGTTAACGGTTGGACTTGATGACCTTAAGGGTCTTTTCCAACCTAAACAATTCTAAGATTCTATGATCCTTTCATCTGTCCCATTACTTCCTGTCTCTAAAACAATAATGGCAAGGGAACATTACCGTAGCTTAGCATTTGTGTCTTGTACGTGGGCTCAAGGATATAAAGTTGTCACTAGCACTCTGTGTTGCTGTAGAGCAAGAAAGGAAAGCTTTGTAGCCCAAGGATGTTTGTTTAAAAATTGACTTTGTATCTGGAAAGGAAGTGTATGTACAATGCTATCTTCTTTGGCTATACACAAAAAACAATGTTCACATAAAGTGTGTTGCTCTCTTTTTAAAGCAGTCTTCCTCCCCATCCTGAGGTGGTGATGGGGGAATAAATAATGGCCCTTGGGCGCTGATGGAGCCTTAAGCCATTTATAACTCCTTTATAGGAGGCTGGGTAGCAGGCTCCATTCTTTGTCTGGGACCCCTTAAGAATGCTTTTGTAGTAATATTCTTCTAGGTAAAATTAGTTAAGAAAATGGAAAACATTCTGCATACAAACTTGTCTCACAGTGCAGATGCTACTGACAAAGCATAATTAAAATTCTCAAACCCTTTATGTACAAACTTTGTTTTAAGCATGGCTTTTACTTTGTTTCTGAGTAGTGAACCATCACCAATAAACTGTGATTTCAAAAGCTGTTAGTCTGCAAAAGATGATTTTTGGATAGGAAAGATTTTTTAATGGCTTTTGTACTTTAAGAAATAAGAAAACATCTTGCTATATTGATTCTTAAGAAAATGTAAAATACTAGTAAAGCCTGACCTGAGCAATGTTCATTCTGGGCACCCTTAAGAGTTTGTATATTTAATTTAGATAAAGCTATTCCTGTCTCTTAGTTTAAGGTGAAGTGTTTTACTTTTTACCCTTAAGATTGAAAATGGAAACCCAGTTGTCAGCCTGTAATTTCCTCTCCGCTGAAATGAGAATTGGATCAAAGCTTTTTCATTAAGTGTGAATTATCACTCTTAATTTTGCAGTTTATTCACATGGGGTAGTGTTGCAGCTCCTGAAACAGTTTGATACTTAGCAATATATCAGAAAACATTGCAAATAGTTGGATGCCAGAGGTTTTATTTCGAAAGATCAGCTGTTCAGGAATTTATTCAAGATACCCAGTAAAACCCCATCCTTTTAAAGACGTTGCTAAATGCACATATAGGGAAACTGAAAACTGCATGCCGTTTCCTTGAGGTGTATGCTCTTTCACACAGTTAAAACTTTTTTTCTGATTGATTTCAGTACTCATCTGAGAAGCTGAACAAAAGTGGCAGCTTGTTCCCTTTCGAAATCAACGGTAAGTTCTTCAGAAACCTTAGCTGTGTTTTACTGAGGTAATTGGTATAGTAAGCAGCCTTTCTTTTGTAAATAAGGTGAGGGGGATGGAGCATGCTGTTGTAGAGCCTGCTGGTTTAAGCTGGTCTTTGAACAATACTGGGAATAGCTGGTTGTTAGTTTTGTACTTGTGATCTGCTTTGCATAGTAAAAGCCCTTGTAACACATTTTTTTTTTGGTTCAATATCTGCTATGGTGTACAGAAGCACAGCAATGCTGTTTTTCATGCTAAATGTATCTTCAGGTTCCTTAGCTAGCAGAAAGCTCTTGCATCTTTATGTACCTTCTTACATGCTTTGCCACACGGAATATCCAGTGTGATGCAAACCAGAAGCTGAAGTCCAGTGCCTTCATACAAGTGTTATTTGCTTCCCCCCTAACCCCCCCTATGTCCTATTAGAATAAGAGTAAGTTGTATCTAGCAAAAACAAAAATGCCACTTATTGCTATGTAAAATCTGTACTGCTTTATTAAGGGATGGACTTGAATTTTTGCATGTTTTGTCATGTCTTTAAGCATGGAGGATTTTTATTTGCTCAGTGGGATCCTCCATAAAATGTGAATCTTGGTTTGTGTGAAGTTCCAAAGGGAAATGGTATTTTATCTTAAATACCGTTAGCATGTAAACAATTAAAACACATGTGCAACTCTTGACTTTTTTTTACAGTAAACTTTAAACCAACCCCTCAGCCTGGGAGAAAGCTTCCAAAGGATTTTTTTTTAAAAAATCAGGCCAGTCCAAGCTAGCAAATTGTCCTACAGTAGATGCTAGGAGTTTCAAACATTATCTGGATCCCATTGTGTTGGCTATTTTACTTGCATTGAATTATGGATGGTCCCTGCCTTGAAGAGCTTACATGCTTAAGGCAAAGCACAGTATGTGGTTGTACCCATCTGAAAGAATGGAGGAGGAAGGACAGAGGAATTCTAATAAAACATGTTGTTTGAATAGGCCAGCTGTCTGCACAGTTAAATGATTTTGAGACAATAGGGTGTTCTTTAAATAAGATCCAAATAAACAGGATAATCCATGACATACTTTAGGCATGGAACATGTACAACTATTAGGGTTTGCAACTTTTAAAGCTACTCAGCAAATCTTTTACCTGTTGATTACTCTAAAGCTTAGTTTAGACAGCCAACTATAAGAATATACAAGTATTTAATGTTTAGGCTATATCTGGGTTCTTAAAATAGGCGTAGGGAAAAAACTTGGTATTTTAAATAGTCTTTCTTTAAAGCAGGGATAAGTGAAACTTACTTGGCTAATTGGTTTAAATTAGCAAATTTTCTAACGAAGCATGAAGCACTGTTAACTGGCCAACAGTTTTGCTGCTTTTCAATTTGCAAATCCAAAGTCTGCTGCAGTTCTTCTTACACTTCATTGTATAATGTGGAGGAACAGCTGTAAAATGTGCAGAATGTTCTGAAAGAAACGCTTTACAAAAGAGTGAGAGGCTTCGCTGGCAGACTGCTTTTAACCCAGCATTGCCACTTCAGATGAGAAGTTGTGCGCTATGGGTTACGTCTGTATTCACAGTAAAACTTGGAGGAGGTTCTTAAGGGATACTCGCTTTATTTTATGCATTGAATTAAGATTTTTTTTTTCCCTACACTTTGAATATGAGCAAAAAATAAAAGGAAGCAATCTGCAGTCTGATTTAACTTTATACTGTTCTAACTTAAAGTAAAGCTTTTCACACTGCAGAATGTGAACGCCTATCTCGGAAACTTTTCTGTAGTAAGGTATTCTTGGTAGAAAAGCCTAACAGCCAAATGAAGGACCGTAGTCTATGAAGAGATTATTCTGGTCTTTTATTTAAAAAAAAAAAAAATTCCCTGGTGGGTTCTCAGATTACTTGTTAATCCATTTTGGTTGTACCTTAGGTTGTTCACTGTTAACAGGTTTTAATTGTGGTATGTGCTATGCAGTAGGAAGCAGGTAAGGAAGCTGCCCCTGTTGCTCACTAAGAAACACAGTGCTGTAATCTTTCAGTGTACAGAAAGAAGCATTAACAAGGTACATATATCCTGGAATGCCTGGATTGGCTCCTGAAATACTTTGGTCTTCATGTTTTTGGAATTTTCTACGTTTGTTAAAATGAGTATGTAACTATATAGTGTGAAATTTTGATTAAGAGCTGGGTATTTGTGGCTCATCCTTCTAAGCTTGACTTTGATTCATGGTTTTACATTAAATTAGGTTTAAAACAAACTGTCTTTTTCCTTTGCGTCTTTCACCTGTATCTTTCTTTTGTTTTCAGAAGAGAGTCCTTGGAAAGCTTTAAATGGGGGTTGCCCAATCCAGACTGACACAACAAGGAATTCGGCTTACCCTTTCACAGTGTGTCCATTCAGCACCAGCACTGCCAGTAATGGTAGTCTGCAGTGGCAGCAGGAATCTTCCAGTACATCTATGGTGTCAGGATGGATAAGTGAATTAAACCTTAACGAAAACTCGGGTCAACCCTTGGCACCACCAACGAAACGCCATTGTAGGTCCCTCTCTGAGCCAGATGAGCTGGCTCGCTGTCGGTCACCGTGGAAGCCTGGCAATTCAAAGGTTTGGACTCCTGTGTCAAAGAGACGGTGTAATAGTGGCGGTAGCGCTACCTTGCAGCGCTGCAACAGTCATGGAAGTGCGACCTTACAGAGAAGCACAAGTATCAGTCTGCCACAAAACATACTCTCACTAAATAACGTCTTCACTATCACCAGCTTCAACACATCACCAGTACCCAGACCTTCCTCTGCCAGCAGCGGGTTTGTGGACAGTAGCGAGGGCAGCACAAGCTCGAGTACCCGCTGGAATTCTGGAGGCCCTTGTGACTTTAACCCAAGGCGCCGCCTCTCCCTCTCCCAGGAGCACATCACCGAGACGGGAAATCTCTTGCCTTCAGCCAACAGCACTCCCACCTCCACACCCGAGCTCAGCCGGCGTCAGGGCTTGTTGAGATGCCGCTCTCAGCCTTGTGTTCTGAATGAAAAGAAAAGCCGGCTAAAGCGCAGACGGGAGGAGGATGTACGATGGAACAGACCATCGTTAGACTTTTTTAAAATGACACGGGTGAGATTTTACTTTCCTCAGTGAGTGTGTGAAGGGAACTCTTGCAGAAACGCTATTTCTAGATAAACTGAACAAATTTATAGTTGTTAGATTTGCTTGTGTTCTTGTACTGATTCATATCACCTTCAGCAGTACAGCAGGCTGCTTGTACTTGCCAGTGCTCTACCCTGTAGCAACTTACTTTTTGCTCCCAAAGCCCAGCTCTTGAAGTCCAGTCTACTTGATATAAAGAGCTATAAAAGATGCTTGAAGCAGAGGGCAAAGAAAAATGGCTTGTTTTTAAAATGCAAGGAAGCCATGGGGAAGGGGTGTAGACAGGGTAGCAAAAAAGTTATGCCACTGCGTTCCCAGACAACAGCGTGCAATGATTTCTAAGTCATCTTGGTGCAAATCTGTTTGGTTAAGCCTCTCCTTACAGTTTGAGTAATTTCATAAAGCTAAGTAAGAGCAAGCAAACCCCTATATAAATGAATTAACTAAAACTGCTAATAAGTAGTCAGAAATAGAAATAGTGTTCTAATATGGCAACGGCATATGTTCCAGCTCAATGGAGGGAGAGGTGTTTTTACTCCAGTTATTCAGAATTCTACTTTTGTCCTCGTGTGAGAGTAAAGGTGCTGATTTAAAAACTGGTAAACTTCAGTTGATGCCTAGACTCTGCACGTAATACAAACGCATGTGCACAGCATGTTTTTTCAAAGCTGCTGTGTCCACAGAGGCAACTGCTACAACTTTAAACTGAAGATGCTCATTCAGTTTCTGTATATGTAAAATTGAGTCTTATGGGCAGAGAACACTCTGTGCTTGTGAGAATATAACCCTACTGCCTTCAGTAGATACCAGACTCAAGAGGTTTGTGTGAGTAGATGTTAGGAGTAGTAGGGAGGAGGCAGTTTGCAGAAATAGCAATAAAAATGTAAGGAAAAGAAATAGTTCTGCACCAGTGTCCCTGGATTTGATGCACTGTGCAAAGGAAAAGCTGAATAGAATGGGATGCTGGCTAAAATGTCCAGTCTGTGGTACCTTGGTATTAGTAGGCTTTACATAGAAATGCATGGGAAAAATAGTAGTAAGGTATTGGAACTGAACTGGTTACTGCGGGAGATTCACTGAGTTAACTAGTTTATGTCCACTTCGCTTAACTAGAAGTCTGTATGATGGCATATGTCATTCTCATACCTTTGTGAGACAACTTACTTATATCTTAAAGGATTTTCTTTAAAAAAAATCTGGTTTCTTTGAAGCTGTGGGGTGGGTAACTGGTTGGCAAGCCATACGGAATGATCTGTTTGCTTATTGACAAGGTTGGTAGCCAGCTCTGTTCTAGATAGGACTAGACACTGTTCTGAGTTTTGGTTAAGATGCAAGTTTACTAGTTAGCTAATCAGATCTTACCTGTTTCTCTGTGTTAATCACTGCTGATATTAGTTTGCTAATCTACTCCAGAAATACTAGTGGATTTACCTTTCAACTGCTTGTGTGGTCTAATGCAGGTTTCTTTATTTAAACTGAATGTAAAATTTAAAACCTGCTCTCTTTTTGGCTAGACTTGCTGTTTGCATTCTTCAAGCTCTAGAGGTGAGATGCAGTGTTTCAGACTGGCAGAATAGTTTCAGTTGCTCAGATGCTATACCTTCTAAATAATCCATATAATAGTGTGTATGGAGAAAACCTGATATAGCCCATGTCTATAGAAAGCTTTTTGGCTATTTAGATTTGCTGCTGAATTGAAGAGTACATGAGACTAATTCAGCCAGTGTTGATCACTTTTTCCTGTAAGAGCTATTTTGAAATGATGTGTTTGTGATAAGCTGAGTAGTTTATGCAGCAAAGTTCATTCTACAGTGTCAAGGCCTGATGGATTTTTCCCAGCTGTTTCAGTAGAATATTCCTATAAAGATACTACTGTGTATTTAATAAAACTCACAAAGTATAGTTTGGAAATACATCAGTTTCCAAACATGCTAAACTTTAATGAAAACATCTGTTTAAAAACTAGGCAAGTACTGAAAACATTTGAAGTAGAAATTGAATTAAGTTCTCAAGAAATGTTGGGGTTTTTTTTTTTAGAATGAATGCTTGCTTACCCATGACATTGTTAGAAGTCTTATATTTCTTCATAGCCTACCTTCTCCCATGGCCCAAATCCTGGCAAATGTATATGCTTTGGAACTTATATTGTGGTCTCAAACGTTTCTCTCTAAACTTAAATAAAATTACTGCTGTTGAAAATATTACAAGCTAATACTACAGGAGACTTGTTTTCAAGTGTTGTACAGATGTGGATGTGTCCTATATCTGCATATAGCTCAGTGAGGATCAGGACTATGATAAGGGGAAGTTCAGTAAGACCTCTTTCATGTATCTTGATGGCTCCTTATTGTTTCCGAAAATACTTTTTCTGTGATTTCAAATTCACTTCTAAGTCAGTTTATGAAAGACCTATGTTGAAAACAAGTGCTTTTAAAGATTTTTGTTCTAAGCTTTACTGCAAATATTCTGATGTCCTCCTAAAAAGCTAAACTTATCAAACAGTTGCTCAAAACCAGTTCAGTAACTAGACAATTAGTATTGCTTGTGGAGAACTTAAGTCATAGTTGACCCATGTTATGATAGATCTGAAGGTGCTGGGAAGGGAGAGTTCTTACTTTATTGAACTCTCAGTGGTAGATTGGAGCCACAGCTGCATGAAGAGGGGAGTTGCTCAGGGTTTTTCAGCTAGGAATTCTCTCAAATCAATATTTAACAGAACTAAATGATTTATTTACTTTAACCTGAAGCAAGTGCTGTTGTATCTGAATGAAGATCTTGAATAGCTGTGGTTGGGTGAAGCTTTAGAGGGAGAAGGGGATGAAAGGTGGTTTAGGTTTTTGTTTTTGTATTAGTGAACTGGTTTTTGCTAGCTGAGTTCTAGAAAATGTACTTGGTGGCTGCTGCTTCAGTCCCTACTGATGTGCTAAATTTCAAGCGCGCCGGGAGAAGTTTAGGTTGGTTATTAAGAAAAACTTCTTCACCGAAGTCAGGCACTGGAACAGGCTGCCCAGGGAAGTGGTTGAGTCCCCATCGGTGGAGGTATTTAAAAGACAGGTAGATGTGGTGCTCGAGGACATGGTTTAGTGGTGGACTTGGCAGTGCTGGGTTAACGGTTGGACTCGATCTTAAGGGTCTTTTCCAACCTTAATGATTCTATGATTCTACATAAGTGCTAGAAAATAAAGTCTGATTCTGAAAGCAAAGTTCCTATTGTCATTGCTTTTTAAGCTAGAGTTCATAGGTGAGTAAATTCAGATTATTAATCTATCCTTATAAGCTATCCTTAGTTTCTGTACTTGTTCATGGCTTGTTCCTTCTGCTGTTGCCTCTTTAACATTCTAATTTGTGCCTTTATTTAAAAGAAGGAAAGAAATTGGGCAGCTCTTAACACCATAAACTGTTTCTTTCTATACACTTCGATTTTTTTTCTTCCACAGACCTTCATGCTTTACTTCACTGTACTCCCCCTCTGTTTTAGATTTTATGCCCTCTTGGAAAAGAATATGCCATATCTTCAATTCTCATGGAAAAAACTACATTAATATTCAGTAAAATTAGTAATTTGCATATGTAGAAATAGATTGAAATGTTCAGGCAGACTGCTGTACCCTATTGTGGAGCTCTCACATAGTGTTAAATTCTGGAAGGATCTTTTTCTGGACTTGAAGCTGAAAATACAAACTTGTGAAACTTCAGACCTTCTAGAACATGAAGACAGCTGTAAAAACAAGTAGAAAAGACTGTAGGAAAAGATAATAAAATATGATAGCTGTTTTCAGCCCCTAAGGACTCAAAATTACTTTCTCTGTTCAGTTATGTATGCAAGAATAGCTGTATGACTTGTAGAACAGCAGAACACAGTATCTGTACCTACTTAGGATTTGTCCATAATCGCGCAGATAATAAGCTGGCTCCAGTGAGGAGCGTCGGTCTTCCTTCGCTGCGGCAGGAATCTCATCACCCTGGTATTTCAAGATGACTGTGCATGGACTTGGGCTCTTCTGCAGCTCATAGCTCTATCGCAGAGGCTGCCACAGAGTAAGTAAAGGTGGCGGTTAGACCAGCAACTGCAGTAGGAGGTTAGAAAGGCTTCTTTAGTAAAGAGTTCTTCCACCCCAGAAAACTGCTGAGCTTTTTCAAATGTTCTGCTTCATGAATTACGTCAGTGGATCCTGAGGTGTGACAAGTAAACAACAGCCAAGAGGTTGCACATGTTGTACAGTGTGTAAGCAAGTTTTATTGTGACAGTAAGATTTAATTCTGTTTCAGATCAAGTAACACTGTAGTTTGAAGTATTTCTGGTGGTTAACATTCTTGTGCTACTCTTCCCCCAATGCTGTGGCATGGAGTTGCCAAAAAATAAAAATCTCTTGTATCATGCTTAAAAAAAAAAAAGAAACAACCCAAACTTCACTTCAGAGAACGTATTAGAGGTCTTTGGTCTGTTTAGTTAATACAAAATAGCTGGCTTTATCCAAGTAAGGAGTAGTTTCAACTGTTCAGTGCCATGGTATCTTGTGCATTAACCTTAGACTAGATAAGGCAACATAATTAAAAGTTTTAAAGGTCTCTAAACAGTGAAGGAACTCAGGGTCTGAAATTGTGATTTCCTACCATAGGGTGCTCCTGCCTTCTTAAAAATGCTTTACAGTTCTCTGGGTTTTATACTCGTGGATTTTCTTGGTACTGAGAGAGATCTGAAGTGCCACGCCAGGTCAGGCCAAACTCTATGTAGCCTGGCAGCCTGCCTGGCAGAGAACAGCTGCTTCCCGGCAGGAGCAATGAGCATGCAATGGGATACTTCCTCCAGCGTGATGGCCCGGCTTCTGCTGGTGAGCATCAGTGGTTCAAACCATGATAACTACCAATAGATCTATTTTCTGTTGATAATCCGTTTTTAACCCTTTATCTTAGACCTCCACAATACTCCACAACAGTTTAATTTTTGTAAGCTCTGTTCATCACCTTCTCCGAACACCTGAATGCTTGATTTATTTTTCTTTCTTGGAGTTTAAGGTCTTGAATCAGCAAAACGCTTGGATGACTTTGATTCTTAAAGTAAACTGAGCTTAAATTGTCTCTGCTTTATGATTATTGACTTTATGCTTCATGTCACAGTGACATAGTGGCTTTGTGGATCTACATAGCAAGAAGGACTTATCACAGAAGATAGCATCTGAGTCATAAAGGCTTGATAACTCTGGCCAAAATGAGGATAAGCAGAGGGACTAGTTGATAGTGACTTGCACAGCAGTTTAAAAATGCACACAAAGTAGGCATGAACAAGTTTCCCTGAAGGATGTGATGAGGAGGCAGGATTTTATGAAGGGCAGAACACACAAGTGCTGCAACTGAACTTAGACGAGATGACCGCTGCTTTTCCTGCAGATGCTTTCTTAGTAACTCATGGTCTCTCTTGTGGAATCTCTGCATCCGCTTACTTGAATTTTACTTTGTGTGAGCCAGTTTGCAGAAGCCAATGTGAATAGATACAAGGGTGAGATGTGATAGTAATTTTTACTGAAGAATCTAAATCAGGGTAACAAACTTGTGGTTGCTGTCTGAGAACTATTAGACATTCATTCTGTTTTGTTGCTCTTTGAGGTCACTGTAATGGTCGGTATGTGGACAAGTAGATGACTTAGCCGTACTGTGGCCTCACTAAGTTTAAGCAAAATAAGCTCTGAAGCATTCTCTTTGATTATTTGAATTCTTGCTATTTTGAACATTTCCAGGTATGCCCTGTTAGGCATAGTTACAGTAGATTTGTTCACTTTGATTATGCTACAACAAAGTGGATTACTGTTCCCATGCTGTACAGTGTCACTGCTGTAAGTAGACCTCAAGCATGGACATAGAAAAGACAGCATCATACGTGAGCAGTGTGGTGAAGTAGCTGCTCACTTGCATTAGGCTTTCTCCCAGGCTGCTGGTTTAGCGTGTGCAAGATAAAAAAGTGGTATCAAGAGTCCCTTAAAATGCTAGCAGGGTGACCTGTGAGTCAAGCCTGGACTGGCTAAAGGTGGTTAAGTACCGGCTCATGAAGTTCATTTGGCTTGTGTTCTCTAAATAGTAAGCATGTTGCTTTAAATAGTTTGAGATGCTTATGTAAAGCTTGTCTCTTATAGCCTCCTGTCAAAATGGGAACAAAAGGGTTATTTGGGGTAGATGTATTTTCTGCTTGTGGATACAGTTAAGTCAGCAAAGGCTGTTCTCTGCCTAGGACGCTATACTTGTGTAGTGTGATTTGGGGAAGATATTTAATACAACTTCAAGTCTTAATCACTTAAGCTCTTGTGGTACTCTTGCAAGAAGATGTAGTACAGTGTCTCTTGGTCAGAATATAGGTCTGATTTTTTTTTTCTACCTGTGGATGACACTTTGCAGTTCAGTGACGCGTTAATGTGCACCGCTGCTTCTCAGATAAAATAGATGGTAGATGTCCTTGCACTGTATGGGGGTATCTTCTGCTTCAGGGCACCTTTGATGCCCTTCGCTTTTGGAATATGGTTTGTGGAAAATACAACACAGATGAGCTGTGTGTAGTGAAGGGTTGAACTGGGGTTGATAGTTAATTTGCTAGTAGTTTCCCTTTGTTTAACATTAAGAACCAAAAAACAGCTGTGAATGAAGCAATTGAGCCAGGGACAGAATTTTGGTTCTTGTTTGAAAATTTAATACCTATTCCTAGGGGAGCTTTTTAACTTCACATTTGGAAAATAGAGCTAATCCTGACCTACCTTTGCTTTGAAAAACAGTTCTGAGGCCTTTTTTCCTTCCCATGGTAGTAATTTCTGTAAGTGGTCATACACTAAGAAAGCAAAAGATAAGATGATTTGTATTTCAAAAAGCATGAAGTTATTTAAGCTCAGTGGTCAATGGTCTTGTTCAGAGGAAGGGAGCTAGATATCAAAATTGTCCAGCTAAGTAAATCAGTGGTTTAAATCCGCTTTGTGTAATTCTAGGTATTAATTTATAGCTGAAAAGAAATAGTCAGCAATGGACCTCAAGGAAAATATTTCTACTAGTTGCCTGTACAATGTACCCCTACATGCAAGAGGCCAAAGACTTCAGCATTTCCAAAGTGTAAGTGTTTTTTCTTTAAGGGCAGCCTTATGACTTGGAGGACAAATGTCTGAATGGAAATGGATACAGTAAATACTTGCAGGTTTTCTAAACTTCAGAAGAGTGAAAATAAACTTCTGCTATGCCTGCAGGATTTTGAATAATGGAATGCAGGTCAACTTTGATCTGCTAGAGGTTGGTCGAGCTATTATATTTATTCATTGCAAATGAGTTCAGAAGCTAGAGAATTGCTAAGATTGGGAAGAACTTCTCTTTGGAGAGGGACAGGGATGTGGAAGGTTCGAACAGTTTCCACAGATACCTGCTCTCCTGTGGCATTTATGAAAGGGAGAGACTTTTTGAGCAGACTTTAGTGATGGCCAGTGACAGTCCCAGCACCACTGTTGGGGTGAAACAGCAGAGAGATTCTTGAACTCTTTGCACCTGTCTCTGGATAATAGATGTCTGGTAAACTTCCAAGTGTTTTGACTTGGATTATAGGTTAAATTGGCTTCTTCGAAGTTGAGCAATATGCATCTACTATGTAGTCGTCATGCCTCCCATATCCTCAAATTAAATGAAAAATAATATACAGTAGTTTGAATTGAAATTTGTGTGGGTGACTATTTACATTTGGCTTACTATCAATCTGTAAAAACCAATTGTGGAAATTATGGATGAGGAAAGATGTTTTAAATCATCCTGTCTGATTCTCTGTTGATGCATGATTACTTCCCACAGTATATATTTTTCTAGTATTTGGTCCACCGTAGCCTTTTCAATGCCTCTAGGGATGTGGTTTCCTTAGCAGATAAAGACCCTTTTGTGGGAAGCAAAAGCAGTTTGCTTAAGCTATAAAACTCATTCAAACTTACTTAAGATAGTGGCATGTATTTTTGGATTGCTTTCCTACTGTCATGACAACAGATAATATTTTATGGAAATAAAACTTTAAGCTTCCTGGTCCTCTGGTTAATGAAAACATATGAGCGCTCTTGGTCTCTATTTGAAAGCAACTTCTGCAGGAGTGGGAGGAGGGACAGCAGATGTTAAATATGGTGTCTAGAGACTAGGAGTCCGGGTCCAGTTATTCCTTTGTTTTGTGAAAATGTTAGGAATGATTGTGCTTTTTGCCTGGAATATTTTTTTGAGAGTTAGAATTACACATGAGCAGCAGTGTTTGCTGTAAGAAATAATGGCTGCGGACTTATGGCTTCTTGTAGAGCTTTCTGAGGGCTTGAGTAGGACCAGCTAAAGTATTCAGCTGGATCTCCATTTCCAGTCAAACATTTAGATTATTCCTTTCACTAATGGTTATGTCTCTTAATAATTTAAAGCTCTTCAAAGTACTCCAGTAAAATAGGTTAATCAAAATGAATATCTTGTAGAAAGTGATGAACCTTTTCAGTCATCTGAAGTTTTATTTACTCTTATTGAAGTGTTACACAGATGCTGCTTCCTATGTTGAAGTTCTTATGTAAAACAAAAAAAAATCAAACTGCTGTTTTCAAAAATTAAGCAAAAAAAAATATTACTTAACCTGTATTGCATCAGAACAGAAAGCCCATATTCCTGTGATCTGCAGCAAGATGTGCGTAACTAATAAGTGGACTTAACCTCCAAACACATTTAAAAAACCCAACACATCTTTATTCTATACAGTTATAAATCAATAGTGGGGAGGTGTGTAGCTCAAATGGCGTTTGCCTTCTCAAACAGGTTACTGCTACTTCCACTTGGGGAAACTTGACACAGACAGGCCAATGCTGATTTCTGACTTGAGGAAAGCAAGCCATTCCCTGTACAAGCTCAGTGCTTCCACTTGGGATGTGGTATGTTGGGTCTGTTGAACTGGTAATTTTTCCTGTATCTGAATTCATGTAGCTTAAATACACCTGTACTCAGTAGCATTCTTCTCAACTTAATCATGCGTAGCATCTAGTGCTTGTCTCTCTCTGTGTCCATTGTTTGAGCAGGGACTTGCTTAAATAGCAATAGTATTTTCAGGGAGGTATAGAGTATGCATTTGTGGCATAAGTAGTTCACTTAAGTTTAAAGACAGCTTTTTAACCTTGTTAGAAGTGACAATCTGTCAATCTGACAATCAGTTATGAGTTTGGATTTTGTCGTTTCAGGCACAGTTGTATGGCTGTCTTTCCTCCTTCTAAACCTGAATAGATGAACTGCACATCTGTTGTGTGAAAGTAATGTAGGAAGTCTCTAAATTTTTCTATTTCAGGAGTGACTTTGTTAACATAACATCAGTTAAAAGGCTTATCTATAATTACATAGTTCTTACTAACACTGTGTTTGAAAACTGATGTTTGTTTTCTATAAGCAAGGTTACCCTTATCCCTTCCTAGATGGCTTTTAATATGAAATGCTTGAAAATCTTGATTTATTTTTTAAATCTGGGTATTATGCTTAATAACTAACAAAGTAATGTTACAACACTAAGTTTTAACTACTTTTAATAAGTTTAGGTGCTGTACCAGGTGAAATAAGAATTACTCTTGTACGAAGAGCTGAGTCTTTCACCAAAATGTGTGTAGCAGCATTGCCTAAAGACAACCTTTGTGCCATGACTTAACTTTAAAGGGCAGGTTGGGGAGCAAATGTTGGGAGCTTTTACTGTTGATGGGGAGGTGCAGAGACTTAAGCGTGGTTTTTAGTTCTTTAGTGTGCTGTGATGAACTCTTGTGGAAGTGAGAGAAGAGTCCAGGTTCCTAAAACAAAGTAAGAGATTAGATTATACCGTTCTTCCAGAGGGGAGGTAAACACTGTGTAAACCTCTCCAAAACTTGGCTATAAGACAGGTCAGGTTATAACTTAACTTGACAATGAATCTCATAAGGCTGAGGATACTGGAGGATGCTATGGTGTGCAGCTACTGGGCTGATTTGTCTGAGCTTTCAATGTGAAATGTGTGGACTTCATCCAAGTGCATATAAGTAATGAGTAACTCAGCTCAAAATGGGGAAAAAATGCTGTGGGTTTAATTGTCAGAGACACTGTCCTGTGGAATTAACTTTCCTTTTGAATGGTCTATTTGAACCTTTGTGCTTGCAATATGTGTAGTTGACTGTGTACGCTGCAAGGGTTTCCTGGCAGAACAATGCTAACTTGAGGATGTGATTTATTACAAAAGCAAGATGTAGGGGACTTAGTTTAGCGGCAGACTGGGTTGATGAGTTTGGATCCTCTTTGCTTGATGATACATGTTGAGTCCAACAAATTGAACTGGGAAGGATGCCTGTTCTTTAATGTTTTCAGCATTTCTATTTTTCCTTAAAAAAATCCATTTTCTTGCAAAATAAAAACATCTCTGATAGCAATTAATGTTCGCTACATCAATTTCTTGAACTTTACAGTTCAGGTAGTTACACAGTTCAATACAGCTGAAAAAAGTGCATGCTTAAATACAAAAGGAGATGTTGAAACTGTACTTCTTGTTAACTTCTTCCAAATTCTTTTTGAATTGACTCCCCCCTGCCCCATTCAACAAAGTGCTTATTGGGAACTTGAATTCATTTTTTCCCAAAAAGTTTTATAGAGAAAAACTGTTAAACTGTTTTTTCCCTTGTTCTGAATTACAGGTCCTCCTTCATGACTCACCTTAGTTTTTCTTCGGTTTATCTCTTGTCATGTAGGTGAAGATCTGCTGACTTCGTTCTTTTCACATCCACTCTTGTGTAATTTTAAGTTTGGGTTCTCCAAATGTGTAAATTCTTACGTTAGTATTTTAATGATGTTCTAAAGCAAATGCCAATGGGCAAGGCACTGGTATAACGTGTTATCTTCTCTAAAGCTGTGCTTTCCTGTGACCATCCTGTAGCATGTTAGTGTTGTGCAGTCATTTAATCTGCTTTGAAGTTATGAGGGTTTGGTTATAGAAATCACTCCAATATTTGTTTTTCCCCTTCCTCACTCCCCTCGCCGCCCCTGTGGTTTGAGTTTTGTATGAGGAGGACTCAGAGGAAGGGAAGCTGAATTCCTTTTCCTTGTTTTCCTCTTTCAAATAACAATGGTGATTACAATGTCTGTATGAAATGGGCATTATATTTTGGTAATAATGTTCTGTCTCAAAGCAAGTGAGTCATCTTCTGACTGCCAAGCTTCAGAATATGACAGTCCTTAAGAACTTTCCATAGGAGGAAGCAATAACAGATTTGTGGGATGGCTAATGAGTAATAGATAATTAGTGTCCTGCTCCTGCCAAGATTTAGTGTCTGACAGGTATTTTGCCTTTTTGTGGGATAGAGAAACA
Organism: Nipponia nippon; assembly: GCF_047370975.1. Taxonomy (NCBI): domain Eukaryota; kingdom Metazoa; phylum Chordata; class Aves; order Pelecaniformes; family Threskiornithidae; genus Nipponia; species Nipponia nippon. The sequence goes on along the minus strand of NW_028262380.1, from coordinate 8,636,121 downwards.
TTTTTCTACCCAGTTTATAATTTGATTTAATATATGAAGCCTTAAATGCCACCTTTTTATATCATGGTACAAAAGCAATGTGAGTTGCTCTCACAGGGTTACCTGTTGGGGGTTTTTTGTTCACATAGTTCTTGTGGGTTTATTCTAGGGCAGCAGAGATTAATCTGTTAAAAAAATAACAGTTATAGTTTGGGAGACAAGTGATACATTTTGCCTGCATTGGTGTGCATGTAACACTAGCTTCATACTTGGTTTGGATGAGCAGGATGAGTATCCTTCATACATTAAAGACTATTCTAAACTTGAAGTAGAGTTAGGGTCACCTAATTCTTTTTGAGATAATTAACTTATGTAGCTTTAGCTTAGTTTAAAAGTATTACAAATAATTACTTGGGCAAGCTAGAAGTTTTCCAGTTGGCAGTATTTGGCGGCTTTTGAGTAGCCTGGGGTGCTTAATCACCAGAGCTCATGTTTTCTGGGAGACTCTTGCCTATAGCACTTAATGGCTCTACTAAATCAGTGGTCTTCGGAATCCATGCTATTTCAGTGCATCTGCTGTTGTTCAGGTATAGCTCTGCGGCTGGTATAAAACTAGTAAAATTCCTTGATACTCTTCTGTTACTGATGAAGATGTTTTGACGCCAAAGCTGTTAATTTTGGTATCTTTTTCCAAGGAACAGCCATTTTGAAAAGGAAGGCCTTTCAAAATAGGTGTCTAGGTCTCTTAGAGCAGGAGAACTCTTCCTAAGAGAGCTCTAGAGCACATCTGAGACTTGTCATGTAGTCTCAGGCTTATGGGAGCAAGTGTTGATATCAATGATGGATCCTTCAGGCAGGATGAGGAGATGCTGTCCCAATACCTTCAGCCTCTACCAGGCTTGAATTTGAACTTGCCCTTAATGTTTCTAATCCTGTTTTAGTAAACAGGCCCAGTTAACTGAGACTTGTTTTATTGTGGTGTCAGTACAAATACCTGAGGATGCATCTGCAGTTTGCCAAGTTGGTTGAGATAATGCAAGTCTTAGATTTGATGCTTTTACCTCTTCCTGCTATGAACAAGATGGATTACCTGATAATAGCTTAAAAAGGAGGGGGGGGGGGAGGAATTGCTGTCCGTCTAGGGCTCCATTTCAGATGCATCGGAGCTTGGATAATCCAGGTCTTGTGTAATTCTCTCCTTCATTATGCAAAAAAGCCCCTTTACCTATAGTTCTAATTGCTAATTAATGAAGTCATTAATTTGTTAGAAATAGCTTTTTAGGTTAAGCAGTATTAGAGGGGAACGTTTTTTCCATCCTTGTACCTTAAATGATCTTGCTGTCAAGAACAGATTTAAGTTTTCCATACTGAAACATAACTGATAACTACGTTCCAAATGACAGTTGTACAGGTCCTAAAGCTTAAGAAGTGGCCTTGTGGTTTTTTCTAACCACAGCAGAGCGTTTTCTTGACCTAGTTCTTCTTCAAAGACAGATTACTGTTTTTCTTACCTTGAACATTGTTGCCTGAAGGGGTTGGTCTGATGGTTTGACACATGGTTTAGAAAGCCTCTAGTCTTTGCCTCTGTTATGGTTGAATCTGGATGCTATTCTGCCCAGCTGTGTTCTAAAAAAAAAAAAAGTGTAGGTACTTGAACTTGAAAAGCTCCTTCAGTAACAGGCGTTGAGAAAGCAAACCTTTCTGTAGGCACGTAAGGATTTTTCTTCTAGGATGAATCTTGCATGGTACAAACCCAAAGCATGGAACTGTTCTACTGGGAATCAGCATTTTTGTCCAATGGCAGTTAAGCATCCTTGCAAAATACATGTCTGTGTGTATCGGAAACTGGCAAGCCAGCATGATGTTTCCTGACTAATTCCACATGGTCTAAAAACATTTTTCCTCCGAAGTGTTGCTAGCTTCTTTCCCTATTACTGGATCTGTGTGTGTGCCTGCATGTGCTTATGTTTTATAAGGAAGTTATGGACTGTTTGCTGCTGTAAGTCCTTTTTCAAGGACAAGAGAAGTGAACATTGGAAGCAGGAGTAATTCTTCTTGTATTGCTGTGTGAGACCAGGGCATGTGCTGAAGTTAGTTTACACAGCTTGCCACTCTTCAGGTTCTGCTTCTCATATATTACTGTTCTGCAAGTCCCTTTTGGCTTTGCTCTGAGTTGTCTTTGCTGCTCTGCCTTGCTTTGCTGCTTTCTGTTTAGGGATTTTTCAAGTTCCTTGGTCTGGTGTCAAAATACTGTTTAGATTCCCTTGTAGAGAATTAATTGTCCAGAAAACCAGCTGTGCCTTCTGGTGTTGAGCATAGCTGAATCCTGCTCCATTTTCATCACGGCAGTAAGAAATATCCTATACCTTCTACCAGAAAGATCCAGTAGAATTGAGTTCTCTTTGATCCTCTTGTGTGGTGGCATGACCAACAGATGGTGGTATCTGCAGTTCCTATATAAATACACTGAGCTGATCTTGGGCTACTGTAGAAGCTGCCTTATGCAAATTACTGAAGTGTTCCCTGACTAGTTAGGCTCAGGATCTAGTGGCCCTGGCATTTGCTGGGCGGCTCAAGTGTAGCCATAACATGCTTGAGGGCCAGGCCTGAGAGTATCAGGCATCTGTGAAGCCATGTGAACTCCCTCAACATTCCCACCCACTACTGCTGTAACAAAAGGGTCACCCTTCCAGTATCCAAACTGGCTCAAATGTGATCATCTTCATTGAAATGTGATCATCATTTATTGAAACAGCACTCATTATGGCTTGTACTTGTGTTTTTCATAAACCTATTTCCACAATGACTGTGGCTCTAAATCTTTAACATTACCATATTAAATTGTAATCCACTTAGCATGGTTCTGGCTTTTTCTGTCTTGGTGCATATTCTGAAAAATATGAAGATCTCTGGGGAGCCATGGTACAAGTCTCACAAGTGAGATGTATGGCACAGTCAGCAACCAGATGATGGTGGCAAAAGGGTAAAACAACTTGCCAAAAGTTCTGTTCCCAAACAAAATCTGGGGATATCTTTTTTTTCTTTACCACTGTTAGCAGTTTGACAATCTGGAAGTTAGTGCCTTAAAGCTATGGGTTAAAAAAAGCATACTTTTGTACTTAGGAGGGATTGCTGGCATTTGAGGGGGGAAGGAAGGAATCTGCCCTCTGCAACCTTTTCAGTTTATGCTCTAGGTCTATGAATAGCTCTCAATGCCTGTCTCTTCCAATTATTATTTCCCCAAGCAGCACTATTTGTAAAACTGATGTTCTTGAGATGGCCTTTGGTTTCATATGCCTTTTTAAGCATAAATAGTATTTCTTCTTCAGGTACAAGTGTACTGATATGTGCTGGATCTTCTACCTTGGGAGTTCCTTGCACACCTGTGAAATACTTTGGTTCAGACTCTCATTCTCCAGAGTAGTGAAAAAAGCAGTTGCCCCTCACACAAAGCAAAAATCAATGAACTGCCACATTCCCTCCAACTAATAGTGGCAATTTGAGGTGTTTCACTGTCCATGTCACAGAGCACCACAGTAACTTGTAGGAGTAGCAGGAACTGTGACCTAAATAGGAAAGAGATTCAAACTAGTGCTACAAGATATTGTCTGCAGAGCATAACGAGTGACAGGTTTGGAACACTTTGAATTTCTCCTCTGTTTGTTTAAAAAAAAAAAAGGACCTTTTTTGCTTTGATATCTTACGGGAAATATTGCAAACAGTACTGCTTGGCTGCTTTAGCTGCTGTCATGCTTGGTATTATTTTTTTTTCCCTCTGTTGTGGTAAAGTCCTTCACTTCTTATGAAACAGACTTCATATCGTGCCTTCCATGGGAGGATCATCTGATCTATATCCATTCAGAGTGGGGCTCGAGTCCACTTTTGTGATGATAATAGTTTGTAATGCATATTAGTAGTAGTTTTACCTGTAAGTTACAGCAGAAATAAATCAATCATTGAAGTTCATGCTTGGAAACTATAAAACTGAGGATTGCAGAGAAGGAAATGAAGAGGAATGGCAGGATGCTGAAATGCATTTTTTTAGTGAACACTTGTATTTGTAATAACCTCTAATCTGTAAGAACAAACCTCAGTGGAACTGTTAGCAAACTCTGAATGCTGTTGTTAACTCTCTGCATTAAAGCTCCTTCCCCTTCTACACATCAATTCCAGATCAGTCATATTTAAATTCTTTCATGTGATTCATACCTGCTTTGTTTTTCTTCTCCATCTGAAAAGGCTTTGTGTACATAGAGTAAGGCATAGGATGATACTCCTTTCTCTAACAAGTAAGGTAAAGGGCTTGAGTATCACTAATTCACTTAAAAGTGTTGGTTTTTCAAAAAAAAAAAGACTGTAATGTCTGGTGGGTTTACTTCCCCAATTTAAATTTTAGGTGTTAGAAGCCTGAAAACCAGTAAGCAAGATATTCTGGACTGTTTCTCAGAGTTGAGAATGCATGAATGACTGTTAGTGATGCCTTTTCTCCACTTGTGTTTTCTGCTTTTAATGTCCATTTTTGTTTCCTTTAGGAAGCTCGTTGGTCAACTAAATGAACTAGTAACTTAAATGAAATAACTAGGAACTAGTTTTCTCCTCTTACTGTACTCCATACAGTTGACGAGAACTTGGGACAGGTTCCTCTTATAAATGTTTCATATTTTTTTCTCAAAAGAAATTTGCCTGGGGTGCTAGTCTGTCACAAAGGCTGTTTAAATGTTGGTTCCTTGTTATTTTACTGTATTTAAGGTACAACGCTCAGGATACTTTATTTTGTACTAGGCTGCTTTCACCCTTCACTGACCAACTTGTGTTCAAAATATTTTTTTGTGATTATTTAAATATATTGTGAGATTTATAAGCTTGTTCTCGTGTAACGCTCCCCACCCCACTAGTTTCTCTTCCACAACCCTGTTGGTTAGGCTTAAAGACTGTAGAAACATCAAAATCTCCAAAAAGTAATAGCTGACAAATGTAAGCCAAACTTAATAAATCTGTTGCTGAAAGAGATTACACAGGTTTCTAGGCTTCAATTTACTGCAAAAGGCAAGTGAATAAAGCAGAAGTTCCTGTGGTTTTTGGGTGGCTTTGGGTTTTTTTTTGAGCATGTGAACACCAGCTAACATGGATTTTAACTGAAATTGGATTTTATTGTTCATTCCCAATGTGGCTGGCTTCTATTAGAAAATTGATGAGAAGAACAAGCTTGTAAGAGCAATCTTGTGAATTTATTCACGGCTGACTATATTGCTTGTGATTATGTGTGTTCTCTAGAGCTGGTTCTTTAGTTCTTCCTTTGCAGTTAATCCCTCTACTTTTGTGCACGCTTAGAGGACAGTTATTGGTGGTTGTCCTTTTTCCCATGCTAAGAAAACGGGACTCTTGTGAAGTCACCTTTCTGTGAACCTTTCCTACCTTAGACTCTTTTCTTGAAATGCCACTCTTTTTTTTTGTTTGCTTTGGCTTTGTTCTGTCTCCTTTTACGGCTGTATTGTGTTGGTGACTGCAGTCACTTGTTTTTCTTGTCCTGCTCTGACCCTTCCAACTGATGAATTCCTCATGATGCAGTTTGATATTGTGACCTTGTTCTTTTCTATAAATGTGCCCATGATATCATTTCAATCCAGTTCTTGAATATTCCAGCCTTCCTTATGTGGCTGATGCCACTCAACTAGTGAACTGTGTTAGTAAATGTACTCTTTCGGGCATTTTTTTCCCCTTTAACCAGTCTTCAGATGCATTGTCTGTAGATGGCCACCTCCATCCTTGCGCAGCTGTTTTGTATGTTGATTATTATGATCTCACTTCTGTATGAGGTTCTTGGTATTACTGCGCTATGTTTGGCAAAACTAATGTATGAGGCTTTAGCTGGTCATTGAGGTAGACAGCGTAAGAGGGTCGAGAGCAGGTTTGTGTGCCACGCTTGAGGTAAACATGCTGGTGCTGTTACGTACATAAAACTAAAGTGCTATAGTTTTTATAAAACCATCTGATCATGATGACCACTGGATGGATGTTGAGAAGAATATTTAAGAAACAATTCTTTTCCTCTGGACTTGTTTTCCTACATACTTTTGTAGAGTAAGCAATTGAGGCTTGATGCTTAGTTTATTTTTTGTAGGCAGCTCAAGTTTGTTTCTATTAGGGTTTTTAATACAGGCTATATCTTTACTTCTTATGCCAAGCGCTATGTCATAGCATGGTTTTGAAGAACTAACCCTTTTCCTCTTGGGACAAGGCGTAACTTCCAAGACTAGCTGTGTCATGCCGTTGTTATGGGCCCCCTTGGACTGAAGTCTGGTCATTTAGCTGCCTTGCTTATGGAGAAGTGTTCTAATGTGCTGTGATTATGTCAACGAGGGTAAGTAGAATATGTTAAGAGTTGCAGTTAATCGCTGTGTGGAGTGGGGTGTGTGATCTCTTCAGCTCTAAGGGGCTGAAGATGTGCCAGGGCTGAGGTTTTTCTCTGGAACTGAATTCTGGTTTAGGTCTGTTTCTTTGTACAGCAGAAATGGGCATGTGCAAGAAAACTGAGCTAGTACTAATAATGCAGATACAGTTCAGAGGCATTTTAAAACTTTTTCAAGTCTCCACCCAAGAAACTTCCTGTGAGATCAATGCACACAGAAAGAAGATAAGTAGGTCCTAGATTTTAGGTGGATTCGTGCAGAAAACTCATTTTTGTGGGGTTTTTGATGTTCAGAAAGACTTTGAATTCAATGTGGTATATAAACATATTAGGGGAAATAACTTGCTTCAGTCTGGTGTCTGTAAGACTACTTTAGTATAAATGGCTGCTGTGGATTTTTGGTGAAAGAATGAAATTGGCTTACAATAAATGCAGCTGCAGTCCTGATAGGAAATGAGTTTTTGTTGCTGAAATTACAAGAGTGAAGACTTGTGCGTATGTGTGGAGGGGAATTTCCATTTTAAAACGAGTGTGGTTGAAGTTTGCAAAAAGCAAGGGGAATCTTTCAAGTATTTTGGAAGAATTATTGGGGAGTAGACAGTATCAAGAAGGCCTCTAAACTCCGAGGGCTCTTTTGTTGTGGCGGGAGGGAGAGAACGGCAGGAAGGACACCCAGTGCTAGTGTGCAGTCCCTTGGTTAGGATTTTGAGTGTTTCTGGAATCCACGTGCAGATTTCCCAATAATCAGGTGGTCAGATGAATGAGATACTGCACACTTTGAAGTGAAGGATTAAATTATTTTTGTTAAATTAAAGAAGTTCTTTATGGCAGAAGTCAATATGGTCATTTCCAGGTAAGTCTCTATAAAAGAAAATGAAGAGGAGTAAATGAGACTAGAGTTCTTTCAAATCTTGCTAGTTGTTTCCTATCTAGACATTGAGAATTGTCCACCTTTCTGTGCAAGCAAAGACCAAAAAAATTAGTTATTTTAACGTGCTTTTCCTTGGGTCCTGGAGTCTTTGGTTTTCTTAGTTCTTGAACAATACTTTAATCTGATTCCTTTTTTGTATGTGTAGCAGAAGGAGCTGGTTTCAAATTTGCTGTTCGGAGATCAAGATTAAAGGTATCAGTTTGAGGTGAAAAATACTGCTTGTGTTTGGGTAACACAGGATGAAGTTAGGACTCGTGGTGTTTTGGTACCAGGAGGTATTGCAGCCCTTTTCTAGGTGACTAGCTGTTGTCATGGTTATAGTTTCTCTGCACTGTTCCCAGTATTGGAGATCACACCATAGATTTTGAGGTTGCTTTGCCACGTGAACACATCTGTTATGTTGTGTACCTGACTTTCAGGAAAACACTTTGATCAGGCATCACCTGTCTAGTTTAAATATGCAATTAAATAGTTCAAGTAAATATTTGCATTAACTAGCAAATAAGGTGGCACCTTGGAGATTAGGTCTGTTGTAATAATGAAGTGATGGAGAACAAAATGCAGCTCCTGAACAGGAGTTCCTAACTCTGAAATGTAGAAATATAATTTCTAGTACAAATCATCAACAGGATAAGCAGAAGATATGTCCTTCTGTGTTAAGCTTAATTTTGCTAGGTCAAAAGATGTATCTTGCTGACAGTGTATTTTTGATAAACCTGTAATGACTAGACTTGTACTTTGCCTTTTGTCAGTAAAACTGCAAAAATGTGAAAAGCTTGTCTTAGCCCAAGCTTTTTGGAGTCTCAACTGCAGCACCCTATATGAAACATAAGCCTAGGTAGCTTTTCACTAGTTCTTTTTAAGTTGCAATACCGGTATATGACACACTTCGTCCACCTAACAGCCTTTTTTAAGAATCTTGAACTTGCAGTAATTAAAAAAAAAAAAATTAACTTAGCTCATTCAGTGCCCTTTGAAATGATTGTTCCATCAATCTGGACGTTTGCTTAATATACTTTTGTTTTTTAACTGCCTTCACATAGCTTTAAGAAAACAGCAAAGACATCCTCAGTTCTTAAGATGGAACTGTTTCTGCTTGCTCCACCTGCACACTAAGCAGCCAAAGCTGGGGTTCTCTATGCTGATAACTTCGTTATTAATATGGCAAGCTGGTAAACTTCAAGCAAATGTCTAAGTAGTGAAGTGCTCAAATTTATGTATAGAAACTGATAAACTGATCTAAACTAAAGCATAATTTCAATGAATAGTTTGTTAAATGTAACTGAAAAATTTTAGAGCTAATCTTCTTGCTGGTTCACTTTAATTTTTTTTGATCCAAAATCCTTTCTTCTGGGCATTATAAAGAAGGATGATGGGGGAAGCAAAAATACAGAATACTTCAGAAACTGGGAAAGGAGGAAAGAGCAACGTACTTCACTTTTTGCAACTTCTTGAACAAATTTGTCTTCCTCTGACCTGGGACCATTGCTTCCAGCTGCATGAAAGCCAGTAAACTCATCTGAACTGAACTTACGCTTAGTTGTATTGTGCTTAATTATTGCAAGGTATACAGGAAAACTTGACAAAAGGTATCTTTAGACAGTAAAACATCTTTCTCTTGTAGTAAGAAAACACCCTCTGGTTTTAATTTGAAAACAGCACTAACATTCTTTCACACAAATGATTTTGCAGTATCACCAAAGGAAACTTGGTCTTTAAAAATATTTTTTTCCCCTAATCATACCATCAGTTTGACAACCCATTTTTTTAAGTGGACAAGTTGTAGCAAGACCCTACATATATATGACTCAGTTGAGGCTTACCTATGTAGCACCGTTACCAAGTGAGGAAGGGTGTGAGTTTTGAAGGACGACGACTATCATACGATAGCTGAATGCAGACACTCTTCTCTTGGCGCCTTTTTCCAGTTCAGCCATTCTGGTCAGTTCTTCCTCTGTAGGTGCAAACCCGTAGTAGTGTCCACTTGCCTCTAAAAATGGAGAAGGAGCATGTCTTAGTATCTCAGAGCAGCGCAAAAAAAAAAAATCAGTAGATTTGCTCACATCAGTAGAGTGTTTGAAAGTGAAGTATCTCTAGCACAAAGGTGGGTCTGTTTGTTTTCATGATGCAATGGGATAAAATGTTGAGTTATATTTTGGAGGCCTGTTGAAAATTGTTAACTTCTTTCAGTATTTGCATACCCCAGTGCTCCAGGTATCATTACATACTTTGCCTTCATCAGAAGTATCCAAGTGTTGAAATTTTACATGCAGAATTTTTTGTGCGTAACAGCTTTTCTGTGTAACTGCCTATATCAGTAAAAAGGATTAGCTTGTATTTTATTTCATTTCCAAAAAGGCACGATGCTTCTTGCGCAGGATTCAGTGCAGTAGGACGAGAACATGCCGTACATGTCAGTGTAAGGGGATGGAGGAATGGTGAATCTCATACTTTGGTAGATGCTCAGGTCTGCATCAGCGCTGGGGCCTGACTCAGTGCATCCCCTCTTCTGGATGCTCTCGCACTTCACTGAAGTCGCTGGTATCTGCTGTGGGTCATGGGTGTGGGTCTCTTCTCCTTCTACCTTGCCCAGGACAGATGGATGTAGCAGGAGGCTCCTACACCACACTCAATATTTGATTCTAGCTTCCGACCTGCTAAAGAAACTGCCTTGCCCCAGCCTAGCCTGAGTAGTAAAACTAGAAGGCACGTACCCTGTGCAGTCCCTTTTCTCTTACAAGAAGTAGACTAGTTTGTCACAACTCAATCACATAGGGAGTTTCTGCTTGGGCCACCAAATACACTTCTGCATTTTATGAATGCAGAATTTGATAAAGAGTCTTTTAAGACCAAGGGTCGAGGAAGTTAAGCCCTGCAAAGGTACTGCCCTTCTGCAGAAGGGTTTTGCAGATTCCAGGTATTCTTCAGGCTAGGCTGTTGATACTGTATGAAGCTGGTTTTTTTCCTTTGTCTAGTTATATTTTAACTGTATCTCAGCTTTCAGTTCTGTTTTAAGTTGATCAGTATGCACTTTGGCTGTCTTCTAGACTAATGCATGTTAACAGTAAGAAACAGGAGAACTTACTTGCAGTATTCAAACACAAATATTATTGCGTAAATTGTTTAGCAGGAATAAAATTTTTCTGAACTTCAGCTAATGCTGGGCAACTCCACTTCAGTTAGTGTGTTAAAACTTGTCCTTTTTAAAAGATGCATGTTATAAGGGTATTTAGATTGAAATAGTAGGTTAAAAATAAAATGATATGAAGTAGTGTTATGATGTACAAGTAGTATGAAAGATCTTAAATGAGATCTTATAATGTGTATGACAGGTGCCTTGTGGCTTAACTGTCGTGTCCTATTTTGTAGAGTTTCAAGGTTACTTGTAACTGCTATAGTGTGTGCTTAGAGTGGCAGAAATCGGATGTGCTTGAAGCATAGTCAACATAGAGCCTCACTGGAAATTATTCATTAGTGCACAATAATAAAATTGATCCAGAGGTTGAGACTCCTGATGTGCTCTAAATCTTTAAAATGTAAACTTAGTGTGTGGTTTTTTCCCTTCCCTCCTTTCAGCTTTTAATTAGAGTTTACTTTTGCATGATAGCTTGCCCAAGCAGGTTTTTTTAGAGAATGTTATTCACTGTACTTGTTTGAAGAAGAATACTACCTGAATGAAAATACGGACTTCAAGATTTCAGAGTGATTGTATACTGCTGTTAAGTGCTCGATGCATAGTGTTCATTGTGTTAAGCATTTAAAAATATTATTTGGATAGGGGTAGCCCTTGTTGCATGTTACTATAGAACCAGAAATCATTTTCAGTTGAATTTTCAAGGCTTGTTAAAATTGCATGTCCCAGAGCAAAAACCTTGTTTTTTTTAATCTTGTAAAGCTCATGTAGCTGGCACAGGAGGGTGTGTTTTCAGGACATGCAAGAGTGCAGTTGGGTTGACAAATGGCTCTTACGCTTGTTAAATTTAAGTACTTTGTACTTGTGTTGTGTACTAAGTCAGGTGAGTAGGAATGGATTAATGGGATATAATATGATACAGAAATACTTAACTTCGCAGTGGAGTGTGTTTAACTTCTAGACTCACCTCAAATTTATAACTAAAGAATATATTCAGTCTACGTTGAAAAATACTATCCTGTTCTAAAATAACTGAATTCCTTCTGCTGTCCCCTCTCCTAGGGAGAGGACGCACCTCCTGCAGAGTTCAAATAACCGTGTGAAGAAGTAAGAATTTTGTCCTCTCTGTTACTGAGCCCAAGCTGCTTTAACTGCGGAAAGCATAGACCCCAGGTAGTTAAGTAGTGATTAATGATCTTAAGTGTCTTGAGTATACTGGAATGAACTTAATTGATCCCCGTCTTTTGAGGAGCTATTAAATTCTTCCTTGAGATCCAAACTATTTGGTTGCTGCCTTACCCCTGAAAAAACCCTGTTCTAAATTCTGGTTAGCTCACCTCTTCACTGTGGTGTTCGAGCTCTGCAGGAGGTGTTCTCTCCCTGGAAGAGTGGACAGCAGAAAGAATTCAGTTGTTTTAAGATAAATGAACTCCTCAAGCCAACAGGGTACCTGGCTGTCAAGTGTAATGTTTTTGTTGCATGTTGTAGTGATGCAGTCTGATTCAAAACCAATTTGGTTAAACTTCAGGGTACATTTAGGTCTAGTAAGAATGTCATACTCTTGACTGTTTAAGGGAAGGTAGGAGAAATCCTTATGTAAATGCTACTTGGAATTCCCAAAGTAGGCATCCACTTCTTAACAGCTAAAGATTTCGAATCCCACCTTTAGCTTGAGTAAAGTATAACACAAACTTGTTCAAATGGCCTCCAAATGTTTGTAGTGGACATAAGCCAGCATGTTTTTGTGAAAATACAGCAATTGTAGAAAAACGGTGAACTATTTGAAATGGTCAAGGAAGTTTGCATACATATGTTCCTTGCAGAAGCATTTTATCAAGGGTGATGCCACTCCAAATTAGGAGGAGTTAACACTGAACAAGTTAATGTAAGTGACCTTGTGGGCTAGCATTGGTGTGTTTATTCTAACTAGCTTCAGGAGACGGTGATTTGTTTGTGGCTGTTCAAAGAGCACATATATATTTGTATATATATTTAATATAGAGAGAAATATGTTACAAAAATAAATATATATAAAAAGGCTTTTCTGTACCTTTCCCCTGTGCTCTGCTTTTGGAGGCCTTGACATGAAGCATGTTGCTGAATGGTAGTCATCATGAGGACTGAAGTAATGCTGTTCAAAATGCTAAGTAGCAGTAACAAACTTATTGAGGTCAAAAAATACTTCTGTTGTATGACCCTTTTTTTAAAGTCGCATCCTAAGTTAAAACTACCTTGAGGCTTTTGGAGCTTTGTTTTTAAAATCAAGGGTTGAAGATAAACTCAGACTTTACTTACAGATTATTAGCTGCCTAACTAGGATAAATTGCAAATCTCCTAATGGTTTCTGATTTTTGCCAATATATGATTTGATATAGCTAGAACCAGATGTGGATCACTTTAACATAGGCTTACTATGTAAGAATATTGGCTGAGAAAGGGTTTCAGCGTTGGAGTTGCGGATCACAATTGCTTAGACCCCTTCCAGGCACTGGTGTGGAGGGGAGAGATCTCTGTATGGATTAGGAAATAAATGGAGTTTGTACAGACCCTTCTGACTTGCCAGAGTTCCCTTCACTGGCATCCAGTCATCTCTCAAATGGGTATGGACTTGAGAGTTAATCACAAAGTCCTTTCTTTGTGATCGCTGATTTTTAAGGACAGATAACTGTTGTCTTTCCATTGCCATCTGGTGTGTAAGGGAAGGGTGGATGGGCAGATCCGAACAACCCTTATCCTGGCTCTGTTTGCCATCTTCTCCAATTGCTTTCTGAGACTCTCATTCCTGTGTCTTAGTCCTGTCTTATGCGTATTTAGCATGATTATGCATTATGTGCTACCTAATAAGGTGTAAACTTTGTAAAAGGAGTAAGGTAGGTTACACCTTCCAAATCTGTGTAGAAGTGCGTGGTTAAATGTAAGACCGATACTGAGTGTAAACAAGTGAGCATCCTTGCCCATATGCACGTTAGATGCTTTGGTACAATGCTTGCAACAAGCTGCATTTTGAAGACTTCCAGATCCTCTAATTACATTCCTGGTTCATCACCAGTATTAATTTGTTCTCATGTTGTAATGTATTTGCAGGTTATGCAACAGCCTTAGGGAATTGAACTACAAGTTGCAAGCTTAGATTTTGCTCTTAAACATACTTGGCAATAGCTCTTAAATTTACTGCGACAGTTACTGTATATCTTGGCTTTTGTCCGTGTGCTTTATATGGCCACTGAAAGTATTGCAGACTTTGATCCTCTCCTTTGAACGTTTTTTATTGAACTCCTCTCAGTTGAGGCAGACTGTCCTTTGAAATGTGTCCTGGCAAAGTAGCACAGATTGGGAGCTTTTCCCCTTGAGAGGGGCAGACCGCTCGGCACATCAGTTGGTAGCAGCCACGGAGCTTTGTCTGGCAGATGGGGTGCAGCGGTCGCTGCTCAGGCGTATGGAGATGCCTCTCACCAGGAGCAGGCTTCAGCATCCTGGCTCTGATCCTGGGAATGGCCTGACTCTGTATCACATAGCCAAGTAGCCCTTCCATCTACCTGGCAGTTTGTTGTACTTGCTGTTAGAGGTGCTGTGCCCTGTTCTCTCCACTGACAAAAGGGGTAGAGTGGAAGGAAGCATCCCAAGGGCTGCTATTCCTTCACACTCTAAAAATATTGTCACATAATGCCAGTGCCAAATGAATGTTGTATTACTCAATAATATTGATCACTTGAAAGTTTCAAAGTCCTTAGGACTCTTTGTTGGAACCCGTTGTAATGGCTGTATGTTTGTCTGCTGTGCATTTGTAGAATCTAATTGTGACCTATGTGCTACATGCTGGGATTTATTCTTGGGTTTTGCTGCATGTCTTCTACTTCCCAGGAATGCTTGACTTGTGCTGCAAGCCCTAGTAAACCAGCTTGCGAAGGGCGGCAGCAGTAAGGGTTGCAAAGAGTAAGAACTCCATGAGTTCATTGTAGATGAGTTTTCTGCCTTGCTCTAAAGAAAAATCTCTTAATCTGACACAATTAACAGTAAAGCTTTCAAATATTTGTGCTACTATTTTGGGTAAAAAGGAAACTTGTGACTCGGGACGATAAGATGAATGTATTGCTGCGATCAAGTGCGTTTCTGAGAACTTAATCAGTATGCAAGTACCCAAAGCCTTGCTTCCCTTGGAATTCAAGGAACTGGCAACCCCTTCGCTCTGTCGCTCTTGTCACGCTGCAGAGGCCACCAGTGTTCTGTCCCATACTAAAAGCAGAATATAAATGTAAGCTTGCAGAGGTAATTTGATGTTTGGGGGAGCTTTTGACTGGGTGGCAGCTGCAGCTTGAAACACCTCATCTTGCAGAGGCAAGGTGCCTGCAGCAGCTGCTTGTGATTCATGTCTTCTAACAGCAGCCTGGCCTGGCAGAATGGACTTGTGACAAAATGTGTGGGTCTAATGAGGGTGAAACTTGGCAACTATTGCCCAGAAAAGCACTGCTAGGAGTGTGAACACTTTTCAGATGGCTTAATGCAGTTATTGATCAGTTGTTTCTTTGCAGATCGTAACCTTTTTTGTGTGAAACACATTGCCCCTTGCATTAAAAAAAACAACTCTTCAGTTTTGTAGCCAAAGACAACATATACTGTTGCATCAGCCCAAGACTGTCCCAAGTCAGCAATTTTGATTTCCAAAACATGATTAGGAGGATTGCTGCATGATAAATATTCAGTGTCATCCTTACTTGTGCTTTGGTTTAGGCTCTGTGGATTCTTTTAAATGGATAAGGAAGAGGGAACTGGGTAAAAGTATGTTCTTGCCTAAGCAAGGGAACAAACTAGAGAAACAGATGGTGCTAAAAATAGCTTATTACCAAGGTCTAAATATGGCTCTGATTTTTTTCCTTATAAATAATG
The DNA here is from genome assembly GCF_047370975.1 of Nipponia nippon. NCBI lineage: Eukaryota > Metazoa > Chordata > Aves > Pelecaniformes > Threskiornithidae > Nipponia > Nipponia nippon. Next base: position 8,620,785 of record NW_028262380.1, on the reverse strand, counting down.
CAGCTATAAATCCTGCTAGATATCAATAAGTATTGAATTAACTCCACACTGAGTGTTACAGAACCTTTTTGGCAGCTTTCCAAGCTTGGTGTTGCCCTTCATTCATAGGATCAACATTTAATTCCTTAAATGGGGGAGACCTGAAGAATTCATCCTCTTTGAATGGAAACATAGACGCAGAGAGCTTGAATGAGTAGCTACAGGCTAAGACATCCCATTGCAATGGAAGGGGAGCTGTGCTTGATGAGTTCCTGCTAGGTCGCAGCCAGGATGAATCTCCTCCTTTCTTTGCTGCAACGCATGAACAATCAAAGGCTCCTTTTTTATCTATTGTTGCCACGGAGGGCGTCCATTTAAAGTTCAAATTCCAGAAGGCTTGGGAAGAAGGAAGGGAGATAGGAGTAGGCTGGGCTGGGAGATGATAGGCAAGCATCAAAAGTGAGCTGAAGACAAGCCAGCACTTTGTCCTGTGACAGGACCGACCAGGCTGGGGGTACTTGGTTTTGAATGGATGCCTGGAAGTTTTTTGGAGTAGTGAATGAAACACTACTGAGGTAGCAGGCGCAGAGAGCATCTGGCGTTTTGCTTTCTTTGCATCAGCAGAGCGGGTCACAATGTGAAATTAGGCCCGAAATGCCATTAATGAAGTGAGCCCTTGTGCTGGAGGTTCCCTGCGCTCTGACAGCAAGGGACTATAAGCCTTGAGGATAGTGAAGGAAAGGAAATCTCATTAAGGATAGAGGTTTCCCCCCCTCTCTTGTAAATGGCATTCTGTAACGAATGGCTTGCAAATAGCTGGAGCTTCTCAGAGCTGTTTGGCACTGCGTTGCTTTGTTAGACCTGAAAATAGCTTGGTATGTTTATGGTATTTTTCTATAAGCAGCGTGCTAATAAGGCAGCTCAATACCTGCTGCAGATTTGCTTTTCCTTTCTGGCAAGTTCCTGTATGTACAAGTAAGTATTCGTTGTTGAAAGAGCTAATGAGTACCAGACCAGCTGCATTTGACATTATGAGACAAGGGGCCATCTATTAACTCACAAGCCAGGTTTCAGCCAGCTGTGGATATTTTCTTTTTTAATTATTACTTAGCCTGTCATAAAATTGGATTATGCTAAAATTATTGGTGATGTTGTTTGGAATACAATACAATATTAAGTTAAGAGCTATGGTTCAGTGTTATATATAGGGTACTTAGAGTTAATGTGCCTGAGCTGCACCAGAGGGTTTAAAGAGAGGTGAGAGCACTTTTCTCAGGTTTTACCATCTGGGCTTTGGCAGGTGGCAGGGGATTAGGTTTTTTCCCTTGCTTTAAATTGCAAGAGATGGTGGCTAGCAGAAGAGTTGAGTAGTGTTTAATCACTGATATGGGAACTTTTTTTTCCACATTTCTTGGCAAAAAATGAAATCCCAATTTAATTTTTTAAAACTTATTAGAAAATGAGTTATACCTCTTGGAGTTTAACTTAGGGTAATTTTGGGAGAGGAGGTTCTCTTAATATTCAGTATTCTTGTAATAACATGGTAATCAAATCAATAGATTCGTGCATCTTTATAGTACCAGGTTGGAAGAACTCTATTCGTTCTGAAACTAGGCCTTGGTCTTCCATACTCTGAATATTATCTGTTGTGAAACTTCCCTTGCTTTTTGACAGTCACTTTCTGACTTGATGCATCATCTTTTCTGCAAGAGACCTAAACCAAACTGATTCACCTGAGGTTTTTCTCTACAGAGGGGTTTATTAAAATCACTTTGGGAAGTCTTAATTTTAACTGTCACTTTGTCTTTTGTTAGTCTTGCATTGCAGAGATCAGTTCCTGCTGCATACGTATGCTGCTACCTAGGTGTGATAAAAGCAAAACAGATGTCTCAAGCATGTGAAAATGAACTGATTTAAATTTATCTGCATCAATTAGAGATGTCAATTTGTTCTTCCATTAGGATGGGAAATACTGACTTGTTTACGTGCTCTTTTCCAAGTATACACAAACTGAAGAGATGTTTGTGTGGGGTTTTTTAAGTTGCTATTAGAAGCAACTTTTAATGGAGTACAGTTATAAGATGTTTTCTGCGTAAGTCATCTGGGAGGTGATTGTGTGGTGGTAAGTTAGCTGCAGATAATCAAATAGCTGATCTGTTCATATACTTGAAAATACTCAGTTCTTTATATGCTGACAATGACATGTGCTTTTACAATAAAACTTAAGTATTACCAGAAATTGAATTTTAAATGAAACTTCTAATGAGTTTCTTGATTTCAGTTTTCATTATAGTAGTAACCATGTGACTAAAACTTAAAAGGCTTTTATGGTATGCTAGGACGCTTGCAAGTTGTGTTGCAAATAAACAAATTTGACTCTTTAAAACAGTGTGTGTAATACTTGAATGTATAGCTTTTTCATGCAGACTCTGATACTGCAAAAGAGGAAAACTGAAGTTGGCCATACAGTGAGAAGTGGAGCTCAGTTTTAGTGTTACCACAGTGCTTTAGGATTTTGAATGTTGACTCTGTGTTACACAGAAGTCGCTTATACTTTGTTTCTCTTCTTACTTGGTATGATGTATTTTAAAACATGTATTGTTTTTCAGTGCAGCTGAAGGATAAAGGACCACATATGTGGTTTCCTGACTTAACTTTTTTAAAAAAAAAAAAATTGAGCATCAACTGGTGAAGTGTTGTCAGCTTTGGGATTTGAACCAATAAACAAACTTGTCCAAATCGTATCTACAAAACAGAAGTTTTAGCAGAAGTTGACTCAGTATTAAAAAAAAATCTACAGCAGGCTTGCCACTTGATGTCAAGAACACTTCCTGAGCCACCCAGTTTCAGAAATGTTCAGAATGGTCCAAAATCAGGTACTAAACTAGAAAAATGCGGTACATGTATTAGAGATTGAAGGTGAACAGTGCTAATTCTGTTCTTCCTAAACAAATGTGTTTGTGTTCAACTTCACTTGTCTCTGGAAATAATTAGTGGCGAGAGTCCACCTACAGTTTGAATTAATGCTCCTACAAGAATTTATTGTTAAATTGTGGTTTTTTGCATCAAGTTGAGCAAAAGATTCCTAACAGCACTTGTGCTTTGTCTGCATGCGTATATAGCCATGCGTGCTTGTGTGCACGCGTATAACAAGATCTTAAGGCTTTGTATTGGACAAGTATTTCTGTAGTGGAAAATTGGTCTGAAGAAGGGGGAACTGTTCCCAAGCTGAGGTTGTGTTTCTCTTTTTCTCTCCCATCCCCCTTCCATGGCAGAAGTAAACTTTATGGCCCAATTATAGAATCCCTTAAAATGCTAGTTATGATGGAGTGCCAGCATAACCCAATAATATAGGTGAGGCTGATGTCTGTCAGTAACTAATGAGGGTAGCCTTAAAATCAGGATTTGGAGTTTACTTCTCTAATTTCTTATAAATTTGACCCATTGTATCAACTTCATATTTGACCTGAGGATAAAAAAAATGAACATGCTAGAATTTTAAGAGAACTTGGTATGTGGATGTACCCTGCAAAAATCAGTGCATATGTGATTCAGTTGTGAAAGTAATTGTTTGCAGCTCACAGCAAAGTCATGAAGGAATAAGACCTTGGCTAAACTGCTCAGGAATAGAAGTTCTCTATAAAAATAGATGACACATAAATGGCAGGAAATGAAGCCAGTATGGTCATGTTTTGAAGCCACAAGGGTCAAATCCTGTCCTGTGTTACACTAGTGCATAATCAGTCAACTTAAACCCTGTTACTTGAGAACGGTTTGGCATGGTAAAGTGGACTTCAAAATGTGACTAATTACTAGGAGCTTTGTGGAAGCGCAGCTACAGCTTTTTCCTCTTCTTGTTTGAATGCATTTAGTTAGAAATCTAGAAACACCTACTAAAGCTCTTGGGTTTGGAGGCGATTTTTGTGTTTGTTGTTTCAGAGCTGATTGTAGTAGGCAAGTCTGTTAATTCCTCTGTCAGAGGAATAATATATCAGAAGGCTTTGGCTACCCAGGATGGTCTCTTTAGTTTTGGATCCGGAATGCTGAATACTGATAGATAATACTGCAACTAATCATATTCTTGTTAAACAGTGTTCTTGTACTGTTCAGGAATATCAACATTTTAAACAACTGTGAAGTAGTTAGTATATGGCTATGTGAAGGGGGGTGTGTGTAGCTCACGTTAATGTGAGCGTGCTTCCTTATTTCCCAATTTGAAATGCAGAAAATTAGATGCATCTTTCTAAAATCTGCATGAATTAGACATTAAACTAATGCTCTAAAAAATCATTTTTTTATATTATTAATGAAGCTGGTAATATGCACATTAAGTTGTTTGTTTCCGGAGCCTGTGTTTCTTTTCTGAAGGGAAAGGTAAAAGTTCTTGAATCGGAAAAGATGGAACAACCCTGGCAAAACATGAATCGCTTCTGCTGGGAGAGAACACGTGCTTACATTGTTTCCCTCTCTGCCCTTCTACTACAAAACCAGATGTGTTCATCATCCCCGTATGAACACAAATGGTGCAGCTGTTTGTTCATCACACCATCACTCATTAATGCACTTGGCTGGTGTGAATTTGCCAGACTGAAGCCTCTCATCCTTGTGCAGCTCGAGCACAGTAGAGGCCCAGTTCCATACTGTCCAACTCCGTTTTATCCATAAGGTGGATAAATCCACCATCCATATTAGAGATGTGCTTAGGGTCAAGCAGGGAGTAGGAAAATAACTAGATGAAGGTGTGCAAAGACAGTTGTTTCCCTTAAGGCAGAGCAATTGCTTTGGTCCTGCAAGAGACCCCAGCCTGCAGCCGCTGCCGAAGCGAGAACAGAGCTAGAACCCATCTTCCAGGCTGCTCTTCCTGCTGTTTCAGTGCCCTTTTGAGTCTTTTCTCTGTGGTGGTGCTTTCCCTTTGAGGAAACCTCTTTTCTAATGCATCAATGCATTTCAGATGAACACTGCTGCTGTATCTAGTAGTTGTCTTGTTTGGCTTAATCTTCTTTCTCCCTGGCCAAAGTCTTGTACTGTATTATTCAGCTGAACAAAGCAAATGTCATCATGTTCCAGTTTGTTTGACACTATATTGATTATCAGCCAGTTCAGAACAGTTAAATCTACTGTGTGAGCCTCTTCTCTTTCAGTTAATGGAATAATTCATAGCATCTGTAGGTATTTATGCTTGCTGGACTGGTACTAAGAATAGTTGAAACTTTTTTTTACTTAATTACATGCAGGTGAAATAGGTAGGGCTGATGTTTGTAGAATGTAATTCCACAGTCTCATAATAAAAGGTTGCCTGATTTATACTTACTGAAACAGGAAAGCTAAAAGGTTGCAGTTCACAGATCCACTGAACTAAAAAATGCAAGATGCCAACATCTTATTTAAAATTCCATGCTGTAAACTTTTTTAAAAATGCAGTTTAATGTTGGCCTGGGTTTTATATAAGGGGAAAATTGCCATGTATGTTCACCCCCCTTCACGTTAGTATTGATGTTGAATCATATTCTTGACTGTATTGCATTAAGTACTGTATTAACTCACTTAGCTTCCAATTTGTCTTTAAAAACAAACAAAAAAGTTAACCCCTGTGATGAATGGTCCTGGACATGTGGAAACTGCTAAACCCCAACACCTGAGTTTCCCATAAGTGTATGTTAGCTCTGCAGTAAACTGCTATCTGACAAAAACTTAATTTGGAAGGGAATGAATAAAAAACAGTAAGTGTTTTGTCTGCTTAAATTCAGTTTAGAGAAGCACCTTTAGCCTGACAAACTTTTATGTAATATGCTGAAATTCCTTAGTTTTGTATGTTACTTAATGTTGGAACTTAATTGAGCACATGTGCGCACGAAGCACGTGGGGGGTGCGCCAACAGCTCTGAGGGGGCCTGTGGGTCTTCTCAGTGGTTTAGATGATCTTTGCAAACCACTACAAGGAAAAGATGCAGAGAGGATATTTAGTTTGAATGTGGTATTTGATTTCATTTGTGGAGTGTCTATTGTCAATAATTTTCATGTTTGACTTTGGGGCAAGGGGGAAGCAGGTATTCGGGTTAAACTTAATCCATGGTGGTTGTAATCCCTGCTGTATTTGGGATCTGCCATGCCTGTGACTTCACACATGGCTATTTGGAATTTGGTGCTATAGCAATGATTTTAATTGGGTCTTAGAAAGTTTCCTAGCTAAATGAGCAGGCTGCTGTACAGATCTGAAGTCTGCAGTGCCTGAATCTGTTCCCAAAATCTCCCCACCGGCGTGGGTGACCAACGTGTGTGGACTGCAGTGGTGCTCAGGCAGAGAACTGGACCCCCAATCCCCCTCAGTCTTTGTGCATTTTGTTTTTCTCATTTGTAGACTTGAACTATTCCAATGGTTTCTATCAGTTATCTCACACGATGAACAGCCTTGTATTCTTGCATATGTGAGTATAATTAGACAAATTCAGCATTTTACTTAAATATTTATTTCATTAAGCCATAATATTTTTTCAACTAGTAGTGCTAAATAAAAAGCCAAATTAAATCACAAGTTCTTACAGCTCATAAACAAAACTTATAAGGATTCTGTGGCACAATTTAGAATATAAGCATAGAAATCTAGGCCAATAAATAGATCAACTTTCATGGTAGACTACACCAGAAGACTGCATGTTTAAATCTAGAACAGTCTGGCTAGTGGAAGATGAAAGCCTGTTACTTCATGATGCTGTTTAGCATCTGATGTGAAATGAGTTGATGTCAGTTTACTTCTCTTCCTGGGCACCTACATCTAAAAAATTGAAATAACCTTTGAAGATACAGCAGAGACAAAGTAGTGAACAACTTTCATTTCAAGTCATAGCCATATTGCTGCATGTCAGCTTGTATTGATTTTTAACTAGGTCTTTGGCTTTGCAAATAGGATTTACCTTATTTGACTACAAGAACTGCAGCAGTAATTTTATCTCCAGTGTAAGGAATGGCTATTATAGTTAAGTGTCTAATTGTGTGTCAAAATGGTAGAGTTTGTTTGCTCTTTCTCATTCATATCCAGTATTCCATGGCTTTTCTGCTTTCTAGTTATAGGTGATGAAATAACCATTGCGTTTTTTAATGTAAAAATACATAGCAAATTTCAGGAAAATAAGGGATAACTGCAGAGCTATAAAAAGCGAACAGCATGTTTGGTTCCCAAAGTGAATTTGGTCAGAGATTAGATTTTGCCCATGAAGGTGTCAGGAATTTTCCAGGGATTTGATTCTCTTTCCACAAAATACATAAATAAAAATGGTTTTTGTTAACTACTTGGTTTGCAGCTTAATGCAAGAAAAAAAAATACTTCTCTTTTGGTTTATTTCAAATGCATAGTTTTAAAAAAAATACTTCAGGTCAAAAACCACTGCAGATTTTTAACACTTGAATTTAAAAACTTCATGCATTTCTATATCTTTGATTTCTCATCGGAGCAGGGAGAAATTCTTTCCCAGTTAACTTTGTTTTTTAACTTTTAGAGTGCATTAGCAAGCCTCAAGCATATAACATTATGAAGAATACTATATTGTTTTCCTCCTGTCAGCGCTACTTCATACCGATGAAGCAGTATTTCTTCTCAACTGCAAGCTGCTTAAAGCTAAGGTTATCTGTGAACACTGAATTGTTCACAAAGTGCTCAGTGCTATTCAAAACAGACAAGTCGGAGTCAAAAGCCAAGAGCTTTACTCCACAGAAAGGTTAAGTTTGTTACATAAACACTGCATTTCCCTTACTATTTTTCACTTTATGCATAGTAGAAGATGCAGGGATTAGGACTGTGATGGGATACTTTTTAATCTATACAACCAGCTGAGCTTTCTAATGATTTACAATAAACACTGTATATGTCTCCAACTTGAATTGTCACAGGTAATGATATTAATGGCAGTAATGAGATGCCTGAAGTAAAAATTCAGTTTACAGAGAGCAATGCTGTTCACATCTATTTGTGGTGGGACGTGATGCCAGTCAGGTGATGGCATGTTCAGAAGGCAGTTTTTAACATGATTCAATGAGCTGCTTAGGACCAGTTTTTTGTGACTGTTCTTATAATTTAAAGTCCTTCCTTAAAAATGAAGTCTCTTCAATGTAATGAGTTTGTACCAAGGTTGGACTTCATTATTGTTGAGGCAAAACTGTAACCTCTTTGGGGATAGGTTAGTGTCTGAGATACGAACACATCGTGCTGTATGTGGTGCTTCTGATATAAAACTTAACTGTGGTATGAGTAACCAACAGTAAAGGCATTTGGTTTTGAGCCAGTCTAATCTATAGGAAACAAGTCCAGGAAGTGAAATAAGGACCCATGAAGCCCTCAAAGTAAAATGCCGCCCATCTAACTTGCTTCTTCCCCATCTCCAGCAACTGGCTAGGTACAGGGAAGCACCAGAAAAAGCCATCTGTTGGTCCATGCTTGGGCTGCCTCTTCAGTGTTTTATGCTTGGATTGGTTGCTGATATTCCAGGATCTCCTCATCACGAGGACAACTGCATCACCCACATCTTTCATATCCCTGGTAGATGCCTTAACAGTCAAGAAACCCTATGTGCTGGTATCGCTTAAAGCAGCATCTCTGGTATTGTGCAGTCATAGGCAAAAGTCTGAAGATGGGACAGAAAGCAAGCCAGATAACTAGTCTAATTAGTGTGATGAATTCCCTCTCTTCCTAAGCCTATGGCTTCAGGGAGCAGCCCATCCTGTTGTGATGACTAGTGCTGAGAAGCAGTAGGATGGGCTTCAGGGCTTTTGGTGGTTTCAGCTTCCTCTGCTCCTTGCTTCGTGCCAGCTGCTGCAGCTGCACCTCTTCAGAGCAGCTGTATCTTCCACTGCCATTTGAAACGGAGGGGGAAAACGGGTGGACTTGGTGTATGATGGGGGCATGGGGAAGAAGCATGAGAACTGCTGCTCCCATTATACACTAGGTTTTCATGCACATAAATGACTTATTTTTTTCCCTTGACTACTGTAGCAAATGCTCTAGTTTTGTTAGTAAAACAAAAACAACCTTTTTATTGCTTTTTATATTTGGAAAGTGATGTATTATGGGTTTCTGAACTGGAGGTTTAGTAAAGAGTACAGACATTAGCTTCCTTTCAAGCTACTCTGGGCCTTTCTTGTTTGCTTTGTATGGCAAGGGTCTAGAGAGATTTCTTTTATTTCCTTCCCTGCCATTGTTTTCAGTACAAAGTTTTTTTTCTTAATATTCAGACATTTTATCGCCTCGCTTCTTTTAAAACTGAGTTTCTTTTTTTTCTTTTTTCCATCACACAAAAGAATACTTTTAGCTGATTGAGTTCTATCCATTGCCAACTGTGGACTCTTTTGTCTTGTTAGTCCAGCATCCTTTATAAAATGAGGACCATTGAGCAAGTACTCGCAGGCTCCCCACTGAGCACAATTGTGCTTGAAAGGTGTGGTACAGTACCAGTGTAACATGTAAAGCTGCAGTTTAGAGGGCTTGAATGCATTGCAATTTCTACCTTTTGCTTTGTGAAAGAAGTGGGATTGTGCTGTGAGATAATAAATCCACCTATTTTTAGTTCAGCGCGGTTGTGACAAGTGGGTGAACAAAGAACCAGTTGAATGCACTTGCTGTTGTGTTGAAACCGGCTAAAAGTTCCCATTCAAGTGGTTTCAGCACAGTACAGCTAACAGGCAATTTTCCATTTATGTACACAAACCTTCTAGAAAGACAGCTGTGTCGTTGGATTAATTTCTAGCAGTAAATTGAATAAAAGATATTTTGAAGGGGGACTCGGGAATTCCTTTCTAAAACATTGAAAGCAGAACTTACAAAACTTTCCTTTATTTGATCCCTTTCCTTCGCAGTACCTACTATAAGATTTAAAGAACTGAAAATATTGTCCCCTATATGGAGATACACAACAGGAAATGTGTTCTTTTTCAAAGCAGTGAGATAGAATTAGGATTAAAATATCCTTTAGCACTTTCTAATTCAAAAATATACTGTTTTGCTTTTAAGTAAATATGAGAGAAATTCACACCTCTTAGTCATAAAAAGGAGCTCAAATGTTTGTACGTGAATAAGCTGTAAATGAGCTATATAGAAATGTTTTGAAAACAGGAATGTATTTTGTATCCAAACTGTTTTCATAGGGGAGTGAAATTTGGAAATAGAAAACTTATCGATCCTACAATGTTATCAGTTTTGTTGATGCTAGTCACCTGCAAAATTGGATGTGGGTTTTAACCATGGCCAGCAAAGACTTTGGTGAATTCTTCCTGACAGAACTATGATCAACAGTCATGTTTTTTCTGAAGGTTGATCTTTGGATGCAAGTCTTGGAGTTGCGTAAATCAGCTCCTAAATGAGGTCTTGTTTGTGTCTGTCCAAGCAAACTAGATTATCTGTTATAGATCCTTCTGGCCTGAAAGCTATGACTTGTTAACTAATCATCCAATGTATATTATCAGACATGAAAGTTGTTTGAGCAAGAGAAGAGCTGTGTGCAATACAGGCATAACAAACCTCTGATCAGTAGTGAAGAGTGTCGCGCTGAAGTGTTTTCATGTGGTGCAGGCTTGGGGAATACTGCTGAAGTGTCTCACTTACGGAGGTACCAACGATGGTGAACCACCACCCCATACCAGTACTGCTGTTCACTCCTCAGCCTAGTTGTGCTGTGATTGAACTCCAAAACTCAAGTGTTTTGCTTTTTACCTTTACGCGAGCTTTCCCTCAAACTTTCTATGTAGATTTGATGTAGGGATATCCAAGGAACTGTATGAACTTGCAGAGTGGCAGTGGGCTTGTCTGGAAGATGTTCCATATGTAGTATCGACCCTAAGGGGTCAGGCAAATCAATTGACCTCAGTGAGGTTTCCTCATTCTTCTCTCCTTCATCTAATTGTACATAAGCAAGGCTGACTAATTCAGATTTCTTCTGAATTTGTGAAGTTTTGTTTAAAAATCACCCAAAGATAGTGGTAAGCCTCTCATGTGGCTGCTGACGTGCAGTGATGAAGTAGAAAGATTATCCAGTGCTCTGGAAGAGGATGAGGAATGTAGTTTACTGGGAATGTTGCAATGTTCCTATTTCATCTGAATATGTCAATAAATCTAAAATACTTAAGAAATGACAAATTGGGGGAGGAAGCTGAAAATGGGTGTGAAAGTTGGTCTTGTTCCCTGTGGATCTACTTGTAATAAAATAATTGCCATGTGTATGTGAGACTGGAGTCACTTAACCAGTAAGATACTGAAAGCCATCACAACTTCATTCTCCTGGCTCTTACCACCTCTGAGAGGAGCCCTGACTATTTCACCCTCCTCTCACTGTGTGCTTGTATGAGGCAGAATTTAGAAGTTTCTCACTTATTAAAAATCTAACTTCTGCTCTCTATATAGCCTGGTTTTCCTTAGGTGCTGGGTTTGGATTCTAGTCACGGATCCCTTACAGTGACATGAGGAGCTTAGGCATTTTTTTCCTTTATCTGAGGGACAGAAGTAGCACAGCTACTGAGGTTTTCTTTTCTTTTTTTTCTTTTCCTTCGTCTAAATAAGGATGAGTGCCCCTCTGTTTTTAATATACTCTTCATAAACTGAATTCTCAAATTCCTGAACTCTTGTCCAAATGGTACACAAATGCAAGACAAACTGAGCTGACTCTGGACTAAGACTATTCCAGTAAAAGCTTGGTTTTCTCCTGTTTTGAGGTTACCCAAATGTGCCACTTGCTTTGCAGACTCTTGCTGTCTCTGAGGTGAGGCCCAAGGGCTCGTTGTCTGCACACTTGGGAACTTCAAGAAATTAATTGTTGACTGGGCTGCAGTGAAGCTGTCTGACCTAAGTGCTGATGTTACCAAATGCTATGCTCTGGATTTGCCAGAAAGCTAATACGTCAAACTGGGCTTCTGTTGTTCCTCATTTAGTTGACTAAAGCTAGGTTTTTGAATCTTTATGCATAAAGAAGGGGACTGGTAGTTTTTCTCACTAATGGGAATCTACATAGGCAAAATATCTGTGCAAAACCAGATTGCATAGTAATATTGCTCTTCCTTTTTCTTTTTTCCACATATATGGCACTCTGATTTTGAGTACATACTCTCAATCCATTTGAGAATTTAAGGAAATTATTCTCCTCCTCCTGTACAGTCATGGTTAATATATTCATGTATTTTTTAATTGCAGACTTTAAAAAATTCCAAAAGTCTTTGCTCCCTTGACTATGAAGATGATGATGATGACACACAAATGAAGACAATTGTGTCATCCCCATGTGACTCAAATGATCTTATGAACATCATCACCCCTGGTTCCAGTCCGATGAAAGAACAGTTGGATGAAGTAAGGCATCATGGGCCATGCCAAGGTAGCTTCAAAACAAGGGATTATAAGAAAGCAGCTGCAGTATGTGAAAGCGATGAAGACACAAGTGATTGTGAGAGCACCGAAGAAGGCATCTTTCCTCTAGACTGTGGAGATTTGGACCTAGAGCAGATTGAAAACAACTGAGACTCAAAGTTGTGTGCTAGAATCAGAGTTGTTCTAAATTAAAATGATAGAGGATTACCTTTGCCATGCATAATCCATGTCCCTGAATTTCTGTATTGCCTATCTTGGGCCTGTGTTAGAAGAAATGTTTCAGGTGGGGGAAAAACGTGAACCATTGTTACCTGTTTAGTCTATTGATCAATATGTGGATGACAACAAAAAAGTAGGAGGTTAAATGTTATTTTGAACATTAAGGAATAATTTTGATTAAAAATTTCCTAACAGATATTTTGCATTTTTATGGCTTTTACAGTTCTGGAGAAAAAGCATCTCTATTTTGAAATGAATTTTCAGAAGGGCATTCTATAAAACTAAATCTGTCTACAGTGATTCTGGTGCGGGTATATGTTGCTGTTGTTAAGAGCTTAATGTGAAAAGTGAATTGCATAATGAAATTGGTAATAAACTTTCAGATAGAACTCTTTAAATATCTGGTTGACAACTGGTCCAAAATACTTAACTGCCATCTTCAACAATGTCTGGTTAAAAAAACTTCATAACATGTACAAATGTTCTTTTCATACATTCAGGACTTTTTGATCAAACCATGGTAGTGACCTTAAAGGTTAACATTTTCCATGATTTTACTACTTGAATTGTTTTCTAGCCTGAAGCAATGCTAATTTAGGTGGGATAAAACTGCAAGTAGCTGCCCACCTACTTGGTCATTATGTTTTCTGTGGTTCAAAAGAATGTACAACAAGAGCACTTGAACTTTTAGACAGGGACTTTGTAATGATCAATTCCCCAGGAGGTGATCCCTTCAGCAATACTAGAAGGAAAATAGTCCTTGAATTAAATAAAATGACATTTTGCTTTGCACTTGTGTCTGCTTATGAATTTTACTAGTGGAAAATGTGTAGTCTGTGGCAGATTCTGTAATATGGTACTTAAGTGTAGAATTGGGTGGAGGGGGAGGGCAGCTTTCTGGTCATCTGAAAAAAAGTGAAGCCAAGTTAGTCTGGGGAGCTGGGGAGTAACTCATGCTGGGTCCCAGAAGTGTCTCTCAGTGATTAGATATGCTGTAATAATCTCAGAAGTAATACTGTGTTCATTGCAGACTATTGCAACAAATGCTTATTTTGTTAGTTCAGCTACAATAAGGATTTTCCTGAACAAGGGGGAAATTTAATCTCAAAATGGTTTTAAATTGGATAGAAACAGGGAAGCTTAGATTATGGCATTTCAGGGCATCATGTTAGTCTGCTTAAATGAGCCAACTCCTACTGTAACTTGTGCCATAAAACCAAAATACAGCAACATGTTTTAAGTCAGCTAATAGAATGTGATTAAAATAAGAAATAAATATCTGGAGGCATGTGACAAAGGCTGTGGCAAGGTATGACACTGGCTCCAGCCTTGTGATTAGGGTCAGCCTTTGATTGTAAAGACAATTGGCCTTTAATTACTGAACCAGCTTGCATAACTCAGCATCTATACAAAATTTTAAAAGTTTGGGTAGCCAGTAAGATGCTCTACACTTTTTTTTTTTCTTGCTTTTATGCCTCCTACAGCATATATAAGTACAAGTGGCAATGATCTGTGATATTGATACCGGTATACATGCGTAGTAAGGTGCAAGAACACTGAAAAGACTTGTTGGGTTCTTGATATGTTAATATATATTGTGTGGGAGAAAGTGAAGCTGCTCACTGTTGACAAAAATCATTCTCCTTTTTCTAGATGAGTAAATAAAGGAGTTGCTGTTGGAGCAAAGACTTCAGTTCCTTCAGCGGCTCCTGCTAACCGTGTGCCTCTCACCCCGCAGATATCTGCTCTGGTGTAGCACAGAGCGTACAGATGGTGGCATACACATGCACAAAGCTATTTGAAATAATCGCATGCAACTGAGGATCACTGTTCATGCTACTTCCTCAAGAAATAGCTCCTTCAAGGAGTAGCAAGTGAGGGACGGCCGGTTCCCCTCGTGGGTCGATGGGGAATGCTCTACAGTGCGCTGATCAGTTGTCGCAGGTAATGGACTAACCCAGCTCTCTCCTGGACTGCAATTACTAGCTGCAGAACTACACTTGTCTTTGTGTATTCTTCTTAATTGAGCAATAGAGGTAAGTAAAATTGAATCAGCTTTAGTGCAGGATTGTAGCAAAGGCCAATAGTACAACTGGGATCGCTTAAAAGCTAATTTACCTATTTGAAAGCACTCTAGATAAAAGTGTAATGGCATGCAATGAGAAAGCTAATGTGGCAATCCATTTGGCTCTTCCTCCCCCAAGGAAGACAGGCTCCTGGAAGAATTCAAAGAAGAAAATACCTCAGAGGGCATGAATAAAAGGAGGTAAGATGTGCTTTGTCAAGGAAAAAAAAAAAACAAACAAGAACTGAAGTTATTAGTAAGACAGTGATAAAGCAAAGGCAAGAGTAGAAGACTAGATAGTATTTATTCTAGCTCTGAAATATGGGCTGGCTGTGATCTCAATGAATTGACTTCTCTAGCCTCGAAGGCGAGGTTCTCCAGTTGCCTTCTGTAGGCGCGCTGTGTTCAGTCAACACGAAGCCACGTTCCTGCCCACGCGCCGCGGGTGGGAAGGGCTTTCCCAAGCGAAGGTACGGATACGTTTCCTTATGGTAACACAGGACTCGGGCTGCTGGTAAGCCAGCTGTTCAAACTCTAAATAGCCCTTTCATGGACCCAAACAGAAAGGAGTGGTTTTAGATACTGAAGAACAAGTTTCAAAGTAGGAAGTAGTAATTATCTAGTTTAGGCTCTTATTAGTGGGTGACAGGAAAATAAGTAGTTGAACAGCTGTGCAGTAATGCTGGCAAATGAAGAAATCTGCTGAAAGGAATCTGCACTTTGTCTAACGATGCTAATGTAATCCCCCTGAGAACCACGAGCAAAAGGAATTATTGGTTAAAACTTTATTTCAGATGGGGCAGGCTTTGGCTTTGTAACTCCCCACAAGATCTGAAGTCCTACGACAGAAGAAATTTGCAGATGCTGAATTTGGCACCTTTGTTGTGGTCGATGATAGGAAAAAATCTGTAGTGGCTGCTGGGCAAATGCAGAAGATGGTTTGCAAAAAGAGAAAGCACGGTTTCAGAGACTGAAGTGTATTTGGTGGTGGGCTGAGCTAGGCTGTAAGCAGCTCTGGTCAGGGAGTGGTTTCCTTCTCTTGCACCTGGTGTCGGAAAGGAAGACCGTATTGCATGGGGTTGTGGGAGCTGCTCTAGGTCACTTATCTTTCATTTTTATTAGCAACCTGAATAACAAAGTAGTACGCACGTTAAATTTGCAGTCAACAGGAAGCTGGACAGATGTGAAAGGTAAGCTAGCATTAGAATTCAAAATAGTCTTGGCAACTTGTAGGAATGGTTGTGAGAGGGAAGAGATGGTGGGGAAAGACAAGATCCTTTTCAGCAAGGCACTAAATTTAGATAGGGTTAAACAACTGCGCAAATCGAGAGTCGGGCCAACTAGTTAGCGTTATTTCAGACAAGGGATCTGGCAGTTTGTCCTGCTGGTGGTAAAAGCAAGCTTCAGGCTAAGGTTCACAAATAGCGATATATTTGGTGAGACTGACGATAACCCTGTGCTTCAGAGGAGCACCTGTAAGTATGCAATTTGAGATGCTGCACCTAGGACTGGAGAGTCCGGTGGAGAGTGGCATGACTGATATCTTGAAAATGTGGGAGGATGCACTGAAAGAACTGAGCTTGAAGTCATATGGTAGACTGGGCTTAAATTGCAGCTAGGATGAGCGATAGTTTCTTCTAAGGCCAACTATAAAAAAATAAGGATAGGGAGTCACTGAACAGACGCCTGGGGAGATGGTAGTAGCTCTTCCGCAAATGGAGATGTGTTGAGAGCAAGCGTCTGTCAGGAGCAACGGCTACATTTCAGCTTGCTTTGGGGCAGGGGAAGAGCCTGGCTGACTTCCCACAGTCCTTTCCCGTCCCATTTTCCTTAGCATCTGTGCGACTTGCATCTCCAAGCAAGCCTAAAAGTTACATGGTAAATAACTGCTGGAGGAAGAGGAGTTGAGAATAACGTGGCAAGGAAAGCACTCTGGAACAGAGGTAGGAGCTTCCAGTGCGTGGTTCACCTGTAATCTATAGATCCTATTCAGAGTTGACATTTGCTAGAATATAGGCCCCTATGTCGTAAGCTTGGGCTAAATCGTCTTTCTGAAAAAAAAAAAAAAAAAAAAAAAGTATTTGTCTGTATCCAAGTGGTCTGGTGGGGTGGTGCCTAGTGAATTTACATTTACTTTCAAATTACAGATAAACGTGCTGATTGTTGGTGTAAAGCTAGCCTCTGCAGAACCTCCGCAAACACACGGGTTTCCTGGAAAGTCCTCGGTGGAGGCTGGCAGATGCCAGAATAATTTTTCTCAACCTGTTCACTGAATTTATTTTGCAAAGTATGCAGCATTCGTATTTAAGAGTACCAGGGTATAGACCTGCGTGCTTGCATGGTGGGCTTTCACAGCAGGGCTCATCCTCTCGTTAGAAATCACCTGGTGCTTCTCAGAACTGGGGTGTTTCCTTCAAGGCCTTGTCCTTAAAAGAGGTGAGCTGGTGGCACGCGTTGCGTGTGCTCACCCTGCAAAGGGCCTGGTCCAGGAGCTGCAGGCAGCCGCTTCCACCACATCTCCATGTGCCTTTTCCTCAGCACTGTAAAGGCACCAGCATCAAATAGTCGGGATCTGGGACCCTGCCGCTGCGGCTTCTTATCCTTGGACGCCTTGGTGGAGCTTGTTAGTTGTTTAACGCACACAAAATACGGTTTTAGAGGAGCGTTGCTACCATATGCTTAGCAGCCCATTCTGGTGTGTTTTCAAAGTGAGTTTTGACATCAGTTGTTTTGGAGTTTGTGTGTAATTAACGTCACCCAAGTTACTGCTCCCACCGCCATCTGGTCAGCACAATAGTCACTGGGTGCTTTCACTATCTGCAGCTTCGTGGGCCCAGCCGGCAGTACTGCTTTTATGGTTTTTTGCTATTGCAAAGTGACTTGGAGATCTATGCTGCGAGTGATTTGAGCTGGGGAAGTATTGCATGAACTCTCTGGAAACAAGTTTAAAACTTCCTTAAAGCAGCATTTCACTTCTTAAACTCTTTAAAACCCAAACCATAAGATTAAATGTTTCATGGTGTCTCAGTTTGGACGAGGAGCTGTGGTGTCCTGATTCAGGTGAGCTCATCTGATGTGAGTGATGATGTGAATTTAAAGTGAGGGCTATTCTGTGGGTACTTAAAACTTGTGTCCCACTTTCCAGAGCAGAGTTGGCTGAACTCCTCCCTGCAGCAGTGCGGAGTGAGAACGTATTCCCAGAGCACTCAGCTATGGACTGGGGTGACGTTCAACTGTCCCAGCTGCCTTCTCTTTTTTTTCTTTACTCTTCCCTGCTTCATCTTAGAGCTACTCTACATCAGGTGGGGGTCTGAGACACTGTCTAAATGGGTTTCTGGAAATGTCAGAGCTGTGGCTCATGGCTCGGTAGCTACAGCAAGGGAAAGGTCAGTGCTGTAGCCCTTACTTGTGATGTGTGCAGTAGCAATGGGATTGCTCACCAAAATACAGGGCTGCTCACATCTCAGGGAAGCAGATACTCCTCAGAATCCATTCTCATAATTCTCGGGCAGAAGAGGAGGGAGATCTTGGAAAACAGAGACAGAGGATGGCCCTGTACTGTCTGCAGCTTTTGCTTTTTTGCAGAGAATGAGGCTTCAGTCCAGCACACGATGACCTGATTTTGCTGCATGACCCTGCTTTATCCTCCCAATGGCTCTTTCCATGCACTGAATGAGATGTGTTCCTGTGGAGGACAGAGCACGTCGTTACATGAGTGGAGAATCTTGCATGATGCAGAAAGGTGCATGAAAGCGAATTCGAGTCTGTAGGCAGCCTTGCGTCTGCTATTTGCTCATTCTGAGGGACTTTGCAATTTTCATCTCCCTTTAACACAGTTTTAAAAATATTACGTGATACAACTCCTCCACTGGGAAAAGATATGAAAACATACTAATTCTCTAGATGTGGTCATCAGCATTGTCATGATCTTAAGACCCACAACAGTCATTCACTATGTGAGCTAACAGCCTACTGCTTTGTTTATTGTCTGATAACATGGATCCACCAGAAGGGAAATAAGATGCATGTTTTGCAGATGTCTTTGTAGCTTTTTACTTACCAAGAAAGCAATGTCCGTGCCTAGGGAGCATGGGTTTTACTCTGGATTTTTTAAGCCTGGCTATTACAAGATGATCTAGTTCTGTTTTCCCCTCAGGCTCGTTAGCACCCCTAATGCCTCCCCATCCCCATCAAGCCGTTCTGTCCCCCCTGCTGCTCAGTTACATCCATCATCCTCTCTCAGTTTGGAAAATCATGTCCAGAGCTGGTTTGTCGGCAGGGTTCAGGTGGTGCGTGCATTATCCGGGCAGCAGCAGAGAGCAGGGGTGGCAGGCGCATGCCCAGCGCCTATGAAATATTTAGAGAGTTGAGCTGCTGAAGTCTCAAATCTCAAAGAAGAGTTTACGAACTGGTGTGTTTTTCCAGCCTTTAAAGCAAGGTCAAAAGTGGGTGAAATTTTACAGGAATCACAAGTGCTGATTTGTGACACTGGCTTTGTGACGATCACAGTACACGTGACAAAGTCCCTATGGATGTGGTTAGACTTCTTAGCTACGTGGCTGGGGGTTTGTTTTGTTTTTCTAATTGAGCAAAGCATAGTATTTTTTTTTCCTTATCTTTATGAAGAGTGCTGAACCAATTTAGCTTTTTTTTTAACAAATGGAAGGAATCAACCCAAAGCAAATACCTGACATGGAAGAACTTCAGCCAGAACACCTTTAAGCCATTGGAAACAAGTCTAAAATCAGGATCTTGTACTAGAAAAATGTTGGGTGACCTGATCTTGGAGCTCTTCTCCATCATGTAGGGCAGGGTGAGTGTGTCTGACTTGTCTGTCTAACGTGAATGTTCTGCTTTCAAATGTCATTACATTGGAGTCTCTCTAAGGCAAATGAGAAAATGGGGACAGAAACAAAGAGGGAAAAAAACCCAGAAATCAGCAGAAAAAGAAAAGTTTGAATAGAAAAAAATATTAATATAGATGTTCATTATTTAAACGCATTTCTATCAGTCTGCCTTAGTCAGGGCTAGTGGGAATGGCTGGGCTAGTCTTTAGGCATCAGCCTGTTTGAGTTCTTGCCGAGAAAAGTTTCATAAAACCATTGCTCTTCAGGAAAAGAATGTGATTTTAGCCCATAAGCAGGAAAGGACTGGGGCTGTAAGTCTTGTTTGTGCATACACTAGAGCCATCTAGACCTTGAACTCCTGAAGACGTGTATCTTTCTTGCATAGTAAGAGCGGTTCAGAATGGTAGCAGTGGCCCTAGAGGCTCTCAGACAGGAAAAGAGCGGCTCCTAAATGTAATTTTTTTTGGCTAGCTAATTTGTCTAATGCTGCGTTTTCACACGCTCTAGTATTCAGTTACACCTGTTCCTAAATCCACTTGCAAGTGGTAACATCCAACCTCATTTCCACACATTCCTTTGAACTTCCCTCGTGCTAAGGGCTCTGCCCTGATAATCTGTTTCCATTTTCTTTTCTCCACCACCCGAATACTCAAGCAAACCAAGCTGCTGGCGAGGGGCTAACCCGGGAGCACCTCGAGTGCCACTGCAGCTCCCCAGCACAGGAGATGCCTGGTTAGGGGGAAAAGCTTGAATATGCAAGCAGAGCGAGCCAGACGTGGGGACAAAAGGGTGATATAATCCATTTCGCGAATGGCCAGCTGTTCGGCTGCGGGGCTGCCCCGCTCCCCCATGGATAGTTATGCAAATGGAGGGGGGGCAGAGGAAGGCAGCTGGGCCACTGGCCCAAGCGGTAAGCTGGGCTTTGTAACGTGGGCTTGCTCGTTAGCCGGGCTGTTACATGTACCTGCGATGCTTCGGGACGGGGCTTGCCGTTTGCCAGCCGGAACTTTACCTTCGGCCCCACAATGGGGTGTGCACAAAAGCTCCAAGTTATTTAAGGGAGGTGGGGGAACTCCTGGATCCCCAAGGTCAGTGCAAATGGCCTTTGTAAGGGAGTCTGAGTAACTCCCCCTGCCCACAGCGCTGCTCCTCCTTCCCTCCTGCCCTCATCTCTTTAGTGCAGGTTTTGTCTGAAACCGAGCACAAAGGTATAAAAAAAATTGTGATGTTTCGACAAGCAGCCAGGCTCCAGCACAGCAGACTGACTAGTACCACGTTGTTGCCCCCCATTTTAAGCCCCCTGATGATGCACTGGGTTTCGCAGGGCAGTGTACCTGCCTGTCCTTATTGCCCTGGTGTCAGGTGTGTTCTGCAACAGGGTGGAAAGCTCCAGGTTCACACCTGGTTTGGGAGAGAACTGGGTGGGTCACGATGCAGCCGATGTCCACTGACTTCAATCCAGCTCCCACGGGGGATACAGGGGTATCCAGCATGGGGCAGCTGCATCCTGCTGCTGGGCTATGAAATGGGGTCTCAGGTTTGGAGATGCACGTTGGGGAGCAAGGGCTGCCCCCAGCCAGGGAGTGGGGCAGCCCTGAGCATCGGGCACCTCTGTGGGGATGGGATGGGACATCAGCCTGCACATCTGTCCTGGCTCCGTGGTGCCCATACTGGGGAGGGCTGTGGCAGAGCTGTGGTCTGGCACCCTACAGCATCGCTGGGACATGGACTGATGGCCCTGGGCTGGGCTGAAACAGGGTCAGGATCCCCCATGGACATTTTATGAAGGGCATCTGCCCCTTCCCTCCCCCCTACCTCTTCCCAGAGCTTTCTCAGCCACTGTGGGTGGATGTGCTGCACCGACACCTCTTACCTTGCCATCGCACCTGCGTGGTTGCAAAACACATGGCTCCTGTAAAAGCCATTCCTGGAAAGCATGCCATGCATCTCCATGGCCATCAAAACCCCAATGTGCCATGCTATGGGTGGCCTGAGGGTGGGAGGCAGGGATGCTCTGCCCTCGGTGCAGTCGGGGCTACAGTCACATGGATTCCCCGCATCCTTCTTTTGGGCAGAGGTGGGAGCAGGGCTGGAAAAATATGAATTGCAATTCATCTGGCTGAAGGCTGAGCACCATTTCAGGGGCCGGGACTTCAGGTAGTGTTGAAATCCACCCCTGCAAACTTTGAACTGCAATTAGTCATGTAAATTTTCAAGCTCTTGAATGTTTAACTGGGTTGTTCAGGGTGGGGTGGGAGTCAGGAGGGACCGACAGGTTGTAGGCGTTCCTGGAGGACTGGGGGGAAGCTGCTCATTATGGTGAGATGTTTGTGGGGGAGGAAGGATATCTTGGACAGGCAGGTTGGTAGACAGGTCTCCAAAGCCAAAGGAAACCAGTGGATCATGGATAAAATGAATGGAAGAGAACTACCCTTTGAGACGTTGAACCAGGTTTGAGCGGTGCAACCCACAGAGGAATTTACTGCACTTGGCAGCAGTATCGCCCGTGTGTAGCAACACTTTTAAGTGCATGGCGGATGTTATTCTCCCATATTCTTCCCAGCCTAAAGGCTTGAGTAACTCAATGCATCTATCAGATCCTCTCAGCCCTCTCCTGTTTAAGCCCTGGAGCTGCTGCCAGGGAGAAACCCCATAGTCATCTGCAGGGAGGAGGTCTTTTCCCCAGAAAGACCCTTTTTTACTTGACAGGTGTCTGAAACCTGACTCACTCTCCATTTCTCACTCTCTCACCGGAAGATCAGCACTTACGTTCATGTTAATTCTTGCAAATAGCTTTTACTGTCTAATTTTAATGCCTTTTGCAAGTAGTCCATCTAAAAAGGTAACAGATTCCTATGGAGATAGTCCAGGCTACTGGGAAAATAACGTGCCTTCCTAGGATGTCTTTACTGTCTGGTAGAAGTTGTTGAATGTTTTTAGTAAAATGTATTTAAAATTACAGTTAGTCCTCTTTTTTTTTCTCTCCTTTGTAACTGAAATGGAAGGTCCGATTAGTGGAGAAATCTAGCATTTCCCTAACGAGGTTAAGCGATTAGATGAAGGAAATTCATGACCATCATACATCCCGGCCTAGTCACTCCGCACAGCAGTTTGCGCTTTCCAGGCTGGGAGCAATTCAGCTGCCTGGCCATCATTTTTTTTTGCAGCAGGGATAGAAATATCATTTATTTTACTGACAACGGGACTGCCAGGATGACTGTGGGCTGTGGACAGCAAGGGAAGACTTCCTCCAAGAAGCTGTGCTTTCCTGGTTACACCTGCTTGGACACTACCATACCAATACACACAATTCCACCACTTTTTTGTACGGTCTGGGGTCTGTGCTCAAGTCCTGTGCTTGATCTAATTGTTGGGACTATAGCTTAAAACTGATAAGAGAGCCTGTGGAGGAGCTGGGGACAGACACAGGGATGCTACGGTCTCCCTCCCGCGTTACCCGTCTGCTGCGTGGTCCTGGAGAGCTGGTCCTCGGGGCTTCTAACATCAGACGTGTTCTCTCTCCTGGTTTTCCCAGCAGGACCCATGTGCTAAAACACCCTTTGCATCTTGGTTGCAGCTACCTTCTATAACTTTAACACAACGCACCCCAAATGGATTTTCTGCACCGTTTTGTAGCCTGGTTAATTTTTTAATTTTCCCGCTCGGGCTGGAGGCTGACAAGGTCTGTCTCCTTTACTCCTGCTCAGCCTCAGCCGGGCACGGATTTCGGTTGAAGCGGTTTAACGAACGTCAGCACCGGCCTCATTGTGCTGCATTGTTTTTGTGGGTGTCTGCACCTTTCAAGCGAGCTCCAATTAGAAGGGGAGGGGGGAGAAGGGAGGGAAAGAAAGGAAGTAAATAGAGGCAAAATGGTTCTGCTTTCAGCAAATCTGCAGCCTGTTTATCAGACAGATGGAGCCACGCAGTGGATGGCTTTGCTGCAGCCTGGCCCCCGAGCAGGTGGGTATTTTGGAAACGATGAGCAGTTCGCCCCTCTAATTCGTGGCCGCGCGGCTTACACCGGACATATGTTGATTACAACTTGACTCGGCTCCTGCTGTTGCAGGAATCGGAACGTGTTCTCCCCTCCCCACCAGCTTTAGAAAGAGATTGCTGGAATAAAAACAAAGAGAAAAAGTTACAGACACTTGTTGCATTGGAGTGGGAAGGATAAATGAGGGTTCAGAACCACCCGGGCGCAATTTCACTTAAGTACTAATTGCTGAGTGCCTTTCATTAAGAGACCATCGTGGCTGTCCCAGCAGCATTTTGAACATATATGCAGATGGGCAGATGGCCCTTTGCTATAGTACAGGCAGACACATCTAGTGTTACAGATGGATTATTATGTTGATTCATTGCTGAAAGAAAAACTTATCTCACAATAGGGCATTCGTTTGAGCACGGTTCCTTCTCAAGCTTATGTTTCTCCTCAGTTTGAAAACAAAGTTTTCCATCAGTAAGGCTAGTGTTTCCCCTTCTGTGCTGCAATGAGAGAAAGAAAAACAGTTTAAGAGCCTGTCTAAGCATAAAATGGTCCTTTTGGGAACCTAGAAGATGCTTTTTAACTTCAGCTGCTGCTGGGCAGGGAGGGCACCCTTGGTAAGTGGTGTTTACTCTTCACCTTTCTAACCCGTGCTGAACTGTGCTTCATAGGTTGAGTCCTCCAACATCACTGGGTTAGGAGGAAGGTCTGAGGTAGATGCATCGTGTTGTCCTCATGGGAGAGGAATCAGTTTGAAGCTCAAGGTAACTTGCCCAGAAGATGATATTTTATCCTCAAGCACTAGCATGACTGTTGGATTGGTAGATATCCAATGCATGCTCCACAGCTATAGTGGGATGAGCATGGAACTTCCACAATGAATACTGAGATGTGTTTGTAAAGACTGCATGGTACCTTGCCTAGTTATTTTAAAGGATAACTTGTGCAATGATGAGGGGGGCAGAGGCAATGTGAGGCCTGCCTTGTCCCAGGTCCAAGAGGAACAAGACAAGGAAGCACGTGGATGGTTGGATTGTGGCAGATCATGGCTCTCCTTGGGCTGGTGCCAAAACCGGCTTCTGGCTACTCCCATGGTGATCTTCCTGGGCTGCATGTTTTGTCACAGTCTTGTCAAAGGTAATTCTTTTCCCCAGGACATCTTTCATGGGACACTGGAGCAGTGGGGGGAGGAGAGTCAAGTAACAGCCTCTGGCGTCACTTGTCACCAGCTACATTGCAGTTGTGATAAGAATAGCATTCTTATTTCACCCTGTTTCCAAAAAAAAAAAAAAAAAAAAAAAAAAAGGAGGGAAAAGAAATCTCATTTTCTGCCTGACCCTGATATCTTGATGCTGAACTTGTATCCATTAGAGAAACTCATCTCCTGCTCCTTATCTACCCAGCCTGTGTAACTTGGTGTTGTCATCCCGAGCAGAGCTCTGCCAGAGTTTTGGCCAACAAGTGAAAAGTAAACAGAAGATGAACTTGGAGATATGAAATCTGGAGCTACATCTGCTGCAAACAAGGTTATTCTAAAGCTGGCCAGCACTGCACACTTTAATAACACAACAGCAGCAAAAAGTCCCAACAATAAGAGCAGAAATTGCCCCGCAGATGAGATACACGCCGCTGCGGTTGTGTCACCCTCCAGTAACAGTCTGTCCTGAGATCACACCTTTTCTCTCCTTCTTTACGAGGTGTGGTTTAGCACACTCATTGCCCCAGGGAGATCTGGGGAGTTAAAAATCCTCTGATCAATGGCGTTTCTCCAAATAAAGGGGGGAGTTGTGTGCCAAACACTGAAAATGAACCTGAAGTGATGGCTTAGGCTTGTCAGTTGTTACCTGGGCAGACATGCCTTCCACCCAGGCTTGATGCAGGATTTCTGGGTTTCAGATGTGTCTGGACAGTCATTAAACATCCAAGTGTCTGGTTCACCAGACTGCCCCAGTGAAATCTGCTTGAGGTTTGGGTCTTAACAGTCCCCTCCAATACCTATGCCTGGGGCTTGGCGGTCCTCTGTAGGAATGGGAGCTCCTGGGGACTCCAATGTATGATGAAAGCCTGCAGATAAGGGAGATCTCCAATAAATAAGCAGAACACTTATCTGTGGTTGCAGAACAGACAACCATGGAAGCCAGCAGAATTTAGGATAGACACACATACAAAATACAGGGGAAAAAATGGTTGCATAACATGAAGTAATGTTACACAACGCAGGGAATGGAATATAGTCCTTAAAACAGAAAATGACCTTTTGGTTTTCGTTTCTGAATGGTATCGACTGGAGTTATGCAACAGTTGCTCTATCTGTAAAACAGAGGAGTTGATATTTACCTACGTCCCCAGGATGTGAATCGCCAATTAATATTTGCAAGGCAGTTGGAGGACTTTGGATGAGTGGCTTTGCAGGTACAAGGATACGCGTTAGTCTCCTCACCATCAGACGCTGCAGCAGCAAGTGCCTCCACGTGTCTGCACACAACCACACGTGCCCATAAACAGCTTTCCTAAAAGAACGGTGTGGTTTCAAATGGGCAAGAAACACAGTTCATTGTTAATTAGTTAACCTTACCCTAAAATGCCTTATGCCTAGGAGACTTTGTGGTCACGGTACGGATGCATTTGTCATATTCAAAGAAGGAAATGGTTTCTGTACCGGCCATGCGAGGCCAGGCTGGATGACTGCTGTGGATCTTCTTGGCCTCAGTTTCAGTGAACCTGTGCATCCTATCAGAGCGTGAAAATGTATTTGCTTAACTATGGCAGCTATATCTAACAACACTAACTTTGGTGGTCCCCACCTCCTCCAGCTGTCTGATGCTACCAGTGTGACGTTATTTCCCAGGCTCTGTGGGAGGCTGTAAAGAGAAGAGACTCTGTCGGCACGGGAAGCTGTTTGGGGCAAGGTTTGGTAGAAGGTCTCTGCCTTCAGCAGCTCCTGCTGTGACTTTTATGACCTGATTTTTCAAAGAGCCTCTAAGTTCTGGGGAAAAAACAGGCCATTTATTTGCTGTGTCTAAATGGGACTTGAACTAATCTTGGAAAATCTGGCCCGAATATTTCTTCTACAATTAAACAAAGGAAAAATTCTAGTTCTTATAGTTATAATTGTCAAGGAAATTCTAGTGTCTTTGTTATCTGAGGTGTAGCCCTTGAGACTTCTCATGTCTATATTTTGCTGAGAGGCAGTATCTTCCCATATGGCTCAGGAAAACAAGGCAGTCTAAGCAAAGACTGAGGGAGTCATAGGATAGCAGCGATAACATCTTCTGGAGAGTTTATAGTGACCTCATTGCTTTGCACTGTGATTTAGTTGACTTTTTTGAAAGAGATAGATAGAGTGAATAAATCAGGATTTGAGGGGGCAAACAAGCAGCCCATCAGTTTGAGGAAAAAGGCAAGATAAACCAGCTCTTGCTAGGAGCTTGTTCAGTGCTTTCTCTGTAGGAAGGAGACCCTCAGCTCTCTGCAAAGGATGGGCTTGAGCTGGCAACAAGCTGGGACATCTCTGTGAAGGTGGGAGAGAATGTGAGCACTGGGGCTCCGCTGCCTTTGAAACCACCTTTATGTGAGCCAGAACTGAAGCTTTCCTGAAAAAAAGGTAGGTCGGTGTTTCACAGAGAGAGAGACATGATAAGAGCAAGTGGTTTGCAGCTAAACTAGGAGATGAGTAAGTGTCTAAATTGCCTTGTGTGTATCCAGGTCAGGATGGGAAAAGGGGAGATATTTTGTCCTCTGCTGCCTATAAGATCCAGAAGCAGCATCTGCAAAGCAGCCGTTGTGTTCATGTTTGGTAGGGTCCCATCCACCCTGGCTTAGGTCTCTTTTTCTCTAGGTGATTCACATCATCTATAGCCTCCGTCCTCCTTTCCTCCTTGCAGAATCCCAGTTTCCCAGCTGTCGGCCCCACTGCATAAAGGAAGACGCTGGCTCAGCCTGTTAAGACCATGCCGAACTTTTATAGTATAGAATAAAAAAAGTAAAGGTGAAATGTGCAGCCCAGGGCTCCCAGTTCTTTCTTGTGTGCTCCTGGGAATGGAATTTTTGTCCATTGGACTTGAGCTGCTCTAAAAAGCACAGAACAAAAGCTGATCTTAAAAGTGATCCGCAAAGGAATAAATGGCAGGCTCACTCTTTGTTATTCATGTATGGTGCTCAAAGAGCACTTGAAATGGTTGGGATTTTCTGCTGAACATTTTCTTTTTTTAATTCTGCTTGGGTTTTGGGGGGTTTGGGTATTTGTTTTAACAGTGGCCCAGGCATACGTCCCTCCTGAAAAACATTATGGCTGGCTGGAAAACCCATACATTACTGACGTCAGGAGACACATGTGAGTGAAACGTGTGTAAATAGGAAAAGCTGGGTGGTTGGGGGGGTGATATTCTCCAAGAGGCAGCCTGGCCTTTGTCTTGTACTTAATTTTATTCCTGCCTGCCCTGTGCTCTGTACCACACGATTTTCGCACTGAATCATGCTCAGCAGCCGTATTCACAAGCTGGCATAAATTTATTTTCGTCTGCTGGCCAATTACACCAACTGCCTCAACTGTTGTTTATTTTCTTCTGTTGCATCCTCTTGAGTTACTGTTAACAGTGTTCCTTTTGAGTAGAGATGGGCTTTTTGGCACGGGGTCCTGTCGGCCTGCCAAACTAATGGACCATATCTGTTATCTAACTAGTTGTAAAGGCTCCAGTTTCAGGACAGCTTGCAGTTGCTGTGGCCACCTGTAGTGCATTGGCAGGGATGGAGACCACTGCCCGTGTGCGACGTGTCGCCCCAGCTCAAGAGTGTCCTTTGGCACCGACCTGCCCTCAGGGGGACACTTACGGGCTTTGCCTTAGAGAACAACTACCCTTCTGTGGCTGAGAGTCTCACCTCCCCGGGGCTGGGTGGCACGTGTCCAGCTGTGCCAGGGGAGCCTCACTGCCCACACAGGGGACCGGGAGGTCCCTGCACACAGCTGCTCTGCAAGCTGCTCCTCCAGCCATGGAGGGACCTGATCATGGGGAGGCTGCAGGAGGGAAGAGCCCTGCAAGGTAACAGCCCCCGGACTTCCAGGGCTGCGAAAGAGGTTAAATTAAATGAGGAATTAAACAGTCTGAAAACCCGAATAAGGAAAGGATGTCTTTCATGCAGTGCAACTGTAACTCTGTGCTGTTTTGAGTAGCACCTTCGTGTACCAGCGGTGCCAGCAAGGGTGGGGTCCTACCTTTGACTTTGTGCTTTGGGTGCACAGCACTCGGACCCTGTAGGATCTCCTCCAATTCCTGCTCTTGCCTTTGTAGGACATGCTGGGTTTGTCTTCCCAAGTAACCGTTACGCGTGATGGAGCCCTGCTTTCCTGGGGATGGCTGAACACCTGGCTGCCCATGGGAAGTAGTGAATGAATTCCTTGTTTTGCTTTGTTTGCGTGCACGGTTTTTTTGCTTTGCCTATTTAACTATTCTAATTTATTTTACTTCAATTATTAAACTGTTCTTATCTCAACCCACGAGTTTTCTCCCTTTTACCCTTCTGATTCTCTCCTCCATCCCACTGGTGGGGAGTGAGCGAGCGGCTGCGTGGTGCTTAGTTGCTGGCTGGGGTTAAACCACGACAACAGGCTATTTGTGCCTTGCCTACGTGCAAATCTGGGGCCAACTCCACTTAAATCACCCCTGGCTTGCAAAATACTCCAGCCCTCTGAAAATGGCTCTGTTGCTTTACTGTCTCTCTGGTCCCATTTGCTTTGTTTGCTGAGGGTTGTTTACTGCCTGCCTTGGAGACTCATCTGGGAATTGGAAAGCTGAGCTGTCTCCCTTCTTTCCCAACAGCCAGGGTGTCCCTGTGCCAGCAGACATAGCAGGGTGCTGGAGGACTACAGCCTCCCTTAGCCACAGCTACAGCAAAAGGGCAGGACCACGTGTCAATGCTGGACCTGGGAGGGGGCTTCAGACCACAGCCTACATTTGCAGGGCTGGCATTTGGGAGGAAAACGTTGTCTTGCTGGTCAACAGAGCACCTTTGAACTGTGCTTGCTCACCCACGCACTCCTGGTTGTACCCAGGGATGGTTTGTGTGCTCATTTTTTACACTAGGGGCCTCAGAAGGGCTTTTCCCGGGCATGGCAATGAGCATGTTTTAGTGGTCATTTTGAACAGAAGGTTCCTTGGCAGGGTAAGGGTCCCTCAGCTTTGCCTGGGGAAAAGCCTTTGCTTCTCGTGTGGGCGATGGTTGTTGCTGAAGCTGTGGGAGCGAGGCAAGGGCTGGTCCTCAGGGTTTCAACTCTCCAGGTTCATACAGCAGCAGCTTTGCTGGTAAGCAGGGAGATGGGGTCTGTGCCGTGGCCCATTTCCATTTCCTTTGGGCAAAATCTTTTTTTTCCCTTTTTCTCCCCACCCAAGCTATTTGACCTTTTATTCATCACCCTGAGGTTCCTGTCAAAAGCACTGGTGTACAGGTGCGAGTTGTCTGTGCATCTTCCTTTGCAGCATCATCCGTGGATCAAATCCTGACCTGCCCCTGTAGAGAAAGAGCAGCTTTGCACTTTCTCCCAGATTTCCTCCCATACCTTGAGAGGGAGGAAAAACATAGGGTTTGGTGGGCCAGGTCCTCTCCTCTCCAGAGGCTCTTGGCTTTTCCTTCCTATGTGGGCAGCCTAGGTATGTCCTACCCAGGGCAATAATGACAGTTGTGGCTGTTTCCTCACCAGCTCTGCCCAGTGTCTGGGGTTACAACAACAGGAGACAGCAGAGATGCCCCAAGGGGCGTTCCTTGCTGGAAGGTGGTGCCGTGACCCCTTACTCCATGGGGGGACACAGTCCAGCCCAAAGGGGGAGATGTTACTCAAGCCCTGTGTCTTACATGGGGCAGTGCTGCTGGCAGGGTGAAGATGTGGATCTTGGTGGCCGGTGGATTGGTATCCTCTGCGCTGAATGAGGGGGGACCATGTTCCCCAAAGAACTTCATTCTGCCAGGCCTGGAGGGGATGGTGGGGAGACACCACAGGTGAGTGATTTGGTTAACATGTGGATCTCCTCACAGAACCTCCAGATCCCTGCACATGCTCCAAAGTCTGCACTTGTGCTCGTAAGCCAAGCTATCACGAGCAGATTTGCCTATTTTGAGGGCAGAGTGGCTCTTGTGTTTGCAAAACAAGGCTTGGCTCCTATTAAAAAAAGATCTAAACCCAGAACCCTACACGTGTGCCTTTACTGCAGGAACAAGGGCTCTGCAAGTGCCACAGCAAATGCTACCTCCTTGCAAATGCAATTTGGACAAGGGAAAGTTTTCCCATAACTATTTGGCAGCATGCCTGAGGTTTGTAGGCTAAAAGCATTCACACACGAGCACGACAAGCAAACTTGCAGCCTTGAGGTGCGAGATCTTTGTTCCCTTTGAGTCACTTTCACAAGAAGCCCTGTGTGATCCCATGTCAAAACAGCCTCGTTTCTAGGTGTGCTGTTGACTCCATGACATCCGTGACGCCGCCAGAACGGTGGCTTCCCTGCGTCCTTTTAAGTGTCACGGTTTCAGTGTGCATTTGCCTTCGCTTTGAGGGCTGTGACAAAAAGCAGTGCTCTGCCTGCCTCCTCGGCGAGGTTTTGCTTTCTGCTCTCCAGTGAGTGGCAGGACATGCAGGCAAAGACGGGCCTCGCATTGCCAAGTTGGGAGTAATTTCCTCCTCCCAAGTGCTCGAGGCTGTCTGGAGCAGAGGTTGCACTTGAGGCTCATCTGTAGCCCTCAGCAAACTTTTCATAAACAGGAAAGAGCCCCCGGGAGGACGACAAGACAGAAAACAGTCCTGCTCTGATCTTTTGTTCTTCCCCTCCCCTTTTGTCTTAAAACTAACAATGCATCGCTTGATTTGTTGCACTGAGGGCTGCCAGATGGAAGTAAAACTCCTTCCTCCAAGAGCGCGTGGCGGTTCCCTCAGCAAGGCCTGCGGCGTGCAGCTCGCTGCACGGCCATGGCCAGACCCTGTCGCAGCTGAGGAAATGCCACCTGCCGGACCCGCTCCCTGATTGCAGCTGACATGCTTGCAAAATTACTGTGTGTACGAGAGGAAAGTAGGTACAACCACAGCCACTGCCTGCAAGAGGGCTTCAGGGTAACAGGGGTGGTACCACGATGCTCAAGACCTTACCACAGCAAGTTTAGCAGAAATTCTTTAGGGGTGGAGGGTCCTAAAGATGCTAGCAAGGGACAAGGATCTTGGGCTGTGTGGCTGGGGCAGGTTCTCTTTCCCAGGCTTTACAGCCTGGAGTTGCAGAGGGAACCCTACCAGCGGGTTAGACAGTGTGCAGTGTGTTATCTCAGCCCTATCTCACTTTTTGTTTTGTTTCCTTCCGTAATGTCACTGCTGTGAAGGGGAGGGAAACCTTTTGTTTATCAAATGTTCTCTCCAGCTTTTCACTATAGCCCCCCCCCCCCCATGCTTGCTGGCAACCTCCCCAAGTGCCAGACGGCAGTCGGGAAATCCTCCCTTGTGCTAACGAGGCTTGTCCTGCTCTGAGGGGGCAATGGGCTCGGGGGTCCATGGCAGAAAGCAGCTCTCTCTCAAAGTAGATCCCTTCAAAATCAAAGAAAAGGGCTGGTCCTCTTCTGCATGATGTGTTTCTGGTCCTTCAAGGCCACTGAAAATATGGACAGATGAGGAAACGAGTGGTGTGATGCAGTTTGTCCTGGAGACAGGAGGCGTGGTCTAAAGATAAGGATACCCAACTGGAGCAAGAAGTAGGAGCCAGGTCTCTGCTGAGTGCCTGAATTACCAAGTCTGATTTCTCTCCACCTGGCATCTTTCTAGCGCCATGAGTCTTTCCTGTGTGGCTACCTGCTGGGCCAACTTCAACAGGACATGCCTTGATCCAGTAGTGCCAGTACCCCTGTGTTCAACACACCTTCCTGCGACACGGGGATTTGCATCTTTTCCAGGTGGAGGAGGAACTCTGGTTTCTCATGTCCCGGGTGAGCTCCTGCCAGTGGATGGTACCAGACAATGCAGCTTCTAGCTGCTTCTACTGTTTTCAGGTACAGTAATGCCTCAGCTGACTTTCTGTAACTCACCTTTGTCACTTGGGGCTGCACCCACAGAGGGTCCTGACTCCTCTTTGGCAGCTAGACTACCATTGAAACCGTCATGGGGGTTTTCTTCCAAGGCTCCTTCCTTCCACTCCTTCCCAAGACCCCAAAGGGGTGCGTGAAGGTTTGGATCCATTACGCGTCTGCAAGGCACTTGGCTATAGAGAGCCACGTGATGAGGTGGTTATACACTCTGTGAGCCTCCGTGGGGGTGAGGTGGTTAATGACTAACTTGTAAAACTGCTCAATGCATGGGTGAACTGAGTAGGTGTTTTCAGAAACAGCTGTGCCAGTTTCCCCAGTCAGGATGGGCTTGGGTGCTGGCCTACTTCCCTGTCACTCTCTCTGTTTGCAAAGCTTTGTGGCATTGAGTTTTGGTTTCTGAAACCCATCAGGCACAACTGAAACTCAAAAGTGGCATTGCTTGGTTTTGCAGGACTCTATACCGGTGCTTTGTTATTTTGTAAGATACTGAATTCATAGTACTATTGCCAAGAAGCTCCAGTCTGTGACTTACACATTAATTACACCAAGAAGAGGAGCCCAAATCCATTTGGATGATGCTCATCATACCAAGAGTCTGTGCACAGTGTCTGGAAAGCTGGGCTTGGGTATGGGTGGGAGCTACTAACTTGACTGTTTTGTCATCCTAGCTTTTAATGTCTTACATCATAAATCTTCCAGTGTATTTAGCACTTTGTATGAAAGTCTTTCTAGAAAGGACTGTCCACAAAATACGAACTTGTCACAAAAATGTCTGGCAGTTCAGGTCCCTGCCTCTTACAGCAATGTGTGGCCAAGACCTGGAGAAAGCTCTTTTTGATCCAAGCGGCAGACTGCTTTTCTCTCACTGGATCCGTTACCCAGAAACAGTAACAGGCGCGTTTTGTGCACCAGCCCCAATTTGCCACGTGCAATATAGTGTCCTGTCCACCGCTGTTGGTGCCCAGACCTTGTCCTCCAGGCTGTTGAACCTGTCACATCCCTGACGCTGGTACTTCTGGAGAGAGCAGAGATTTCTAGAATGATTTGTTCCCTTACAAAACTGGAAATAAGAGTTTCCACCCACTGATACTATTTATAAGTAAATAGTAATGGCATTCAACTGGAATCCCTGCTGCTCCTGATGCCACTCAAAGACTACGTGGTTGTTACAGTCCCATCATGGGGCCTGCGGGTGTGAAAGACGCAGCTTGTTTTGAACTGTTTCTTGTTATGTTCTTATCTCACCCGAGCACCTGTGAGTCAGAGGTCCGTCTCTTGCTTTCTTTCCTTCTCTCAGTCTACCTCTGCAGAATAAAATGGGGTGTTTCTGGTAGATCTTGTCACATATATGTAATTTGACCATCTCAAAATGAAATACCTACATGGCCTCAGGCTGCTAATTGCCCCATCCTCAGCACGAGTTATAGGTGGCATCTGGGTGCACCGGTATGAGTTGTGAATAGTCATGCTTTTTGCAAGGGCCGGGGGAAATTAAACCTACAGATGGAGAAGCCTATTTCTTGTGCCATTGCATCTGGGGACCCATCCCTCCATCAGCTCTTCAAGGTGAAAAGTTGATGCAGTCACTTGGCATACAGATGCCACTCCAGGTCTCTGATCAGCGTTGCCCTCCACGTTAGTTTTTGTAGTTTTGCTATTGAAAAATATTGACCAGGGCTGTCTAAAATTTCCAGAATTTGATGGTGTGCAATGGACTTTTTATTTTGTTCTCTGCCCTTTTCCGATAGTTCCTATCACTCTCTTTTTCAAAGCTACTGAGCTGGAATTTTCAGACGATTATTCACAATTACTTCAGTCCTTTTCCTGTGTATGGCTAGGATGATTTCTCCCACATACATTAATATGTGCTTACTGACACTGGCTTTTAACTGTGGTTTCATTGCCTGGTTACTCAGTGTCATGAGATCCTCCCACAATTACTCACATTCAGGCCTAGATCTGAAAATCCTGGATAACTTTTAGTACTTGATCATTGGTTATTTCATTGTTCATCCCTTTTCCAGATCACTATGATTGCACCAAACAGCTGAAATTCCAGCATAAGTTACAAGGTGTTGGGGGACTTTCTGGAAACTATTCTTCTATTACATGTCAGAATGTGCATATATACGAAAATATACACACGTATGTAGACACACACATGTATGTGTGCATATGCATCATTATTTATGCCTACTTTTAACTTCCTATGTTTTAATCTGATATAAGTTTATTATATTCCATGACAATATTTTCTTTAGAGCCTTTACCAGCTGTCAACGCTTTTCGAAAACTAAGTGCAGTGAATCAACCCAGCTGCTCTGGCCCTTATGTCTGGCAATCCTTCGAAAATATCTAGTAGATTTTTGAGGTATCACTTACATTTACGAAAGCTATGTTGACTTCCATTGATTGATTGATCTGTTGATCTATCTATTTACAGAATCATAGACACACTGGTTGAACAGGACCTCTGGAGGTCTCTAGTCCAACCTCCAATTCAAAGCAGGGCTGTTGCCAACAGTAAGTCAGGCCAGCTCAGCCTTTGTCTGGCCAGGTCTTGAAAACCTCCAAGGGTGGAGTTTCTACTCCCATCCAGTTGCAGGTCCCAAAGCTGCCAGTCTGAGCCTCCTGAGCTGCAACTTGGGAGCCTCTTCTGATACCCTTTATTACTGTCCCTTGCTCTACCCTCTACCATTGGCAAGAAGAGTTTGGTTCCATTATTTATTGCTCTTCTTCCAGTAGTTTGAATCTGGGGACTCTCCATCCTTGAAGATACTCAAAACTGGAGCAGACAGCTCTGAAGGTGACCCTATTTCAAGCAGGAGTTGGAGTAGGGGTCTCCAGAGGTCCCTTCCAACCTAAATTATTCCATGATTTTGCAATTAGGCTGGACTCTAGTAGTAGGTTTCTCCTCAAGGGACATCAGTCCAAGGTGACATATTAGGAGGTATCATCTACTAAAGCACAATTCTGGCATCCCAGGTATTGTTTGGAAACTTTCCAGGCAGGTACACTTGAGAACCCTTAGCATGTTGGAGTAATGTGAACAAAACAGCAAAGGAAGCATTTTTCAAGCATTTCCTCCATGTGTTCAGTTGGTATTTCTGGGATGTGCCTGTCTTGAGAAAGAGGCTGTAAACTGATATTCTGCCACTCTCTTATCTTGGGTTGTCAGTCCATTTTTGGATCCAGTTCTTGTTGTAATAAAATGGTGACTGGAAAACAAAGCTCGTGTCAGCCCTTACCAGCAGGGCATTCTCTAAAAGATAAAGAGCTGGAAGGCAGCATGGTAGGAGCAGTGAATCCTATCAGACCCAGCAGCAAAACACTTAAATGCTGAAATAATTCAGCATCTGCTCAGAGCAAGAACTATCCATATGAAAGACACTAATCTGTCATAGACTTTAAGGCTGGAAGGGATTATGATGATCTTTCAGTCTGACCTCCTATGTGATTCAGACCATAAGATATCATTTTGCATCAAGCTCATAGCTTCCACATGAGCTTGAAAAAGGCATCCACTCTTGACTGAAGGACCCCATTTTTTGGAGATCATGGTAAGGTTATCCTCACAGCTGGGAAAAATACTGTCTATTTCAGTGCTTTATTTCAGCTTTCACCCACTGGGATTTGTGATGGTGGTTTTTTTCTGGATTAAGCATTCTTCTACTGTCAGGAGAAGTTTAGCTTCCAAGAACAATTTTGACCAACTTTCTTGCCTTTCTCAATACCTTCATTGGGACCCAGAAGAACTATTTTTGGCTGGGTTGTAGACATTTCAGATAACCTTGACCTTAACTTGTTTCTGCTGACAGTGATCCTCTGTAAAACAGAGATACTACTACTTCCCTCCCTCTCACAGGTGTTGGCTGGAAAAAAAAAGACCATTAACATTTCTCAAATGCTATAGTGGGAGGCAAATATTAAGTCAGTCAGAGATCAGAGGCTGGATATTGCATTCCAAAATATGGTTTAGTGCAGCAATTTTATCTACTGGAAATCAAGTCCTCTCATATTGCTAGAAGATATGGGCTGCATTTTCATAGATGGATATTGGTATTCTGAATTAAAAGACATCATCTGAAAGCATTTGTGTACAGCAATAATTGGATACACATGAAAGAGAGAAGGTATTTGGGGACAGTAAAGATTAATTGTTTCCTTTGTAAGGGACCTTGGGATAAGACAATGTAGACCTGGTTAAGAGTATTTCTCATAGGGAAAGACTTATAAAGATGTAAAAACAGAAGCTCGTCTATTTGAGTCTGTTCATCTGTTTACTCTAGATGGGGCTTTTACTTGTAATGGAGCCAGTGGTCTCAGCTATCAGCCACACCATTTACAGTCAAAGGCTAGACGAAAATAGCTCCCAGGTCCTTCTGATTTTCTATTTTTGTCAATGATCTACTTAAATGCTGACTACATCCCATGTAGGACACTCAGATCAATCTAATTGGCTAAGTATTAGTTAGCTGCACAGTGGTGGAGGAGTGGATCACCTGTCTATATTTAAAACGAATGTATATGTGATGTCCTTGTGGTGGATCGCTACAGGCAGGCCTGGCACGGCCAACTGCAGAGTCATGGCTGAGGACTGAGGAAGATGCTCCACCCCTGTACAAGGCTGGTGTCTTCCACACTGTTGCTCTGTGGTGCTCAAGATGCAGAGTGCTATGTAGGAATGAATCAAGAAAGCGGATACTTTCCCCCCGTTGTCTCCTGTGCTGGGGTCAGCTTGTCTGCTGAGAGGTCACCGGGGCTGGATTCAGCTTTCCTGGTGATGGGGAATGACTCAGTGGTGTGGGAGTGTTCTCAGCCACGTGTCAGGGAACAGGTCTCTGCTCTTAGCTCAGCTATGACCCTCTCCTGAAGGCCCAAGGAAGCTCTCCCTGTTGTCCACCATTTTCTGTTATTCATAAGTGACGTAGGTGCCCCAAACACATGTGGTGCTAACCTGGTATTTGGGCTTGGGCAACAGCCCAGAAATCCATCCATATTTTCATACACAGGGACTGGAAGGCTAACATAATTGTCTCTCTCTGCTACCCTGTTAACAAGTTATCATAAGCGGATCTGTCTCCAAGTCTGTATGACACAAATCATTTATTCTTTGTGGAAAAAACAGATATTGAACAGAAATCTGAGCCTTCTTCCAGATAATTCTGGAGTGAAGTCTTCGGTCATGTGCCTTGTGTAGCTGCTTTAGATCATTTGCAGGCTCACAAAGAATGGTCCAGCATTAACCTGCTAGGCAGAAATGCAGAAGATATTGGGTCCAGCTATCAGAGCGATTACTCTGCACACTTGCCTGTGCCAAAAAGTCTCACCTTCTGGTTTTCAAATCCTGGATACCATGCAGGAGAAGATTTTTGAAGATCCCCCTCACCTTGTTGTTTATGAGGCTACCTAGACTTGAGAGAAAACAAACGGAAAAGGAAATTTCCTCTCTTCTTTATCTATTTTTAAATGTAAGCAGCTAAAACAGGTGAGTCCTGGGACGGAGTCATCAGTGGGGAAAGGATTGGGCCAGATGTGTGTTTGGGAGCTGTTGGGCACATCAGGGGGCTTGTCCTCAGTGGCACTGGGTGCTCACAGCCCTGGCTTTGTTTAGCGAGCACGTGCGGTCTGTACGGGGTTACTTAAAAAAAAAAAACAAACCCAAAACCCAGCATCACAGGACCAGACACAAGAAAGTCCTGGTAGTTTGGCCACAGCTTGCAGGTCAAACCATAACTGACCATGGCAAAACCAACAAATTCTTTAATGCTGTTATGTGTTACTTTAATTAATTAAACACTGGGAAACCCAAGTCATAGCCCAGGTGTCTCCTGGGGTAGTAATTACAAAAACTGCTTTGGCAGGGTCATATGGAGTTAGAATTTACTGTTGGTGTTTTTTTCTTTTTCTTTTTTTCTTTTTCCTTTTCTTTTTCCTTTTCTAATAATTTTTTCCCCAGTGAGAAAGGTTTTGTAAATTATTATTTCCTTTCAGAAATTTTTGAAGAAAAAATAAAAGGGCCTGGCATTTTCCCACCCACCCATCTTGGATTTCATTCAGAAATGCTGTGAACATGACAATATTTTGGCTTTGACAAATGGGAAACTTTTGGATGCCATGGTGGAATATAGGTGTGTTTTGTCTCTTCCTTCTGCTGAGGATGTGCCTTATGTTTTTTTTGCTAATGGGGTTGTTCCTGTTTTGGCCTTTTCTGGTATCCTATTAGCAACATACCACAGAACATTTTACTAACAGTGTTAGTTACAGGCAGGGTGCAAACATTGTTTCTCAGGCTCTTAAAAGCTCTGCTTCTAATACATGACAAAAGAAATATATTAAATGGATAATAACCCCCAATCCATGCAGTATGCAAACTAAACGCCAGGTGCTTACTTCACAGCAGTAACTTTCCTGGTGTTACCCTACACGTCATTCCGACAGCATTAGTGCAGTTGAAAAGGAATGGAAATTTCAGTTTTGTTTGATTATATGATACAGAGAAAACTTGTGTGGCATCACTGGTTTGAATTTAATAGCATGGGCTTGGTTGATGGGGTGTTCCATTGCTCTTTACTGACCTGTCGTGCAGCTGAGGACACAGGAGCTCTGAGCAAGTGTTTCCTCCATCTTTCCTCTCTCAGAGAAAGGAAAAGCATTTGCCAAGGTGATTTGCTCTCAGAAAAAATTGTGTTTGTGAAGTTAGCCTCTCTTTGGGAACAACTTTCGTTGAAATACAACCCTTATTTTTAGTGGAGAAGGTAGGTTGCCCCATGTTACATGAGAGCTGGACAACATGCAGATCCTTACGCTTCCTGGGGACTCGGGGTGCTCCGGAACAACAACTTTATTGCATTTTACCATCCTTTCCCATGCAGTGGTGGCTGGATGCCCCTGGCACCCCGTCTGCCCCTGAGGTCATGGGATATTCTGGAGGGACGGGTGGTCACCAGGTGAACAGCCTGCAAAATAAATAAATAAATAAATTCCTGGAGGGTCTATCAGGTTCAGGTCGCCTTGTGTGACAGGGAAGAGCAAGGCATGCAGAATGGACGGGAACAGATTTTGTTTAAATTTAGCAGCAGTGTTGTGGTTGGAAAAGGCTGATGAGAATTTGGCACCTAACTCCTCACCTCGTCCTGCTCCCCCCAGTAGGGCTGTCGGCCTCCAAACAGAGCATTGCTGGTGCGTAGCCTGGGCAAGCATCCTTAAAATAACCTATTCCCTTCTGTGGA
Source organism: Nipponia nippon (assembly GCF_047370975.1). Lineage (NCBI taxonomy): Eukaryota > Metazoa > Chordata > Aves > Pelecaniformes > Threskiornithidae > Nipponia > Nipponia nippon. Next base: position 8,581,071 of record NW_028262380.1, on the reverse strand, counting down.
GTGTTTTGCTGAGCCATTCTGGTTTCTTAGCATCCACAACAGCCTTTATGTGCCAGCGCTCCAGCATGTGGAGGGGTCTCAGTCCCACAGCAGGAGCAGGTGGACCGTGAACTGGTGTGAACCCCTCCATCAGGCCACCATCACCTGCATTTCTGAGTATGTGCCGTGACCTCTCTCCCACCCCATGATCCAGGTAGGAGATGCATTTGGTTGGGCTGATCTGCCATTTCTTGAAGCCAATACTCCAGGTACCACAAGGCCATTCTGCTATGCCCAGGAGCTGGTCCCACCTTCTTCTCCTTGCTCTCCCCCAGCCCTCTCCCTGCACGGGGCAGGTGGGATCTGGGTTTGTTGTTGCCAGCTGTTCATCATCTCAGCACCACTTCTAGGCTTGTCCCTCCCATGCCAAGCCCCACCATTTGTCTTCTGGGATGTGATGCCTCCAAGCTGCCCTAGTGCAACCTTAGGTCAGGGGACACTGGCACAAGATTTTGGCATCTGGCAACCCCAGGTCCCCCATGACTACCTCCTTAAATGGATCCTGCGCAGGTCTGTGAAGTTTCTTAACTCAGAGCAAGTAAGGGAGCTCACTGGAAACCGTGCTGCCATCAGCTTCCTGTCTGTAGGGAAATTATGGATTCCCCCAAACTGGTATTTTGCCAGAAAGTTACAGGGGATATCACCTTCCCCAAAACTAGGAGAGTGCCATGCTCATTTACAGGTCCTGCTAGGCAGCTGGCAAGCCAGCAAAGAGAAAAATCTCATGCCCTATCCATCCTTCCCACCCCAAAGGAAGTAGCCCTGTGCATTTTCTTATGCTGGCACGTCATGAACACCAATGTTGTCATGTTTTCTAGTTGCATCTTAAGCCTCTGACTTTCCTCTGCAAAGACACCAGCGCTGTCCCTGTCACCGCCTTCTGGTGCTGCGAACCTGCTGAACACAGCTGGTGTCCCCATCGCTGGGATGGGGCTGTCCACTTTGTGTAGCCCTACAGAAAACACATGCAGGCTCCAGTGGAAACGAGCAATGGATTTCACCCAGGAGGAGTGCTGCTGACTCTGTCAGCTCATCATGGCTCTTTTCAATGCTGCTATGTTTGCTTTATTTTGGGTGGCAGAGTTAATGACCCCTTAAATGAGTATTTACAGCTGCCTTTTTTCAGCTTAATCGGGGAAAAAAAAAAAGTCTTTTCAAAAAGTTGAGTGCCCCTCTTTCGTGAAGCAACATCCTGGCTTTTTCCCCCTGCCCTTCCAGATTACATCCACCAGGCTCAACGTTTGTTTTCTATCCTCAGGATTCAATTGCAGAGTGTGTTAAGCACCCTGAAGAAAGAACCCTCACTCGGTGTCCATGCTGCTTAGCTCAGGTCAGCAAGGTTTGTAACAGAGATGGACTTTGAATGCCCTTAGTGCTGCAGGTATCTTGGAACCCTCTTCTAGGGATGGAAGGAGAAAGGTTGGTCTCTTCTTTCTGTGCTAAGATGAAATCAAAATGGTGCACTGAAAAATCTAGAGGAGCTTCTGGACAGAAGTTTTTGGAAGGCTAATGCTGCAAATATGAAGGTTTAGGCCAGTGTTTTCCTGCACACTGGAATGGCCAGGACCTGTGTCCCCACTGAGGCTGTAGGACTGAACACCAGTAAATTGTGTATTACAGGGACTGGGGGGAGCTGGGGATGTTGCTACACTCGCATTTGAAGGCTCTTTTCCCTATCCTCCTCCCTGCACATGAGACTAGCCCAGGCTGCCTGGGGAGAAGACCTCTGTCAAAGCACACTCATTGACAAATGAAAGCCCTCTGCAGTGAGATTAGGAGGAACTTTCTGGTCGTGGGAACCATTAGACAAAGATGTATGAGCCTCCCCCTCCTGCCTTGTCAGTGACCCCAGCTCCAGTCCCAGTCCTGCAGCATGCAACCATGACCCGGGCAGCTTGTGACTCCTCTTGGCCATGGAGCTCAGGGCCCATAAAGGCGAAATGTGAGGATGTAGCTCCAGAGGCAACCTCACCTTGTGCGGTGGCCCTGACGAACATCAGGTGGATAAAGCTGCTGGAGCATCCCTTGTGCCATGTGTTTGCCGAGGAGCAGCACCACGGTGCAGTGCCTTGGCATGGTGGGGAACAGCGTTGAGAGCGGTTGGCCACCAGGAAGGGGACAAAGAAAAGGTGACTATCTTTCCAAAACGGAGCGTGTTTCAGCCACCTGTGGAGCTGCCTTGCAAAGTGATGGGGTATGTGTATGTGGGGAGAAAAAACTATTGAAAATAATAGCATGATTGGCTGGCTGGCAGGCTAAAACTTCAGCAGAGGCTGTGATTATACTTGTCACTGCCTGTTAACCTTCAAAACAGGTGGTGTGCATTTGAAGTGCCAAAATGGTGCTCAGGCTGCAATCTGTGTGTGTGCAGACCGCGGTGACAGGAGCACAGGCTGGGGGAAGGGCTGGGGGGGCTTGCCAAATGGACACAGGCGCAGAAAAGTGATGGTCCTGGGCAGGCAGCGCATGTGATGCAAATGGACTTGGCTGGCTTTGAAAGAGGGAGTACCTCCCAGCGGTGCTGGGATCGAGCAGAACATGGCCTCGGCTGATGGCAGCCAGTGCTCCAGTGAGGACCCCAGGGAAGGGGCTCCTTTTTGTAGGCTGGTTTAACTATTGAAGAGTTTGGCCCAGTTTTATTCAAGTTCTCAGGTTACTGAAATTCAGCTGGAGGAACATTGACTCCTGCCAAGATTCTGAATTTTTACTTGGTTTTAGGAATTAGGACTATAATGCTTTGTTGCATTCTAGGTCTAGCTCAGTGTCTTTCTTTAATATATTTGGGTTTTGTTTCCTGTTTATAAAAGCCTTAAAAACTGCTAAAATTTTGGTTTTAATAATTTTTTTTGGAAAAATATTAGAATGTAACATTTCGGGGGGGGGGGGGGGGGAAGTACATTCTTTTTTTCTTCCAGGGAGTATTTACATTATCAAACATTGTGACAAGAAGCGTCTTTGGATCTTGCAAGGCTGTGTTGTTAAGTAAGTCAACAAGCAATGTTGGCATGTGTGGAAGGTGAGTGGACGACGTTCAAATGGGAAGATTAGGTAGGGCTCTGAAGAATACCTAAAGAATCTGAAATAAAAGGCTTTGAAGAAAAATGTCAGGGGTGAAGATCAGAAGATTGTATGGTGCTAATAACTGGCAATTCACATGGCTTGCAAAGCAAAAAGACTGTCAACGCACTTAAAAATCTCCTCATCTTGTCCAACTAAATGTAATGAGCTTTAAAAGCCAAACTCAAACTGGGATGAAAATGTGCTTATACCGTATTTATGAACAAGATAATCTCCTGTCTGAGTTCCACCATGAGGTGCCTTTTAATGCAATCCACCTGTATGGTGCCCTTGTCCCAAATGAGAACAGCTGGGAAACAGGTCTCATCTGGACGTGCGTGACAGTCATCAAGCAGAAATAGCTGATTGTTGACACACTAACAGGTTTTCTCTAATTGTTGATGAAACCCCAGAGTCAGTATTTTTTTCTCCGCCTAGTGTTTATTAAAGAGATGTTGGTTTGGGTGTGAAGTTGGCAGGTGTGGAAAACATATTTCTATCAGCAGAGGTGATGCTGCAGGGTATTGTCTTTTTTTTTAACGTATATTCAAGAATATTGCAAATCATGATGCAATAACCAAATACCTATAAACAGTTGTTTGGCAGCATATCTTGATTATCAGAGATGTGATGCAAATGTGCCTTCATACCTTAGGCATTCTCATACTGTGCACCTCCCACCCTGTTCCTGCAAGCAGGGGAGTTTGCACCCAAGGTTACGGCTTAGGGCGTCCTGAGCAAAATTGCTGATAATTTCTTAGCTCTCTGCTGCAAGACAGAAATGGTTCTAGTTTGTCTGATTGGGGAGGACAGTCTTGGTACAAGGGATTTGCATCCCCTGCAAGCCTGGCTCAGATGCAGTTTTATTTCCCGGCTGGAGTTGGATGGGTACACGCAGCATTTGGGAGAACACTGTCATTTTCCTTCCTTTGAAAAAGTCAACAGACACATCCAGAAGTGAGGAAGAATAAATTCTCAAAGAGAACAAAAAGCAAAGAGAAATCAATGCAAAGCTTTGGTTTGTACTTAGCCTTGAAAAAAGGCATGGTGTTTGCAAAAATCTGGGGGTAGCTGCACCCTTCAGACGTCATGCATTGAGAGGACAGAGCCGTGAAGCAGAGAAGTTTCCATAAAGCTGAGGAACAATGGGGTCTTTGAAAGCACATTTGCTTGAAAGCAGTAAGCAATGCCTTCTGTACGGTCCTATGGAGAAATTTTATTACAGAGAGAAACATATATTGAAAAATTTCCTTGGAAAAGAGAGCCGTGTTTTCCTGCTGTAAAACATAGGATCATTTTCTCTGAAAAATTAGATGTTAAAGGGGTTTGTGTGTGGGATTTAACCTGCAGATCAAAGTGGGTGTCTTTAGGCAAATAGCTCTCCAGTTTTCACTGACTGCATTGACTATGTTTCCACTGACCGCAGTGGGAATTCAGACACCTCGCTATGCTCCTGTGTCCTAATCTGGGATTTCAATCCCACCCCTCGAGTCACAGACAATGTTAAAGCAGGTGTGATGGTTTGGAGATTGAAAGGGAGTTTAGTCTCCATATGGTGAAAGGGCTGTTGGAAAATGCAGAAATAACAGCACAAAGCAACTGGCAACATGAACTCCAGTCATTCCCTGAACTCGGTAACCTGCCATTGCATGCTCCATCTGGGAGTGGTGAACATGTGCTGGGATTATTTCTGAAAGTTCAGGACAAAAAGGGAATTTGTCTCTTCACCTCAAGGAATTTGATGTGCCTTATTTCAGCAAAGAAATGACAGATTTGAAAAAAAGTGTTTCAGTTATTTACAGAGACCATGCTTCATGCCTGTTTCTGACTTGGGTAGAAATTAGACGAGGTTGGCGGTTTCTCTTCTACTTCTTTCACAAATACTTTATTTCTTTATATTGGAGGTTAATTACTGAAGCATGTGTAAAAATAGAGGGGAGAAGAATATCTCATATCAGCTATGGGTTTCTACAGCTGTTCTGGATTGCACTGCTTCAAAGCTTTATACCATTGCTGAAATATAACACTAACAAAAAACTATTACTGCATCACCACAACTAACCAAAAATTTACAGACTACAGCTGGCAATTTTCAATGAAAAATTATATCAAATCGTACCAGCCCTAATGAGGACCTCCTCCATCCTTCTAAGTTTGATAACAAAGGTTTTTTCAAGGAACGGAAGTCTGAATTTTGTGTCATGTTTCCCTAACCCCAAAATATTTCTTACCTGGGGGCTAAAGTGAATATTTTGCATCTTTTCTGGAGATCAGAACAAGTGAGAACAACAGGTCCTATCTGTCTCTGTCTTTTGCAGTGATTATATTAGCAACTTTTAGAAGCTGTTTTCCATAAATTCTTGCAAAATGTTATTATTTAGAGTACCTGCTTGAATTCTTTAGCAGTTAAATCTTGTATCAAATTTTCTGTTATTACTACCCTCAGTAAGTGTCAGGCTGACAGACTTATGCTTATTGGATCATTTCCTTTACCATATCCAAACACTGACATAATATTTGCCTGCTCTCAAGTTTCTGCCACTTCTGGACCTGAGTTACTAAAATCAGCATCCAGAGGAGCTTCCTAAGCTGTTCTTTTAGTAATCCTGGTGCAAGGTACCTGGTTGTACTGATATTAAAAGTTACTTAGTAGTGCCAGTTTTACATCAGTGTTGATTTGGCTAGAGTGGAAAATATTCATCCTTTCCTTATGATATGAACACAATGCCTGGTTTTCTCCTGGGCAAAGAATAGATGTATTTGTTAAACACTTCTGACTTTCTGCATTAGTATTGACTATTCTGATGCTTTTACTATTCATGGGCTTATAGTATTGGTAGGGTTACTCTTGGTCCCAATGGACTCTAACATCTGCTTCTTACTGCCGTTTTCCTTGGCCATATGTATTTCCTTGTGTCCCTTTGCTTCCTTATTAATTTTATATAGCTCCAGGATGTATTTTCAGTGTTTACAACATCTATCTTCTAAACATCCATCCATTCATCTTTATTATTGCTCATTTTGCATCTTTCTATCCTAGATCAGTTTTTAAACCATGCTTTCTTAATTACAGTTTAGGTTCGTTTTTGTTGTTGTTATTTGGTTCTTTTTACATCTAGCTAAATAATTTTAAACTATTCATTACTGGCATCACATTTAGCCTTCAGTCCTTCCTTACAGCTGACTTGTACGTGATTCAGCTTTGTGAAACTGGCTGTCTTGAAATAACATGTGTTTTTAACTGGCTTAGACAGGAATCAAACATAATCACTTCCACCTTAGTTACTCTTAACTTTTACTTCTTGGTTAGAAAATTGTCATCCATGATTTGCAGAAATTCCAGAGAAGATAGTACTGCTAGCAGGAGATTTTGATATATATCATCCAGAGTGAAGTTTCCCATGACATTCCCGGACCCACGGTAGGTAAATGGCTTTGGAGCTGCCCCACCTAATTTTGAGGGTGGTTTAGCATTTTGGGGCAGGCAGCTATTATAACCTCACTTTCTACTTCACCCATCTGGACATGATGCATAAGCAGAGTCATTTGCTTCTGAGCCATCACTGCTACAGAAGAAATTAATGCCAGCCTTGGTCTCCTTTGCACACCTGATGCTTCTCTGGAAGGTTACAGTCACTGCCCCTACCCCACTCATGAAAGTAGATGTTTTATCTGGGTTTCATTAGCACAAATCAATCAAAAATAGCAATTTGACAATGAATTTTGAGAAATATTTCACAAATGTTGATGAGCATTTTAAATTGTTCTTCAAAGGTTATAGTTTTGAACCTGAAGCCTGACTTTCCCTGTCCCCAAAATAACATTTTATTCTCTCACCAGCTTTAGTTATAACACCTATAAAATGCCTTATCTTTTAATTTAGGTTTTCTTTTAAAAGTTGTGAATGAGGGAAATAAAAGTCCATTGCTTTCAGAATGCTACTTTCTCAACTGTGCTCTTGTACACCTCAAAGAAAACCCATGGTAAAGAGGGAAACAATGACAAGAACTTCAGAGGCTGAGTCATAGCTGATGTGACTTCTGTGCTTATTGGCAAAGGTAAGAAAAAACCCTCTCTGTAATCTGAAAAATTGTACTAAGAAATTCAAGTGATCCAGAACAGGACACATCCTTTTGCATTCTGCTTTTAGTTGTTTGTAAACCCAGGCTCTCACCATCTTTTTGGGTTCAGCAGATCTCACATGGAAGAATTCCCAGCATTTCAGTGTCAGTTTTCAGCATTCAAAACTGCTGGTCCAGAAGGGGATACACGGGAGAGCGGGGACATCCTTGTGGGTAGGAGGCCCCATGGAGACATTGCTGTCGTCAGGGTGGTATCTCCCAAGCAGCATGCCCAGCACAGGGGCTAAATGTGTCTGAAAGACAAATATTGACCTCTGACAGAGTTTGAAGAAATTCATGTGGGTGTTTCCAGGAGTTTATGAAATAACCAGAAATGGAGTCAAGTCCTAGGCTATCTGTTCCATCAGCTAAGAAACTGTTGACTGAAGCCTAGCGTGAGCTAAGTACCTACATGCAGTGTTTCAAAGAATTAATCATGTCTTCAGATGCGGAGCCTGCTAGTTAGTTTAATTACTGTCCTTATTTTTTTTTCTTTCAGTAGCTAAATGGATCCAGTGACAATGAATCTTATTTCATTTTGTAATAGATGAAAGAGAAGCAGGCTTCAAAACAGATAATTAATTTCTTCTAACTCGTCTGGAGATTGAAGAGCCATAATTCTGATTGATCAGATATGGTCTGCTTCAGAGAGGCACCAGATGTGATCCAGATTTTAAATAGATGCTGCTACTGTCAAAATGCATTCGCTCCCTCCTGGTATAACAAAGTGAAGTCCATCTGTTTGGAGTTGTGCACTTTTTTTAGTGGTAATAACAGTTAACATCAACAATAAGCTTTGTCTCATTAGTATCACATAATCCCTACTACCAAGTCCCCAGTTTCTGGTCCCCATATTATCTGCCATGGAAAAAATAAAGACCACAGCAGGAGCTAAGAAGGTCAGTGCATTCTCAGGGTAATCAGCTGTAGTAAATTCAATTCTGACAAGACAAGGCTTGCAAATGTCTGGGGAATTAAGGGATCATCTATAATTTCATATGCTGAGTGGGAAAGTGCCCTTCCAAACATTTATTAATTACAGATGAGGATGCGTATGGTGGTCATCTTTGGAGAGATTTCTTCTGAAGCAAAGCAAGAAAAAGAGATTTAACTGTTTGTTGCTTCTTCTAAAGAAAAACTACTGATTTTAGCAATTGGCCTTGCAATCATTTCAGTCAGTGTTATTCCTCTCCCAGTTTTTATTGCTCTGTCTTAACAACTGATTCCTGTCACCCTTTATGAAACTTTGTGCATAAAAGTTTCCCACTGTAATCAATGAGGAAGCCTTTCCTTGGCTTTAGTCTGGCTCAGTGCCATCTCTCCAGGGTTTGCAGTCCTTAAGAAGTAACAGGTAAAGAACAACAAACAGAAGAGCTTGGCGTTTAGAATTGAACCTTTCACTTGAAGATCTTGGAGCACTTTAGAAACCTTAATTACTCCCCTTTGAGGTCTGTATTGTCCTTTCTGTTTTCCAGGTGGGGAAATTAAAGCACAGGGAGGTTAGAAGCTAACGTTTTCCAACTTGGGCAACTGAAGGTAAGCACTTACGTCCACACCTTTCTTCCTCGGGAGGAAGTCCTCAACATTTTCAAACTCATTTTTGCACCCATTTTTTGAAAGTGTGGGCTATAAGCTTACCCAAGAGCTCACCAAAAGTCACTAGAATTGCTGACAAGGCCATTAAATTGTCTTAAAAAGAAGAGATTCAAAGTCTGTGGCTTATTTATTTCACTTAGTGAAACCAAGTCTGAGGAGGAGAAATAAACACTAAATCCATCAGGGGGCTAAACATCCAGGGAGGAAAAGAACTATTTAAGTAAAAGAATAAACCTGCCATGAGAACAGATTGATCTCAATTAATCACAAATAAGCATGGATTGGAAATTAGGAGGAGGTTTGTAACCATCAGAGGAGTGAGATCTGGGGACAAATGGGGAGCTTGGGGGCAAATATTGTCACTCAGGTTGAGATGGATTTGGATCAGAGTCCAGGAGGGATGAGGGGATGCTGTACCAGCACCTCCAAGGGAATGGATTTGATGGTCCAGCGTGTCCTTTCCCATGTTTTGTTCACAGGATTGCAAACCAGTTTCCTAACCCCTGGACATACTTAAATGCCGAGACAAACTGGTCTTCCTCCCTGCAGGGGCCCCTGGGTATTTCTTGTTTAGGGTTTAGGTCATTTGGGTAGGAAAATGCTGTTGCTGCCACAGGAAGAAAACAAATACCTGGTGGTATCAAATACCGCTCTCCTTTTTAGAACTGCAGTGCCTCGTATGCCAGATTGCAGCTATTGTATGAAGAATTTTCAGTTCCTTTTTGTGCCTGGTGACTGATTGAAAGTTCATATTATTTATGGCAGAAAACAGCAGTGTACTTTTGAGCCTGAGGAAGCTGGGAAAGTGCAGTGGGTGTCAATCAATTAAGCTATTCAACTTATTTATGAAACAAGACAAAACAATGTCTAGGATATGAATTCCCATCTCAATAGGATCCTCCCTGATATAAAATGTCAGAGCTGAAAAAGGGTCAGCTCATGACCCTTGAATATTCTTTAAACTATTTGCAAATCAATACCTCTTCTCTGGGTTTGTTCAGGGACCATCATTCCCTTTTATTATAAGTCACGGGGCATAGACTGCTTATCAGTGAGTATGGAGACAGATCACTGCACTAAAGGAGCAGCTGGCTTTGGAGACTAGGCTTGAAACTCATTTATAGGGGAGCCTTAGTTCACACTACCCTGGCAGTGCAAAGGGTTTTAAAGTTAGTATAATTACGTTTTTTGCTGACTCTTGGTCTGCTTTATATCTGCTGAAAGAGCAAAGAAGTCTTTTGCTGCACATGCAATTGGGATTGTCTCCCTCTTGCCTTTATCGGCCATGAACATCTCCTGTTTTCTCCTCCACATGCTTAGTGTCAGGAGGTCCTTCTGTGTCCCTGTGTAGCTGGGTTTTGGGCTTGCAGCCCCAAATTGTCTCCATCTCTCTTTTAACAGTTCTGCTAGCAATAACCTGTTTGGTACAGGTAGGGCTTGAGCGGACAGATGGCCTGATCCTCAGCTGAGCATCTGGCCTATTAAGCTGTCTAAAAAGGCATCATCTTTACAAATCTCAGTCTTAATCTCATTGCCCACTGTGTGACCCGTGGGGGCTTCAGATCAGTGCCAAAGAGGTGAAGAGGAGGAGGAGGAGGGCAGCCGGAGGACACACTGAGTCAGGGGGAGGGAGGAAGGTGCCTGAAGGGCAAGTCGGCTGGGCTGAGCGCTGGGGACATGCCTGTTTCTTATGACGAGGAGATGGAGAACAGTCCTGGCTGGACCAGAGAGTCTACCTTGAGTTCTCCTGCAAGGAAGATGTACGCAAAATAAATCCTTGAAATAGTTGGTCCAGGCCTTTGGACAGATTTGTCTAAGGGACCTCCCATTGGATTTCCTTGCGGCATCTTCTTTCTCCATGTGAAAACGTGGTATCATCTTAATACCTTTCAGCAGTGCTTGGGCAAGCTCAAGTCCTGGCAGGTGAAATGAGGATAAAACAATGGAAGAAATGCTCAGTTGTCCACTGAGTTTTACCAATAAGAAGAGAGATTTTTGGAAAAGGGAAATGAGGAAGACAGAGATCTACAAGGGAGTGAGTTGTTCATGTCAGTGATCCCATCTACTAACAACATCCATTCCTCATAGGAAATCAATAACACACATTTTTTGACTAGAAGGGCAGCAATGTGGTATATCCATAAGACCCCTGTGAAAAAGGGACTCTTCCTCTCATTTTCCCTGTTATAGAATGAACCTTGAGGCAGATATTTGGTAGTGGTAATAACCTGAGAAAAAGTGAAGAATTTCCAAAAAGTTGAACTCGCATAGTGCTGAGTGACCTGGAAATGGCATTGAATTCGGCTCTGATCCCTCCAGCTGTGGACTGGTTTTGAGGTAGATCTGAATTTTACAGATTTGTAATGGACTAACCCAAAACCTCAGGTGCGAATATAAAATAATGTGGAGCAGGCTTGGGTCAGATTCTTTTAGAATTAAAGATATTAAAATGACTATTTGAGTTCCCTGAGATTTTCCCTTGAGAAATTCAGAGGAATTGTTTAAAAATGAATAAGCCCAGTTACATTAAGTTCTTTATGGTAACTAAGTGCAGAGATGGTCCCCTTTTGTTCTTCAAATCTATTTTTTTAAAGATGTATTTTTAAAAGGTCAAGATAGTAATCTTTTTTTCTTCAACCCGCTTTAGTACTTGAAAAAGTGAGTAGTTCTGATATGTAGAGTTTGTGCTGCTGGAAAAAAAAAAAATCAGTGGAAGTCTCTCCCACGTCTGTAAAAGAAAACTTGGACACTGCTTCATGTGCAAGTTTGTTTGCACTCGGTAATTCTGATGCAGGCCTGTACTGATGTCTGCTCAGGTAGGAAACATGAAACAGAAGGCCCCAAAGAGTCTCTCATTGTTATTTGGGTTTTTTTTTATAGGATTTTCCCTTAATTAGGGAATCTTGGACAAATTGTTGTTCATTTGGATCCAAGGTGTGCAGTGAATTCCTATGTCAACCCAAAAGGGTCAAAAGGAAAATGAACCCCTAGCCGTGAGCTAGACTGTACCACAAGCTTTCTCTATTGTAGAGAGCCACTCTTCAACTTTAAGCCAATTGTTCCAAATTTTTGGTTCAGGCATCCATCTAGCAAAGTTATTTAGAGACATTCTTAACTTCAAGTGCATATAGAGTTCTGTAAAATACCATTCAGAAGGACTATTCACAGACACAGCTTAACTCTGATATTTGTAGGCAGGTGCTACAAGCATAATATTTGCCCCAAAATAATAAAAAATATTTAGGATCAAAATAAAAACCAAGCAGCTCATTAGCTATCAATCTGCAATTAAGATAAAGAAAGGAAGTCCAAAAATAAGAAAGAAACGTCTAAGTTCTAATTATAGGCATGAGAGCAATATATTTAATATGGCATTCACTGGAAAACTTTCTAGACAGCTCTGTCATTGAAAAGTGAAACAAAATTGAGTGAAAGCATCTCAAAGAATGGGATGTGAATGTCGAAAAAGGAAATTTCCAGTCAGACCAAGGTTTGTTATTAATAGATATTTGCCACACAATACTTCTTAGAAATAGATTTGGACTTGAAAGTTCACCATGATGTAGCTATAAAAAAAAAAAAAAATAGAAAAAGCTGATGAATCACAGTTGCTTCCCTCTAAATAAAGAGTAACTAACCAAGGAACCATCTGTCGGTGTATGATTACCAACTTTCTTTTTGTCTTTCAAAACAGCCTGAGAAATCAAGGGCACTGGGAGTAAAGCGCAGAGCACACACACGCTGCAGGCTCGCCGGCAGCCAGCCCCAGAGGATCAGATCCGATCCTTGCCTTTTTCTCTTGGTGCACTAATTTCATACTGCTGGTTTGCATCTGGCGTGCCTGTATATTTCAAATACATGCTAAACACTAACAGGGTTATTCTGCAGTAAATGTGGTTAATCTTGGTACAGTTGAGAACTGCAAAGTAAAACTTTTCTGAGAGAGGAAAACCCTTAAGTCCTCTCTCTCTCAGTTTGTGAAACCAACAGAATAATATTAATTCATTTTTTTTCCTGCTATTGAATAGTAAAAAGCCTGGGATACCCTGAGAAAACATATTCTTAACGGTTTTCTTAAGGCTGAATGCCCTACTAGCAGTAAGAAAGACAAAGCAGGAAGATCTAAGGCCTCTTAGTCTCTAGAAAACTGCATAGGTTTTTATGCTGGAAAAATGAGGGATTTATTCCTTTTTTCGGTCAGATGAGTTCAGGGTCAATGTACAAGTTCTCTTTTTGTTTCTATTCCAATGACCACCTATTTTGGGGTGTTTTATTCCCCCAAACTCCATCTGACTCTGATCAAAATCACTGCATCTGGCTCTTTGTTGCCAAAGGCACTTTGCAGCATCTGTAGCCCCGTACCCACAGCTCACACAAAACCCAGCACCTCACAAACCCCTTTGTGAAGGAAGAGTGATGGACACCAATAGATTTGCCAGTGAAAACCTGCTCATGTCCTAGCCAAAATTATATTTCCTATGTTATATTTTTACAAATCCCCCACCCCTGCCCATGACTCCATCCCTTGCCCTTCTGTATCTCCTCTAGCCGTTCTCATGCCCTAGGCTCCCCTCTCAGCTTCTTTCCCCACTGCATTTCCCCTTATCCCCAGCCCTTAATCCATGCTACCCACCTCCAGTCCAGTGGCTGACAGCAGATGGAAAGGCAGGTGATAGTATAAATATTTATGTCAGCAAGACTGCGTCTGGAAGTGTTTCCTGATGGAGCTGTCCCCCTAAAAAAAAAAAATTAAAAAATCCAATCCCAAAATGCATGCACAAATACACAAAGAGGCATCTTTCCTTTGCATGGCCACCAAAAGAAAGACTGCCTCTGTATAATCAATAGCAAACCCTAGGTGCACGAAATTAAAGAGACCTTAAGTTGCCAGGATCAGGTACTTGGATGTATTTCTAAAGGAGGCATATGATGGGAAGCCAGACACCAATAGCTATCCTACAACTACACAAGTAAAACAACGTGTCCATCTCGTCAGTTTGATTCATTGGTTTCTGACTCTTGTCAAGTGGAAATGTGAATACTTCCACTGAAGTTTCTATTTTTTTATGTAATATACTGATTTACATGTTAGTGTTACACGAGCCAATGCAGCGTCTAGGTGCCAGTGAATGTCCTATGGGCACAGAATTAAGCAAATAAAACAATTTGCAAGCAGCTCTAATAAGCACCATCCTATTGCATGCCTGGAAATTCTTTAAGACTCATTAAGCAGCCAGCAAATACGACACATTTGTCTCCCATTAAAGAGTAAATTGGAAATACTGAAAGGAAACTTATGTATGGCTGTGATTTGTCAGAGAGCGTATTAGCAAGAACAGCCACAGTATGTTTAGCAGTTGGGTATGAGTTAAAGCAGGAACCAGAGTGAGAGGAACTATTTTAAATCAGCTCTATTAATACCCTGAAAGTACATTTAAAAGCATCAGCAGTTACAGCCATCTTTTGACTCTTCCAGGAGGAAGCTGCCATTTGCGGCAGAGCTGCTGTTGCTTTAATTTGACACTCAATATGTGTTTTCCCCACAGTATTAGATATCTTGGGCTCTATCCAGGACACATTTGGAAATGAACCGATCCCTGTAGTTCCTATGCAACGATGAGATTTACTACTTAGGTTGACGCGTATCTTCGGTGAGTCAAATAAACATAAGGAGCATTAATTAGGGTGCTTGCTGAATTTAGATTGCATTCACACAACCTGATACGGGAGATGGTGGGGCCAGGCTGGTTCACCCGAGGTTGCACGGAGTGAGATACGCAGTGACGAGGGCCTGGATCAGCTGTGGGGTGAAAAATAAACCAGCTCTGCTGATCTCCTACCCAGGCTCTAGGCTGACTTTGGGAAACTCCTTGGAGTTACCCTGAATTTAAAGAATTAAGGCATAAAAAAACCCATCCAAACAACCTTTCCTTGATAAGGACAGGTTTGAGATCATTTAGGGACATGTCAGCAGGAGAGTGCTTCTGTGATGTTATAACTGATGCTTTGGCACACCACAGTAGTCAGAAATATATGTGAGTAAGTGACTGTTATAGATGTTAAAAATGCATCTTTAAAATATTTTAAAATCAGGTTTTAATCTAGGAAGTTTGTAAGAGGGGCCCATATGGGTTGTTGATTTCTGTTCTCAGGCCTTCATTAACTGTGGTTTCTAACGAAGGAGGTGACACTCTCTGGAGCTGTTTGCCTCCAGGTGCACTGAAATAAAACACCCTGGGCTGCTGGTTCAGAAATCACAACAGCTTTCCCTTTCCTTGGCTTCTGTCAAGTCCTTGCAATCTCAGAGAGGAAGGATTTTGAGGAGGTACATGCTGGGATAAAGGTACTTCCCAAAATGCATGCTTGGCCAGTGGAGCCAGCATGTATCAATGCAAATGCAAGCATTTTGCAAATTATTTGACATCTTGTGCTAAGGATGAAAGCTACCTGGTGAGATTGTGTCAAAACTTAGCAGAATCACTCCCGTCTTCACCAAGCCCAAACTGGACAGAGGAAGTCTTTGGTGTCCTACCTGGAGGGCTGCGATCAGCTCTCTTTGGTGTCCTGCTTGGACTGGGGCTGTGATCAGCTCTTCGTCTGCCTTTTTTTTTTTTATTGCTCCCTTACCAGTGGTTTCTAGGGCCACCTCTGGTGAGGTTACGTGAAGCAGGGACAGAGCCCACTGTCACTCAGGAGGCATTTCAGCCTGCTGCTGGGTACAGCAGAGCGCTGCAAGGACTTCAGTGCAGGAGCTGCGTTGCTGAGCATTATGGAGAGAACAGGTAAGGTTGCAACAACTTCATGTCTTTGGGAAGTCAAACATGGGTGGACTTCTCTTGTTCAGACATCCCTCTTCTGCAACGTGCACAGAGACATGTCTAAAGCTCCCAGTACTTGCATTTGAGTTATCCTTACTGTGAGGCAGTGATTGCTTTTGCTTTTTATGCCAGATGTTTTTGCCAAAGGAGATACATATTTTAAAGGTATAAAAAATTTTAACAGCTTTACTTTTACCAGCATCATGTTAATTCACTGCTGACTTTCCAGAGCTGGTTTTGGGAAGTGTCGGTTCCTGTGTGCAGCAGGGAGGAGGAGCGGAGCAAGGCAGACCTGCATCCTTTTAACCTTGCCACAGTGGATCTGCACAGGCAAATGCTCATCCCTGCTGCAGAAGAAGACCAAATAAATCTCAAGCTGATGCTAAGGTCTCCAGCAGACTTGAAAACTGGGGACAGATTGCCTCCCATTAGTGAGGGAAAGCCATGGCAAAGACATTTCCATAGTGCCCTGTTCCCCTCTCTCTGGATGCTCCCTTGTCCTCTGCTGGTGGAAACGGGGCATGGGATTGAGGCCCACCATTTCCCACCCATTGCTGTCACAGCATGTCAGCGACATGGGATGCAGATAAGGGGATTTCATCTGGCGTATCCCTGATATGGCCCAGATATGGGGCATACCCCCTGTCTGTGTGTGCTGGAAGGATTGGGAGTAATTTAGGTGCTGTGTGGTTGATAAAGACTTGCCATTTGAGTGAGGTCCTGCATCTTGGCAGGTTTGCTCAGCATGGCCAGAGGCGAAGAGCTGCAGCTCCCCTCATGGGCAGTAAGCACTTGAGCCAGGCTACATCGCTCACGGTAGAAGATCCGCCTCTACCCACTTCAGATAGCCAGAGGGTAGGATAAGGATAGGAGAGTCCCAGAAGAATCATTTTAAAAAGGAGAATGAGGTCACATTACCGAGGATGAGATCAAGGAATAAAATAAGCATGTAGGGCGGAAAGGTTGCTGTGCTAAATGAATTACAACCACCGAGGAGTGTTAGGAAACAAGGAGAAAGGTGCTATAAATACAGTAAAGTAAGACAAAGACAGCGGCAGGCAGAAGCCCATTACCTAATGAGGAACAGGAGAGGTACAGATGACCTACAGAAGGCCGACATATTTAATGTCTTTTTGCTTCAATTTTCTCCAAGGAAAAAAAAGCGCTTCACTGTGATATAAAGATGGCAAGACACAAGACAGAAGAGGAAAAGAACAGACAAGGGAGAACATAGTTAAACTGAATTTATTCACCAGATGGTACAAAGGAAAGCAAGCAGCTTTGGGGTGCAGATATAATCTCTGTCCTCAAAGAAGAGAGAAAGGTGGACCTGCGGTTATATAAAGCAGTCAGCCCCAGCACTTACCAGGAAAGGCATTGGAATAAAAAATAATAAACCGTACATACCTAGATATCAATGCAGTGATAAGAAACAGCCAGCTGGATTTGCTGAGGAGCAAATATTGTCCAACCAATCTTGCATTTGTTTGTAAGAGGGTGGATGGCTCAGAGAGACAGGTGATGCAGCCGCACATCTCACTGTGTACGGGTCTGGGAATAGAAAGGCTTTTGGTGCAATGCCATTCCTGAGGAATGTTTGTCTGAAGTAGGTCTGGATGGGAACCGAGAGCACCTGAGCTTATCCAGTGGCTCTGCTACAGCTTCTCATGTGGCTTTGGGTAAATACAACCACCCTATTGCTCTTTGTAGAAAAAGTGGGTCAATTAGCATCCCATATTACATCAGGGAACAATAACATTTTGTCTCCTTTGACTGTAAACTCTTTTGGTCTGTTATGTGTCTGCAAACAGGACCATCACTGGATTTTTAGATGTCCCCAAGTGCAATTAATAGGGATGGGTGTCCCCATGTGCAAGGTGCTGGATGCACTCACATGAAGGACCTTCTTGCAGGGTGCTTCTAGTCTGCTACTGTGAGCTGTGTGAGGGAGTAGAAGAGGACAGTTCAATTAGATATATCTTGATTTTATGCACGGTAGGTGTTTCAAAACACTGAAAAAGTAGAAGAAGGCTGAAAGTCATGGATGACTTGGTGGGAGGGATTTTGCTGGTAAGTTTGGATGAGAAGAAACACGGGAGAGGGAGACCTGTCAGGGCCTTTGAAGACAAAGGAAAAGGAGCTGATTTTTAGGATTCCCACTTCCTAGTACTTCTGCCATCCGTACCTACTAATCCTACCACCAGCCTTCTATTTGCAGGTTAAAAAAAGTTCAAAACGTTCTCAGATTCCCATTCCAAGGGCAGAGTGCTGTTTGGGGATTATGCAACAGGAGATACACGCCACAGAAAGACAAGAATCTGCACATTCAATCCTGCGTAGGATTAACGTGTAGGTGACACCCTGTGCACGTGACAGCATATATGAGTTTCATGTGTTGCAAAAGCTTTGCTGTACTGATCAGAACCTGATGTATTCAGTTTATGGGCTGGCGTTACTCTTCTATTTATGTGGTCTAAGAAAAGGAAAAGAGAGAGGCAAGCCTTCAGGGGCAGTGACCCTTTCTTTATTCAAACCTGAACAGAAGGAGGGTCTTTACTTCCAAGAACTCATTTTTTCTTTCTTGCCACACAATGAGGGCTCCGAAAGAAAAGGTTCTTGGAGCTAACAAGGTTGATCATCAAGGAAACCTCTGTGCCTTCTGAATCCTAGGGCTGTGGAAAAGATTTAGTGCTTTACTGAACTAACCTTTGGAAGCAGAAGTTATGAAAGCTCAATTTAAAGGCTGATTTTAAAACTGGTTCTGTACAGACATTTTCTGCTCTTCCCCAAAACAACACAGCATGGACCTCTATATTCCTTCATCTCCTGAAGAGCCAAATAATGCCCAATATTTCCCATATGATTGCAGCAGATGCCTTCAACAATAAATAGTGGGCCCAAGGTTAATGTTTAACATGGAGGGGGGAAGTGTGTAGAAATACAATGGCACTAAATTATGGTCATTATACTGGTAGGTTAAAGCGGTGTTGCTGAAGAGAGGTCCTGCTGGGAATTCTCCTCTCGGAGGGTGTTAAGTAGAACAGCCTGCCGGAAAGGACAGCATGAAGAAATACAAATAACTGCACACAGGAGGACAGATGTGCTTCAGAGGAAAGAGCAGTGCAAGGGTAGGGCTGGGCTTTGGATAATGTTAATGTGATGGTTTTATGCCCACTTGTTTTTTACACATGTAACACGGTGGCGAGAGCAAGGAAAAAGGCTGTTGGGAGATCTGCTGGGCCCTTCTTTCAAATCTCTGGGTGAAGGTAGCTATGCGGTGGCACTGACTTACTTTGTCTTGTCTCGAAAAAATACAAAGGTGCTAAAAAACAGATAAAAATACTCGCATGACACTGTATTCTAGTCATCAAATTTAGGTCTTCCTGTGTTTCTTTACATGGTGGCTGCCTTCATGATGCTCTTGAATGTGTTTACCAAAAGGGTAGCTCCACCATGGCAGAGTTATCTGCTTGGACACCAGTGGAAATGCTACCAGGAGCCAAAATAAACTAGCTTAGGAAGAGTGTAGTCGAGAATGTCTTTAAATAAGTTTTCTTGATTCCTATGTTTCTGTTCCCAACCTAATTTCTTGCTGTCCAGTTGTAGCACTGCTGTCTGAACAGCATAGCTGGGCACTTTGTGTGCCTGAAAACAGCATCCTGATCATCTGCTTCCTTGTGCTCAGCTATAGGAGCACAAGTCACGAAGGAAGCAGGCCCATGGTCTCTATCTTGAGCAACAGTGCCGTCAAATGCGAGAGACAGTGAGTGCAAAATGCTTGATGTAGGTGCTGATGTTGTAAACCCAGGAAATATGTCACTGACATCCCTGGAGAGTCAACAGCATAAAATTGGTGTGAGAAGAGAATAAGTTCTGTCAGGTTTTCTGGTTGTATTTATTTATTAATTTTTATTTTTAAAGTTTACCCACTGTTGAGTTCCTGACTCCTGATGATCCCGCTGGAAGAAACAAGGCGATGTTGGTTGACATCTGGCTATTGCAGTGTCTATCCTCACTAGCAGTGGGCAACACACCACCACCACTACACTGGGATGCCAAGTATGTGCCAAGCTGTACCAAAACGATGTAGCGTTGTCATTAGTACATCTGGGAGGTGCCCAGAACAATAGGCACTCTCTGGTGTGAGCCATGCTTGGTGGTTGCCCACTGTCCCAGGGCTGGTGTACCCCAGATACTCTGTTCCTCTTCTGCTGGGCGATATTTCACAAGTCTCATCTTCCCCCTTCTGTATGGTGTCTTTAACTCTGTTCCATGGAGAGAAAGGATGGAGCTGACCTCAGGTAGGAGTCATCTCCACACTGATGCCTGGTGACCACTGACCCCAAAGGCCAATGGCAGGAGCTAAGTTTCACATACTTTTGGGCTGCCTTAGCAGCACGGCTCCTCCCACTGTGGCTCACATAAAGACGAAGTAAAGCAGAGGGTCTGCAGGGGTTGTCAGTGCTGTGTGTAGATAGATACTAACGACATTAGATGGGCACTGACCAGCAGATTTGGTGGAGGCTGCAATAACACACACCTCCTCAGAAAGGTCAGTGGTACATGGGGCTTGACCCCACATTCCTCGTGCATCCCTGACCCCCACTGAAGTCAATATCAGACCTATTCTGTGGCACCATTAATGTAAAAGAGTTATGTGCTTCAGGCAGTGGGAGGAGAATTTGATTTCATTTCCAGCATAGTTTTTTGCTTTCCTACCCACATTCATGTCAATGATAACAGACGTGAGTTCAGCTCAAGTAGCCAGGGAAACAACTCAAGCTTGACTCTGTTCCCAAGCAGATGTGAACCACTGGCTTATTATTTAACTAAGTTGTTGACAACTAATGGTCTAATTGGGGGGCAATTGATTTTGGATGACATTTTAAAACTGCAAACTCAGCTCAACAATTTATAACTCCAGTGGTGGTTTATTGCTTTGGCAGAGTTAAGTGGATTGATTGGTCATAAACTTCCATTGGTTTCTTGTTACCATGAGCCATGTTTAATGCTTTGTTATTGATCTTGATCTATCATTTTCTGAAAATATACGTTTTCTTTAAAAAAGAAAGCCCCTGCAGCACTGGATGTTATAAAGAAAGGTGTTCTGTAGCACGCACATGCAGTTTAGCTTCAGGAAATGCTGGTTCTCATCACACCTGGCCTATTTTTGGATAATGCTAAGTTGTTATGCAGTTTATTGAGCTGAGCATGCTTCATTCCTCCTGCAGCAGGAATAGGTGTTTAGCACTGGATGAGCATGAGCCTGCACTTTTTACCCAGGAATTATTTGGAAAGAGTTGAATCTGCCTGAAAGACATGAAACAAGGGTGTGAGCGTGAGAACTGACTGTCATGTGAGAGGTGCAGCAAGAGGCATCCCAGAGCAGCCTGCAGTCTAAATCCCCCTTTCCTGAACCCAGACTGATCCAAAGGCAGCCCTTCTTTCAGCTGACTTCCAATTAAGCCCTTTATTTTAGAAAACGTGGGACTTTTGGCACTAGTAAGAGGAGCTAAAGGACAAATCCTCTCTGTGGTGAAAGGCAAGTCACCCAACTTTGCTGCCTGAGCTCTTCCCTTCTGCAAAATAAGGACAATAAAACCTGTCTGCTTCAACATGTTGTGAGCATTAATGGATTAAACAGGTCTGATCCTGCATGAATTGAAGGTTGCCAGTTGCCAAATATGTTGGACATGGCAACTCTACGTGTTGGTAAATATCCAGTCATTAATTCTTAATTATTATTCTGAATAGTGAGGTTCTTCTAGGTATCTCCCAGGATTGACCCACCAGTCCCTGGGACTGGGCACTAAAAGGAACCAGGACAAACATAGTCTATCCTTTCTGCCATGTGAAAACAGTCGGCACTTAAAACCTTTCGTTGCGTGAATCATCTTCACCACTACACCAGCTGTAAGGTCTCTGGCAAAGGACATTGTGTCCCCTGTTTGGGAACATCTCCTGGGGAGGTGGCTGGGTCCTTCCTCAGTGCCTCCCGACGCAACTGCAAAATAGCCGTCTGCCCAGAACAACCTGTGTGACTCCCAGAAGGATGCAGGCAGGGAGGAAGGGCAGGTGGATCGGCATCAGGCAGCAATGTTGTAGGTCGTACACACAGCATGAAACTTTACACCCTGAAACCCAAAGAAACAATGCAAGGAGAAACGAGGTGGGCTATGAATGAACTAACTTGGAGCCAGTGTGATCTTCAGCTGTGGTGAGTGAAGAAATGTTGTGAAATCTGTGCCTCTGTGCAATATCTTTCCTGGCTAATCCTGCTCCAGCAGTGACTCCAGAAAGCTGATTTCCTGGGAGCTTCAGCTCATGTTGCAATCAGCTCTGGTGCCTGCTACAGGGCCCAAGACGGGAGCACGCACACCTGCCAGAGTAAGGGATTATCCAGAGACACAACAAATATCCACTGCAACACCAAATTGTATCAGGTGGAAAATGGCAGGCCAACTATTTTTGGGGTGATTCGTATAAATTTACAAGTTTTGGTGTATTTTTATTTCAAAGTGCTTGGCATCATCGAGGCAGGATGTTTTGGATTAACAATTATACAACTCAAGTGCAAAAGCAAAAGGGCCTGCTAAAGTAAGCGAGGGCTTTGCTTTGAAGTTTATTGGAAAAAGAGCCAAGTCTATAGGAGCTAAGGACATAGTCCTGCAAAACTGGTTTAGTGTGGAGAGCGCATGAGAAGAAACAGTAAAATCAATGGGGCTTTACAGAGATCTTGGCAAATCTTGTTTTATCTTATTTTAAATGCACTTTTCTGGGGAAAAGAGAGAACATCTACACAATGCTGGGTCCTTTTCTATTTTGGATGTGAAGCATAATTCAAGTCATTCTTATGTTCAGAAAGATATAGGAGAACTGGCACAAAGAAAGGCAAAAAGGACAGCAAAGAACGGAGCAACTTTCATGTGGGTCTGTGACCCTTCAGCTTAGAAGTGAGGTGGCTGAAGGCAGTGCAGTGAAGACACATAAAATCCTAAGCAGCGTGGAGAAGGTGAATACAACCCAAAAAGTCAAGGGCACCCAGTCAGACTGTCAGGTTTTAAAATAAATTATACCAAAGCACTAATTTTTCACCCAGTGGAATTGTGGAAATCATTGCTAGGGATGATGTGGAGGCCAAAATTATAAACGAGATCAAAAAGGCATTTTCAAGGAGAAAGAGTCCATGAACAATTATTAAATGCAATGTTCTTCCAGCTTGGTAAATCCCTGAATGCCTGCACTTTGGGAGGGTATATCATGGAAATACTTGACCTATATGTGCCATGTTTCCTTTCCCTAAGGCACAGATGCTGGTGAGGATAGGACTAGGTGGGGCATTGCCCTGACCTGGGGTGGTCTCTTTTGGTCTTATTCCACATTTTTGCCCAGAAATGTCTGTATAGAATGACAAATGAATGATTGTATGTATTTTAATCTAAAAATATGTCTTGATACTAAGTTTTAACTACCTTAGACCAGCTTCTGCTTTACCCATACGTTCAGGATTGATTTCACATCTTTAGCAGAAGCAGGGCTCCCATATCTCATTAGCAAAGCCCTTCTTTGCCTCCTAAAAAGACATACAAAATTAAGATCCCTTTTCCAGTATACCCTCTAGAAATATGAGCAATTTCTTCTTTGAAAGAACTAAATGTGATTGTCAGTGCATCTCTGAGCTATGACCTATAGTTATCTTGGGGATTTTCAGATGTGCTGCTGCTCCATTCTGCTACTCTCTCCTTGGGTTTTTAGGTCAGGGATCCCAACTCTGAACACATGCCTACCTCTTTTCTTGAAGATCTGAAACCTTTAATGAGTAGGCCAGATCTTCATCTTGTGCAACTGGCAGAGATCCACTGCCTGCAGGAAAGCTACAGCACTTTATAAAGTATTTCCAAGTACCTACATTCATGACTCTGCATCCACCTCAACCATTTCCTGGAGTTCCTATGTGCAAATGTAGCCAACATCTGTTGCAAAAGTTACATTAAACAGCTTCAGGTTAGCATATTTACCAGTGAAAATCTGGTTTTGCATGGTGGAAGCAGGTATCCTTCAGAATTATTTTCTTCTTCTGCCAGTTATCTTAAATCTCTGGGGTGAGAGGTGGCTTTTCTGCAGCTGTTTCAGACATTTGCTCTCTGACCTTTTGAAGTTATACTTCTTTATCTTTTCCAGTGTTATATTCTCCTGGAACTCATTCTGGTATCTAAGACACTTGCAAAGTTTTTTTTCTTTCTCCTTACCTTTACAGACAAAGTCTAGATAGACTGTTGAAACCAAGCCTCTTTGAAGGTAAGGATTTAGCAAGGTTCAAGTAAGAACTGGACATTTTATATTGGTAGCAAGTGCAGAGAGAACTATAACTCTAAAGCTAACAAAACTAGAGACTTGGAAATATTATCAGACCTCATTCTTCAGGGTTTAAGTGTTTAAGTATAAAGATTTAGGATGAAATCGTCCTGGTAGGCAGATTATCCCACAGCTGCATGAATTTTCTCTAAAGCATCTGATGCTGGCTTACATGTTGAAAAATGTCTTGCATGGATGTACATTAGGTCTGATCCAGGGCATCCCTGTTGACTACTGCCCGATTCACTATTCTAAGCCTCTCTGTAGGAGCTTGTGGAAAATCACAGTGGGACTTCCTTATAATCTGAGACAGACCTCTCTTTTTAAGGAATTGCTTCAAGATTTTGTAGTTGGGATTTTATCTTTTTTTCATCTTTTAAGGTTACTAAAACTCTGCTAGAACAGACACCAGGCAGTTTATTATGGTGTGATCTCAGTAAAAAACCCTTTCCTACCTGGACCCATAATAGAGCTTGCTCATCTTCTGTAAAAGCCAGTACAAACTGGTCTGAGATAGTTAAAACAGACCCAAACACAAAATACTGCTGGTCTGAAATGTGTAGAATAAGTGACAATGTGAAAGAAAGATCAAACAATAGTTTTTCGAGTTAGGAAACCTCCTTTGTATCCAGCTCTGCCTTCAAGATGCTCAACCTTATTTTCTCACATTTCAGATGAAATGAAGATTAACAAAGGGTATTGCAGAGTATTCATCACTGCAGATGTGGCCGAACAGCTCAGACAGACGGACAGCCATCGGGAATGGTCTAGGCAGATGGATTATCTGATTTCTACTCATAGGACTTTCACTCCTTGGAAAAACTGGGGCCATTGCTTCCATGGAAAACCAATGTCAAATAGAGGTATATTCCTTAAAGATATTTATTTACACATGTTATAAAAAGTTTAATAAAGAAAGAGGTGTCATGGTAAAGACAATGGGTGTGGATGACTTGTATTTCTGATATTTTCATGAATTGGTTCTGTAATCCTCAGGGAGATCGGTCTAAATCTCTGTGCCGTACCTCCCCAGTCAGCATGTGAGTGACTCCATTGACGTTCCAGTCTTCCTGGCTCTGTATGGAGATATTTGTTTTGTAAAGGACTCACTGCTAAGGCATCTAGCATATGCTAAAATGGTTGTTTGGGACTTTTATCGTAGTAATAGATTCTCTGCTTCTTTGCTAAAGCACTGAAATTTCTAATAGTAATTCAGAGACCATCCTAGTACAGGGAGAATTTACTGGGCAGGGAAGGAAAGGGAGGAAGATAGGGACAAACACACATCTAAAAGCTCATAAAATTAGTTATCTTTACAGGGTTTGTCTTTAAAATTCCCTTCCTCGGTACCATACCTGCTTTCCTGCTGTAGGAGCATGAAGTGTTTGCTTCCCATTTGCAAAAATCTCCCCTGTGGCTTGATTTCACAACAAGCTTCTCTCAGTTTTCTCTTATACTTTTCCTGCACTAATAATATAAATTACTGTAAGTTTGATTTTGATTGTAGTTGCATATTTAGGGGCGGATCTTAAATTGACAAAACCTTGGTACCCATCAGACAGCTCTCACAATGCTCGCAATTGGCCTCTGAGCACCACTGGGCTCCATCCCGTGCCGGGACTCTGCCGGAGAGGCAGCAGCTCTGCCTTGTACAGATACGGTGGTGGTCTTTTAACAGCATGAAATGGCAATGAAAAAGTGTACCTAAAACAAGGGGTTTCAGCAGGTCATGGGTGTCCCAGTGTTGTGTTTCTGCCACCATGAAGCAGCCCACAAGTTCCATCCTGAATGCAGAGGCATCTTTCCTGATGCTCTTGTGCTTCCACAAACGACTTCCTTTTCCAGGAATGAGTATTTTCTAATGGAAAGGCTTTCACTGAGAAATTTCTATAGGGGGACCATTTCTCCTCCTACTTTCTTTAAAAACTTGGGGAGTTTGTTTTTTTTTTTTTAATGTAGGTAAGAATTCATATTTATATGGCCATCATCACCGGGTCATTTGCATTTTGGGCTGTGTAAAGACCTCATTCATCTTCAACTTGAAAAGTTCCTCTGCTTTCATTAACTGAATTTTACCCAGGCAGAGATTTTTGGTCCTACAAGATTTGGCTTAAAACTCCCCAATGTTGTGCCTATTTTCAACTAGCTCATACACTACTCCTCACTAGTCTTTGCCTTTATAACAATTATATATTTTTGCTGCAGGGTCTTTGCACTGAATTCTTGCCAGCCCTCTCTCCTCAGCATTAACTGCTTCCTTCTGCAGGCTGCTAAAAAGTTTCCTGCTCAGGGCTGACGTAAGGCAAAGCCACTACAGGCTTGTGCCCAAGGCCACTGCTCCAGCACTTATGCGACTGCATCATCTTTCAGCTCTCATTTATTAGGAAAAACAAGTGCCTAGCTCTTATGTTTGTAAAGAAAGGCTGAAAATTTACTCTGAATGAATTTACTGTCATTAAATCTTGACCTGTTTTTTCATCATTAGGGACAGGCTCAGTCCCAGAGTCATGAGGCTTAGCATCTCCTGTGGGACATTGCAGGGAACGAGGACCAAAGCCATCCCATGCCTCATCAAGTCTGACCGTTGCATCCCCTCTCCTGTGCCACTCTCTCCCCTTCAGACATAACCCCTTCTTTCTTGAGCTTTATTTTAAAATCTCCACCCACTTGCTTTTTTCTGAAACGTGGACCCTTATGAGGTTTCTCAGGACAATTTCCATGGGAAATATTTGTCTCACAATGGAGTCCTTTCCCATAGTTTTGGGAGCAGAGGGGCAATTTTTTTCTCATAAACTGGACTATGCACCATTGTGCATACTGTAAACCTCTGTCAGAGGCCTGAAGAAGGACCGGTTGCCTCCAGCTAACAATACCACTGGGCTAATTGGTAGAAATAATTATCCCAAATGCTGGAAAAACTCAATTAGAAGCAAAACACGTTAAAATATCGTTTCCAGATACTCTATCTTCATTATAAGAGACCACCCACGTGAGTTCAGTCCTCCCACTGTTATACAGAGGTGTTATTATTTTTAAAAAGTAGCAAATTTCAGGCGGGGTAGGGAAGAAGGCTCGGGGAGTCTTTGGGAGAGACACAAATCACTCTGTCATTCTGCACTGAAGAGACAGTGTTAGAGGAGTAACAAGCCATTAGTGAAAGCCAAGTGCCTAGACTTCATTTTTTTTTTTTAATAATGTGTGGTCCAAAGCCATTGTATTAAATGTAAATGGAAAGGGAAATTATATTCCATATACTCCACACCGTATTGTAGTCGAGCAGACAGCTGGTTGCAGCACACACAGCCTGAACCACCTCTCTGGCGGTACATGCCATCCTCACTGAGGTCAGTATTATTTCTTGTCCTGACAAGGATTCTCTGCTCAAAAGGCTTTAATTTTTTTTGTCTGCTTCAAGCAACAGCAGGGGGTATGAGCAGGACATTTTTCTCAAGTGATGAAGTCTGTTCCCACGGCTGTGGGAAGGAAGATGGAGGGAGAGGGAGCAGGAGGCAGGAGCAGGCAGAGGATATGCGGAGACATCCGAACTTTGGCAGGAAGATTTGGGCAAAGGCACTGAAAGTAGGTTTAAACCAGATATGTTGTTTGAGAGCCAGGAGGCAGCTTCCTCTGTAATAGGTCTGCAGTCAGCAGAGAGTTTGCTCTGGCCTGTGCCTGAGATGCAGCTGAGGAATTATTTCTCCAATATTCCTAAATTTGCATGCCCACGTGAAAGCAAGGAGACATGATGAAAACCTGCCTCATCCTCCTTTTGTTGGCTCAGTAGCATCTGCGACTCTGACTGCTCTGTAAATATCACTAGGAGAGGTATTTAGGAGCCCTGATGTGCATGGTGTGAGCTAGACAAGAGGCAGGGCTGCTGCCTGCCCCAACCGCTCACCACTGCTAATCATTCATATTATTGTTGTGCCTGGAGGCCCTGACTGGGATCAGGGCTCCCACTGTGCGCTCTTATCTGCAAAGCTGCAGCCAGATGAAATCCCTGTTGAAATGGTTAACTAGCCTGGACAGTCCAGGCGTGGGAGAAAGGAAATGTTGTTCCCTCTTTATAGAGGGGGCGTTTGTGGCACTGAGGTTTTTCCTGATGTCGGGAGGGACGTTGTGGCACAGCTGGGAGGAACATCCAGGTCACTGCGTGCTCATGTTTGGTAAGTAGGACACCCTGACTGTACGCTGGGCTGGTCTCAGTGAGATGGCGGCATCTCTTTGTCCCACATAGTTATACTTGGCAGCAGAATCACCTGGAGACATTACTGGTTCTCACATTGCAGGACCTGTGAGGATGCTCTGCTCCCAGGAGCCTGCTTGCTGCTGAAATCCAGATTCTGGCCTCCAGGAGAAGCAGCAGCCACGTGTGGTAAGGTGGTTGTGTCCTCTGCTCCTACTGGACTGAGACAGGAATGGGCAAAAGGGTATTTCTGATAATGCCTCTTCCCCTGATCTCAGACTCCAGGTTAACTTCCAACATCATTGCCGTCTTTGAGTGCAGCTTCCCTTTCCTCTCCCATAGCTCCCTCATCAGATAGGTCTGACAACCAAAGCTGCAAATAGCATTGTCCTTAGGTAGTGGGTAACATCTGGCCACTCCTCCGTGTTCTCAAGGGTCAACAAAGTGCCTTGTCAGTGAACTGCTCCTCTTTTTCTTCTCTTCATGCAACTTGCAGTCTCAAAGTGCATCTTGCCTGTGGGACCACCAGTCAAACCACTGGTCAAAAGCCCATAAGGGAAGGCCGTGGTCATATATTCAGGAATTTGTGCATAGCTGGAAGCGAAAGAAGTAGCAAAAAGGCGGTTTTTTTGACATACAAGTGGGAATTTAAGAAGAAAACATTCATTCCTCCTGCTTAAATTTCAGCTGGATCCACATTTTGGATCGCCGTGTTAGCAGATAGAGTGGCTGTACTCGTGTAATTGCCTCACTCTGTGACCAGTAATGATATATTGCTTTTGCAGTAAAGAACAGAGGTGTTGAAAGACATTTTACAGCTTAGAAACAGGGAAATTCTTCTCCTCTTCCTCCACACATACATGCCATAATGTGAGCAAATATGGCAAAGTGCAAAAATGTGGCACATGTTGAAACTGAAATCTGCCTGGTCTTCTCCCCTGGGACTGAATTTGACAAGGCCTTACTATTTCAGGAGTGCTAAAATGAAACAGTAATATACTACTGAGTTTCATCCAAACCCAGTTTTGTTATATGAACTACTTTCATCTACTGCCCGTGCCTCTTCCCATCCAAATATGGACAGAATAAACAAAGCAAACCCACAAACTTCACAGCTCTGCTCAGAGCATACAGCAGTTATCCAGTACACTCATGAAAAAAATTAAGATATCTCATCTCTGGGTAGGAATTTTTATCTATAGCTATCAGCCTGCTTTATGAACGAGAGAAGAGCTGTGTCTCTTTTACTGATGAGGAAGTAGGACGAATAAGAAATAAACCCAAATTCTTTAGAAGTTTGAATCTTGACTCTAGGATGGGAAGATATAAGTGTCTGTAGAGAGAATATAAAGATATATATTCAAATATGTCCAGTGCTGGGAATCTTTAATAGACATGGCCCAGCCTCTCACTGTGTGGAGATAAGGCAAATTCACCTTTCCTAGCTCTGGGAAGAAAAGTGCCTGTTTACCCAGAGACTGGGAATTTTGTTTTAGTAAGGCTGGTAAGAATGATGGCAGGGTTCAACAATGTCCCCGACTCTGCTGAATTCAGTGGGAGTCCTTCTAACCAGATCAGGCCTTAGTGGTAAAACAACTCCTAGTTTACTCTGAAGAGAACCATCAAAAAGCTCCCCGTTTAGGGATTTCTACATCTCCCTCTTCTTTCATGACCCTTCTGTAGGACAGCTCTCCTGAGACCCAGGTGGAGAGCAGCCAGCTGAGCTGGTGGCTTTACAGCAGAAGGACAAATATGTTCACAAACAAGTTCTAATAGTGACTGACAAGTAGTATAAATAAATAGGATGCAACTAACAGCAATATTATGCAGACATGCATTGTAGTCATTTTAGCTGGATGAGCTCATTCACTACCATGAAACAAAGTTTTATAATTGCCTGGGGGACATAGTGGGTGCCTTTAAGGGGCAAATGATATTAATGATGTTATTCAAAAAGATTAATGCCATCGTATCACAGAGTCCCCCATGACTCCAAAGAGCCCATCTATTAATGAACTTACTTATGATTAAAACATGCTGAGCGAAACAATAGTTAATTGAGCAATGGAAAAAAATACAAGGGAAGATTTTATCTTTTATGAAAGCAGATTTATACAATTTAGCCTGTGACTAAAATTGTCTCTGAGGTGCATAGGATCATGTTTGCAATCAGAGAATGTCATCGCCTGTTGGACAGGACACAGGAACTGGCCACTGTGGGCTTCTTGCCATCCCAAATTAACCGCTGCACATCTGGTGTGGAAGAGCTTCATCACTTGCCTCCATTCTACTGTTGCAGTATCTACACCATCCAGTCTGCTTGGACAGGCCCACCAAGGGCTACTGAAGCAAAAGGTCTGAGACAAAGTGTACAAATATCCAGTGTCTGCGGTTTTGGATAACGCCCACAGTGAGAAATCCAGGGAGTGGTAAACTGAAGACAAGTCAGGGTGTTGCAGGGCATTTGCTGAGCATGATAACTGCTTGTGTGCTGGCTCCTGCTCCATGAGGGGAGGCAGGGAGCCTTGGCCGTGCCAAAGAGGGTATCTGCAGACTGCAGCTGCAGGGACTGATCCCACAAGGAGCTCAAGGATGTGACCCTTGGTCTTGCAGAGGGACCTGCTGCAGGGTTGCCATGAGGTATCTGAGGTGGGGAAAGGGACCTTGCAGGCAAGGTCCTTGCCAGTGTCCCCTTGACAGCAGACAGAGGAGGAGCCTGCCTGTGGAGGCCCATCATAAAGGACACACATTTCCATCTGCACTTGTACTCCTGGATCAAAGGGCTTGGAGAGTCCTTGGATCTATTTGAGTCTGGGTCTATTATGCATTTTTCTTGCACGCATATGGTGTTATGTGTGTAAAGGGTACAGCTGGGGGTTAAGTCATGGATGCCCCCACACCTCCCCATCAGGCAGCTGAAGCTGTGAGGATGTTGGACGACCCGAGTTTCTGCAACCTGCTTTTCTCGGCAAGACCTTTTTCTGGGATCTTTCAACTCTTTTTATGAGTAACAGCCTGGCAAGATCTCCACTTCAACAAGCTACCTCAAGAAGTAGTTGAAGATTTTACTGAAAACTTCTGAAATCTCCAGACCTGTCCTAACCTGCAGCTTCTCAAGTGGTTTCTATTATTTCAAGAGCCATGTGGCTGTACTGAAAGTTTTCTTTCACTTCCTCAGGCTTAATTCCCAAAAGTCATCAGAGACACCTTGATCAAAGCATGGCTCTGGCCCTCTGGTCTCTGGGAACCTGCTGCCAGAGTATGCTGCCCTCTGCCTTGCCCAGCCCCAGGGCCAGAGGCGGGATGTCCACTTCTTGGGATGTCCATCCCTGCATGGGGAATGGTGTTTCTTGGGAGTGGAGCAGGGATGCTGGTCCTTGAGCCTCTTGCTGACTCTGTCCCTGGCCATCTGCCATGCTCTCAGCTGGAGATCACGCCTTCTCCATGCCCTCAGCTGGGTGAAACCTCTCTCCACATCTCAGCTGCTTTGGTGCAAACTCCTCCATCTTCACTTGAGCGCTCAGGGCTTCTGGACCAGCAAAATGCACCCTGTTCTTCTTTGTAAGCAAACAGCTGCAGTTCATTTTCTATCTCTCGTCCTCTTTTCCCTTACAGGCCACATTGCACATGGCTTTTCCTTTAAAAAAGACCCCCCCACACATGCACATATCCCTCCGTCCATCCTCTGTACGTGCCAAACTCCGCATGCGCTCGGTGTGCTTGCCAAGCCCTGCCTTGGCACCATAGTGGGGCTCCTCGTTCTGGGGCAGCCGGTGTGATCTCACCCTGGACACAGGCATTTTCCTCCTGCTGGAAAAAGAACATTTGGGCTATTAGCAGAGAGGAAGCTCACAGTGTCATGCAAGTTTATATCAAACAATTGTTGTACCAAAGGAGCTGGAAAAACAATTTTTTTAAGCACCACTGTATCATTTCCCATTTTTTTTAAACAAAAGCTCAAATATTTCAGCTATAAAAAAGTGGACAGTGCATTAACTCTTTA
Organism: Nipponia nippon; assembly: GCF_047370975.1. NCBI lineage: Eukaryota > Metazoa > Chordata > Aves > Pelecaniformes > Threskiornithidae > Nipponia > Nipponia nippon. The sequence continues at coordinate 8,548,896 of NW_028262380.1, read as the reverse complement.
TGTCGCTACATACAAACAAAAAATAACTGGAGGTTTAAACCCAGAATCCTGTATCTCTAATCCTTCGTGCTGGATCCTTATCTTAAAGTTGTGATTCAAAATAAGCTCTAATAAAATTATGCACCAGCCAAGGCAGGAAATACAATACTTGCCCTACCCTTTCTATCTCGTTCCCCATGATTACAGACCTATTGAGTGTGCCATAAGGAAACACACAATAGAATGAAATCAAATAATAAATGGAAGCAATACATCAGGCATATACTTCTTTAGCCCAAAACAACTTTAAACTCCAACTTTGGTCCGTAAGGCCATGAACAGAACAGCACGTATTACCCTTTATGGGTAACAGGCATATTACGGAGAAAGTAAAAAATGTCAGTTGATTTTGCTGGTGATCATGTAACAAAAGTTTCCCAAAGGAAGCCTAAAGCTGAAAAGATATGTGGATTCAAGTTATGTATCACAATGTTGATTTTTATTTCGTCATTTATTTCAAAAGATAGGTGTTTTATTGTTCTCTGTGAATTTTTTTTTAATTGGGGATGTGAAAAACTGTGGCACTGAGTGTGTTTTCTTGTCTCTGGGGGCACTTAAGTATCTACCAAGTATTTGCCCAGAATTCTTTCAGAATTGGAGAGAAATAAAACATCTTCCCGTGTTTTTCTCCTGACTAAGCTTTGATGAACTTAGTTTGCAGAAGTCTGTGCTCTGTACTGGTCCCCAAACTACAAGAATTGTTCTACTTTGCTACACGAAGTTTGGGTTAACCCAAAACTATGAGATGAAAGAACAGTGATTTTATCACTGGTTTATTTGCTGTAATATAGTGACATGGTATCTGTTGTTCATAAAACTTAACGGGGAACAGAATTACATGCTGTAAACAAAGTTACCCTATATGCTGATGCTAAACATGTCATGTCTTGCAATGAATTTTTTTATGATAAACGACTCACAAAAGTTACAGAAGGCTGTGTCTATGAAATTATTTATCTATTTGTAAAGCTGCAGTATTGCAATGCAAGTTTAGCATTCATAACAGTTTTACTGCTAATACCTTATTAGATTTTTGCAACCTAAAGGTTGATACTATAGACAGGGTAAAACACCATTTTGTCTGTAAAAGGTTTAGCAAAGGCTAAATATCCTTAAATTACACTCATGGCAGTATAAATGTTTTGAGTTCTTTTGCAATCACAGTTTTGTTAAGCAGCAGAATTACGTTTGTTGAACTTGTAAACTTTCCAGTACAAACTTGCTTTTGTTGACAGTATGGTTTTTGTAGCATTTTCAAGATAAAAAACTATTTTGATGATCAGAAGAACCTGGCACTTACTTATAAGAAAAATAGGAACAAATGTTGACTTAAACATTATTTTTTGTTCTGTTGTGGTAGGCATTTGCAGAGGATAAAAATCTATTAATGCATGAGAGCTGATGAGACATAATGTTAATAAGAATGATGTAAATACATAAGTAAATAATTGCCTGGACAGTTGCATGGACTTAAGAGTTTTAAACAATTATCTGTGTTTATTGACTGGTCTATAAGCATCTGGGTCTACTACATGATGAGCATTACAAGCTAGGAGAGATGAAAAATGGATGAGAAACTGTGATAAAGGGGATTGCTGAAAGCTGTGAACTAGGGACTCGGACTGGGCTGACAAAGGGGTGTTTCAGTGAGCGTTGACTTCAAATTAGGGCTGGCGTAACCCTGCCGGGTTGCAAAGGGAGGACCTGGTTGACTTGATTTCCAGTCATGCCCTTACTCTGAAACTTCATGAACCAAAACGGTTGCTATCAACCTTCTTTAGCAAAAGCCATCTCAGTGTGGCTTCTTGTTTGCAAAGGGGATGTGGACGCAGCTGCTGGGGTGCATAACAGTTGGTAGCCCTTTGCTGTGTATGTTGGAGAGGATGAACTAAATGCTCACAGCCTGTGTGCAGGAGGAGAAAACACCACTAATGTGTGTGGAAAAACAAAAGGCGGCAAGCAGGAAATAAATGAAAAAAATCCATGAGAAAATGGATTTTGTGGTGTATTTAACCATGGCTGGGAGGAGGCGCCTATGAAATGAGAAAGTTTGCTTGCTTGCCTGTAGGGTTTATTTGTTTTTTAAAGTTTCCTTTAAAAAGAGCAGGAAAAATCGAGCAAAAAGTCAAGTTTCTCATCAGCTGGTGACTCAGACAGCTCAAGCTGTGAGCAGCTCTGCAATTTCTCACTAAGCAGCATGTGGTTCTCTCAGCCTGGGTGCAGAGACCCCCTTGAAAGACCCATTTGGACGAGCTACAATTTATGCTGGTGTCTGCTAGTCAAGCAGATGGATTTTTATTGGAAGAAGAATGCCCTGAATGAAAGCAGGATTAGCTTTGTGGAAAATCACCTGTGCTAAATACTAGTTTGGGCCAGTGACTGATTTAGTGGTAGCGGATGGAAGAAGCCAAACATCTGTTTCCCTCGATCTTTTTTAAATGTTTCCCTCATCCTTTCATAGCGCCAAGCCTACAAGTATTTCAAGATCAAAGCGTTCAGCTTCCTGAGCGTTTCCTATATTTAGCGAATACCTGAATGAAGCAATGACCTTTCTCAATAAGACATGGGTTGGCAACTGAACTGTGATTCCTACATGTGTGCACAGCTTTCTTCCCCATACCCAGACTGGTCACGAGTGCCACGGTTACGCATCCCCATAGTCTCATGCTCACCTGGCATAAGGTCTCTCATCTGTTGATCAACGATAGGCAGCACTAGGATCTCCTTTACCAAAGATGCCATTGATCCGGGATGTGTTAGATTACAGGAGGGCAAGACTTGGGTTTCCATCCCATGTAAATTGCCAAAATTTTGACATTTTTTGATTTTAATCCCTCCTTTAGCATTTAATGAAGACCACTTGAAATCTTTTACTTTGATAATTTCCAAGCATTTTATTTATGAGTCAAGCTGCTATTAATTTGCTATATATTTTATAGATACATATTGTAGAATACATGTATCAATAGAATGCATGTATCAATATGCACCGATTTTTTTCTTTCATTGAAAAGGTTAAAATGGGGCATTCTGACAATCCTGAATCTGAAATACTTTCCAAAACATATTTTTTCCAGTTTCTCTGGAGAATTTCCCACCAGTTCCATAATGAAGCCATTCAAAATAGACTAAACAGGCAAAGTATTTAAATGACAATATTCCAAATGGCAGACACTTCAGAGAGAGGCATTGGTACATGCTATGTGTTTTTCGACACATCTCAGTTCTTTGGTACAGTATGTATTAAAAAACATTTCTCTTTTTTCCACGATACTCTTTGAAGAGGTTGCTCCTTGGAACAACCTTGCTATCCAAACGCACTCAGGATGAGGGCTATTACAGTTGAACAAGCTGTATAATTGGCCTTTTATTAATTAATGACAATATACCATGCATTTGTTAATAGTTATGTGAAGTTATGGATTGTGGATTTTTTTCTAACTTTATTTTCTATTGCTAAGGCTTTGATTATTTTTTTAAAGAACAAGAAAGTTGAAGCTATCTGTACCCATGTGCAGCTTCTAGGAGAGCTTAGATAGATTGAAAAAACATTTCCAAGAGCTGACTGAATTGGATAATTTTTGTTTTCCAGATTTTTTCTCTCTTTTCCCTGTCTCATCCATACTGATATGACTGTCATTTTAATTACATAAAATTGCATTCCCCTGTTGCTGATGGAATAGCAGTTCTCCCATCAAGATGCATGAACGTGTATACAGTTGTGGGTGGGGGAAGGAATTTAATATATTTTCATGCAGAACTCATCCATACTCCAAAAATGAGCCAATTTCCATGTGGAAACAGATTCGGCCTCCTTTAAAACCTGGCTGACTTCCCTGGAAAATGTATCCATTTCGGCCAACAACTCTCTAAATTAACAGAACTTTCTTTGCAAACATTTTGAACCCAAAATGCAGTACAGAAAACTTTTCAGGATGAGTTTGTTTGCTGTTTTATACTTCTTCAGTTGTCACCCAGCTATGAAATTGGCTTGGTCTCATGGTGAGCAGCTTCAGTCTTTCCAGAAGTGCAAAACAGCAACTACAGCCACAAGCAATTGAAAACCTGAGTTTATCTTCTCATCTGGAGCATGGTATCGGCCATGACATAGAGCTCCCTGGTGCCATGCTGGGATATTCATTCTGCATTCATGGAGAGAGGCAGGCAGCCCAAGCCAATCCCAAAAATCAACACAGACCTAATCCTACCTCAGGGTCTGAAACATTGTGATAAACCATCCAGGCACACTGAAAACAGAGAAAAATGTATCCTTTTGCTGTTATTGTGAAGCTGTGTGGGTAAATTTCTGGGCACCATGCTAAGGTTTTACTGTAGAGTTTGGCTTGTGCCAAGGATGGATTTCGATACATGGCTATAGGCTTGCTGAGTGCTGTGCCTTTGCCTCTAGAAATGCCCAGACTGCTGAGGGACAAATATAGCTTTGCACAGTGTCCTCAAGGCTCATACAAATGAATCAGGTAGGAGCAGCAGTAAGAAAAAGGGCATTTCTTCCTTTTGAGAAAAGCTATTCTGTTAGTGGAGGGTGGGGGAATGAGCAGCCTAATGGCCTGACATTTGTCTTATTTTTTAAATCATGAACTACCTTTCCTTCTTCTCTCTGTATCATCCCAGCCTTGTCAAATCTTTCTCTCTGAGTAATTGGCTTTTGGTGGCTGGCATCTGTTTTGCACATCCTGACTGGAACAAACTGGGGTCGGCTGTCAGAGCATGGTGGGGTCTCTACAAGGTACTGAGCCGGAGGATGCTGTCAAAGGAGCCCCACGCTCTAGCTCCAGTGTCCCGTCCCTGTCAGCTGGCCCACTGTAGCTCCCCCTTGCTGTGACCCACTGCTCCAGGTGTGCCATCTGCCCCCAAAGAGGACACAATGAGGTACCCTGGGTCCCAAACCAAGCTAAAGTCTGCAGCTTTTCTCCCCCTTGAGCTGTTCGTGGACTGATGATGAGAGCAATGAGGTTAAAGTGGTTTGCTGTAGGTCACACAGCAAGTGAATGGGAGAACCTGTTTTACAACAGGTTCCTCTCAGCTTTGAAGCACACAGTTCAAAATCCACTCATTCATGGCTTAAAGAGGTAAAGAAAATAGTCTTTGAGGATTTCTGCCTTCATGGTGGGTTTTAACATGTGATCACCTCTTTCCCCTTTGAAAACATATATTAAAAACTCCAACATCATTTCTTTTCTTGCCAATGTCAATATAATAGGAGGAAGAATATTGTCATTTGGGTTGCTAATATGCTATTCTGGGTTGTGATAGCAATAACATGATTATTCTGTTCAATTTTTATTTAGGAATTGTCTTAAGCTTCAGATTTAAACTGAATTAACCAATTTTCTCAAGCAATTGGTGTCCTACTTTGGACAAGAAGATACTTAAATGGAAAAGAATGGCCAGTTCAGGTACTCTTTCATCTTTTTGATAATTTTACATCTCTTCTTGACTTTACTGTCCTTAATAGAGACATCCTGAAGCTAGTTCAGCTAATCAATATATTTATGCAACAGTCAGGAGCTGCCATATGGTGACATTCTCCTCTGAGCCTGTTCCCGACTCCTGGCTGGGTCTATTCCTGGATTTACTGAGAATCCTCCGAGAATAACAGCTGGGTGTAAAATGATAGCCTGAGGGTGCTGTCCAACACACACTTCAGATTTCGGATTATTTATATATTTAGGCAGATAGTGATAAAGTGGAGCTCGCTCTCCTTATGGTTTCTGATTATAGAAAGCAGGTTTCTGCACAGGCCCACCAAATGCTCTGTGACTGAGGGAGTGCAACAGCTTCCTGGAGGAACATGGCCTTGGTATAGGCACGTCTACAAAATGAACCCACTGAAACATGTAATTGCGGGCTTAAGGAGGTGCTTGTCTTTGGTGCTGGTTGCTGTTGTAAATACTGAGACTGCTGGAAAACCCTGAAGTCTTTGATGGTGGATTAAACTTTTTGACTTATCCAAGGGGAACTCCTGGAGCAGACGGCGGAATTGAGCTCTCTGACCTCAATTACACCTGCCTGGGCTTCTCAGGTTTATTGATGCGTACTTTTGGTCTATTGTATTGGCTCTGTGACCACTTCTGCACATGCACAGAGCAGCAAAGTACAAAAACTAATTCACTCTATGTTTGGCTGCACCTGGAAACCACTTATTTCCAGACCTTCTTAGAGCTGCTTGTGTCACTTCTTTTCAGCACACCCTGTTCAGGACTATGATCAAAGACAGTTGAAGTCTTCCCCAGCACAGATTTTCCCCTCTCAGTCTGTGTTATGTCCATGATTCATGGGAAGTGAACTGATTTGCAGTTCGCTCTAGATGCAACTCATCCTGTGGGGTTTGATACCACCCTGCATGCATTTCCACAGCATGTCAAGGGGTCATGGTTTTAAACTAAGATTTAGACTAGATACAAGGAAAAAAATTTTCACGATGAGGGTGGTGAAACACTGGAAGGGGTTGCCCAGCGAGGTGGTAGATGCCCCATCCTTGGAAACATTCAAGGCCAGGCTGGATGGGGCTCTGAGCAACCTGATCCAGTTGACGTCCCTGCCCATTGCAGGGGGGATGGACTAGAATCTAGCCTTTAAAGATCCCTTCCATCCCAAAGCATTCTATGATTCTATGTCCAGTCCCAGCATGGGAGGTCCACAGCACATAAGAACCAACAGTCCCAAATGTTTGTCTTTGGTCTGGGAAAAGGTTGTCTGAGTGGGAGGAGTTGCCTGCCACTCACTCTGCAAAAAGCTTCAAATAACCCCAAATTGCTCACCTTTGGAAAACTTTTAAAGGACCCTACATTTTAGGCCAATCTTTTTTAAGTGGATGGGCAGTATGGGGTGTGAGGGCATGAAGTGATGAGGAAGAGGAGGAATCAGGTTTTACAAATAGTAATAGTAGTAGCAGTAGTTTAGTCCAGTAGAGTAGTTTAGTCTAGATGATAGGTCACTGCAAATTGCCTGTTGCTCGATGGTTGAACAGCTCACACCTCTTCTATGAAGATGCAAACGGCTATGGGGCACTTGGGATGAACAAGGTGGTGCTGGCAAGGCTGGATTTCCGCCCCCTGATGAACGTGTGCCTAGCATAGTGACCATCATTTGATGTGCTTTGTTTTACACTAACCCCATTTCAGCCCAGGACCTTCTCACACTTGTAATTGTTTCCAAGATTGAAGCTGTAGGCACCATCCATAAACGATTCACATTTCTGGAGGCAATTGTTCCCATAAAAGAATGAGTTATATTTTGCATATAGGAGTGAATGACACTATGGAGAGTAGAATATTTTCCTAGCTAGCTTATTTCTGTGCCGGAAAACACTGCCCTAAGATAACTCATCCAAGGATTTCCAGATACAACTTCCAATTGACTTTAAAAGTAAGATGGATTTTCCAGGCTGGCAGAGGCCAAAGGATATTTTTACCTGAGTAGTCATTGGTAACAGAGAGATGTGAATGAACTGATTAGAAAATAACCTTTGGTATGTCACAATAAGAGCTCATAGTTTAGTTCTGTGCTCTACCATTAGTGGAAATAAATGCCTGAAGTTCAGTAACATCTACTGCCATTTCCCTTTCTTAGTGCAGAAGGCAAAAAGAGAGAGGAGATAGTTTTAAACACAGTTTCATGCAGACCTTTGAAGATTTATGCTGGAAGGTGTTTTGACATTTATAAGGCACATTTAATCGCCACAGGTGGTGTAGGGTAGATAGATACTTTACTGCTGAAGCTGAGAAATTGCAGGAAATATTTCAATGTGGTCATGGTACAATGGGAGGTGTTGGTATCTCTTGAGGCTACGCAGTGCAGTTAGTAGTGCATGGACGTATTCCTGGTATTACTCATAGAACAGAGACACAGGGATGGAGCTGGATATTTTATTTTAGCCCTCTGTCCCCTTCGCCTCCTGCAATCCAGCTGCTGCCTTGACTTGGATGTTGTCTCCTGTCCCTGCAAATAACGCAGCCGTGAGGGGATGCAGGTCAGGGCCAGACTGAGCAGCTGGATAATATGGTGATCACCGTTCCCAGACAATGTTACACTCTATACCTTATTCACCTATATGACACAGAAATGATGCTTCCTACACATGTAAATGAGCAAACGGAATAAAAACCAGCAGCATGCTGTTGGTTCAGATCCCATCAAAGGGATGAGTCATAAGATCAACCCCATTCCTAACTTTCAGGAAAGGACTGAGCCCAGCCCCTGTCTGTATTCCCTCAGGCCACTGAATTATCCCTCTTCAAGGCTGTTTCTGAATAGAGATTCCTTGCTGCTCTGTCTTTTAGTGATACAGTGGCCAGAGAACAAAACCAATTCAAAATGTAATTTAAAAAATTTGTTTCATTTGTTTAGGTAGCCTCGTATAAACGCAGAAAACACTAAACATCTTGAACGACCAATGTCTGCCCATACTTGGAATGAAATAGGCACCTTCTCCATATGGGGAGAGGGGGCCCAAGGGGGATGAAGTCCAAGGGCCACCCAAGGGTCCAGTCAGGACCAAAAGGACATGGGGCTGGAGACAAGACTACCTATGGCATAACTGAGGCTGGCACTGATGGCCCCAGGCTGAGCTGAAATGGGGTCCTAGGCCATGGGCAGGGGTGTGTGTGGGGGTCTCAGGGGAAGCTGGGCAGGGACATTAACACCTACTGATGCCCTCAGGGCCTGGATGCTCTCTGCTATTTCCTTTACATTTCTTAAATTATCTTCACGGGACCAAAGGATAGAGAGCAGCAGCTTAGCAAGGTAAGAAGGAATGTGCATTCAGAGGTGTCAGCTTGTTAAAGACTTCTCTGAGCTTAGCAGCCCTTGCGGGGGGTGAACCAAGGAAGAGAAATTATTGAACTGATCCAGTGCTGGAGGACCTCTCTGCTGTGTATAGCAGTTTATGGGCCTCAAGTAGCCTCAAAGAAAGTGACCTGTAAGTTCTGTAATTGATTTCAGCAAGAGTAAGGTTAAGGCTGTATGTTTAGAGACTTTTCTTAGGAAAAAGGATTTTGCAATTCCCTTTGAAAACAGCAGCTTGGTGTGATGAGGACTTTCATCATTGCTGGATGTTTATTCAGAACAAGAACAACAGTTACATACTACATGAGTATGGCTGGCCACATAAGAGGGTCTGTCCCTAGCTGTTTCATGGCTAAAATCCAAATATAGCTTCATCCCATATATATGCCCATATAAACACAGGCACCTTGCTAACATGTGTGAGTTAGGAGTGAATTTGCCATAGGCTCTTTTTATAATAAATGGAGGTAAAGACAAATCTATGACTCAGATCTTGGTGAGCTGGATTAATATCTGGAGGGAGAAGAAGGCTTTGCTTTGCTTAGGCTGCTGCTTTTGATGGGGACAGGCAGACTGACATCTGTGTATTTCCTACACCTAAACCAAGGTCAGATGAATCCAGGCTAGAGAGCTGATTCTTCATGTCTTCCTCCCTCACCTACTAAACTATAGATATTGTGATCTTCTCCACGCAGCCAGCTCCTGTCCTGGGAGGGGAGATTTGATCAATGCCCAAATACCTGTGCTGTAATTCTGTTCTGCCCATGGGGCCAGCATGTGGCAGCTATAGTTTCAAGTTAGTTTGCTCCCTTAAAGTGGAATCTTAAAGCCTGGGCGGTGAAGAAAGTGTGTCTTAAGTGTACCTAAAGCACTTCATCCCCTTCCTAGGACACTTACTGGGGCAGCCACTGTTCGCAGAGAGACACATGCCTTGGAAATATTAACTGGATATATTAAAAGACATCATGTGACAGATGTTTTTTAAAAGCTCGTTTCACTTCCCATTAGTGCATACGAGTTCTTAATAAACCAAACAAAAGATGATCTTAGAGCCAGGAGGATCAACATAGCATTAATTTCTTTTCTGTTTGCTCATTCACAGCACATTTCCAAGAAATCCCTTGGGGCCCAACTATTTTATTGCCTAGAGGGCTTTAATTTGGGGATGATTAAGGGCCCTCCGGGCCACAAAACAGAACTGCAGCAACTGGCTCTCCTGATGCGACTGCATTAATAGCACTGATGGGAGAACACTAATCCGGGAGAAATGCGAGCCGTGGGTGGGAGAGCCCTATAGTTGGTATAAGTGTAGGTGTTCTGCCTAGACAGAAATGGAGAAGTGTGTCTGTGCTGCCTTTGGATATAGGGCCCTCGTGGGATGTCCTAAGTGAAACACCACGCACCTTTGCTCAGTGTCTAAGTAAGTCCATTACTGCACAACAATAATGAGACAAAAATATTCTTCCCCCCAAAAGGTGTGTTTAGTTTTCTGACAGTTAATGCAGTGAAACAAATTTCCCAATTGGCAGCAAAATGAGATGCTGTAATTTCCGAAGTGTTTGGGCAGTTTAAAGGGCTTGGCAGACAGTGGAAACTTTTTCAAGAGCTGGAGGCCAGAAAGTTGCTTGACTGCATAAAAGTCTCCCCCGCATCCCCACATGCCTCCCAGATCTGACCTTGTGCCCAGGGAAGCTGGTGGAGGTCTGGCCCCCATCCTCATGGGGAAAAATAGCAGCCAGAAGTGGAAAAACACCTGCATTGAGACCAGCCAGCCAGAGCTGCCAGTCTGAATGAGTCCAGTTAGGAATGAAAAGCCCCAGCTGACACCCTGTACTGCCAGTAATGTTTCTTATTAGTCAGACTCTTCATGTGAACTTCATTTGGTCTACTAATTTTCATCAACATGCTGTGTGGGTACTTACTTTGCTATGCATTTCTGTGAATGAAAAAAACTGCATTGGATCTACCAATTTCCATTAGTGTGTTGTCTGGGTGCTTACTTGGATACCCATTTCTGCGAATGAAATCTCAGCTGAACACTGATTCTAGCATCCCTGAATATTGGCACTGCTTATAACTTGTGTCTGAATTTAGTCCCAGTCTAGACCTGGCACATCACCTTTGCCTTGAACAAAAACACAGATCCAAGCACTTTTTGTTCTTGAGGTGTTGGATTTCTTGACCCAGGTTTCTTAGTGCAAGACTGTCTTTTTCTCTTTCTCTTCTTGCTTTCTTTTTTCTTCTCTCTCTGAGTTCCATGGGGTTTATTTCTCATTCATGATGATGTAACTTACAGATGAGAAGCAAAGGCAGTCTCAGCTGATTAGTTACATGCCCTCCTTACTATGTACTTGGGTTTTGACATTTTTGGTCTAGCTTTGGCATAGTATCCCCAATATTGTTCAGGAAAGGTAATGAAATAAATCAAGTCATATAGGCAAAGACTTCCTAATACATTTACTAGCAAACATGTTCCCACTGTTATGACTGGAACAAGTAAGGCTAGTATTACAGTCTGTTATTGGTTGTCTGAAATCGGCACTGATTTTACAAAGGGTGTTGCTGATAGGTAGTGCGTGAACCTGAAAGCAGCCTTCATCTGCCTGATCTTCTTCATCACTGATAGGTTGTTTAGGCTATCTCTGGGCTAGCATGTAGCTGGAAAGTGAGTCATTATCTGATTGCAGTTGTCTGTCTTTGGTCATAGTCGCACCTTGCATAGACAAAGCCATACTTGAGAGTGGAGGAATCTGTAGTCTACCAAACAGACACTAAGAAACTGTTACATGAAAAACCTAGAAGCAAAAAAGGGTCTCAGCGGCCTGTACTTCACTAAGAAGGGGTCTACTGGGTCACTTCTGCCACTGTCCTCTTGAGAGTGCCACTGGGAGCTATGGTGTGCTTTGCCATGATGTAGTTGCTGGCAAAGGTTTGGCATGGTGTGGCATGCAGACGTGTGATCGTTTTTTTTTCACTTCTCATTCTGAGATCTCCACCTGGATCAATATAGTTCATTTGAAGTCAACAGATATAACTCAATGAAGCTGCACAGTTTTCTGTCAAGTGAAGATATGGCAAGTAGTTTCTTCTGCCAACTGGAAGCAAAGGCAACTGTCTTATACTCATGCTGGACTTCCCAGTGTGGAAGTTGTTGAAAACCTTATTGCTCCCTTCAGTTCAGCATGATACTTCTATTCCCTCGTGCATAGTGTGCTAGAAGAGTATCTGCTGCCTGAGCAAATGTGAGTAATCCAGTGCTCATGTAGGACCCTTGGGGAGATTCAGACTAGATTATGGCTTGCAAATGTGAAAAAAAGAATCACTAAATAGCACAGCCTTTATTTGGTAATTAATCAGTAGACTAAGTGCCTCAAGGAAAGAAATCAACCAGACTATGTGTGTACATGTATATGCCCATGTCTTTCTCTCATTATACATATGTGCTGTTATTTTGGTCACATAAGCCATATATACTGCTAGATGTATCTTTCTATGAGTCTGATTTGCTCCCTGAGCAGACAGAAGGTCTCAGATTGTGGAGGACTGTGGAACATCTACAACCTCATTTCCTCCGTGCTCTGCCAGGTGGCCTGGGGTAAATAGACACAGCCCAGAGGCTGCTTTTGGTACCCAAGGAAAAGTGGGTCCCAGACACCTAAAAGATGAGGTGAAGTAGAACGTTTCCAGAACCACTTCCTCAGAAAGGCTTTTTTGGGACTCCATAAGAAGGTGACAGCAGTGGTGCTAATGTTGTCAGCCTTGCCCAGAGGAGAGCCCCCACACAGGGAGTGAAACACCAACCATGGACTGTCCAAAGGAGCACAATGGTAAGACAAACCTTAGGTTACTTTAATGTAACCCAGTTAATGTAATCTTTACAGAAAGGAAGGACTATACACAACATATTTGTTGGTGGAATGGTACCAGTCCCACTGTTAAGGCATGCGCTATGACATATTGCAGGGATTTTAAAAATATATGAAATGGGTATTGATAAATAAACAAAAATTACTAGGAAAAGTATGTTAAAAATCCTGAAAGCCTTAGTTTTTGTTCATGCTTAGCCAATCAGACTTTAAGATCTGGTCACAGCATTTGGCAATGTGTTTTTAATATCCAACAGAATTGCTAATATATTTCTTTGACGTTGTCCTGAGGACCAGGCTGAGGATCCCAGTTTCCACAGGGATCACTAAGAGTTATAGGCATGCAGTAGTCAGTGCACTTTATAGACTATAAGAACCATCTCACACTGACAGCTCCCCAAAAGCAGTTGTCAGTGGGGGATTATTGAACAGGGGTGTTTCTGGAAGGCAGACATAGCAATAAGAACCATGTGAGTATTTGTCAGGACTTTTAGGAGTGTAAAGGAAAAAAAATATATTGCTCATAAGATTTGCAGAAAACTCTGAAATTGGTAGTGTAGCCAGGAATGAGAACGGGATGGTCAACCAGAAGCAGAAATGTCTTGATAAAATATATTATAATGCAGCTGAATGCAGTACATAGAGGAATGAAGAGAGCAAAAATTAATTCAGAATTATCCAGGGGGCATAATCAGCCTGAATTCTGCTCTCATGGTTTAGCCAAGGGATTGGTATGGACCAAGAAATGCTTGGAGTTTAGTACGGAGATAATTTGACCTAAACAATGAAAAGCCATACTCAGTTTCAGTGCCTATAACAACAGAAATAACATTACAATGATTTGAGGATTAAGGAAAATGCCTTCACAGGCAAAACATCGGTGACTTACAGAGTTCTATGTGTTCAGCCAGCCCAAAGGAAATGAAGTAGTTGAACTGGCTACAACATCTACATACCTCCACATGGAGAAAGTACCAGTTTTTAAAATGTTCTTTCAGCTTGAGGAGAAAGTTATAATAATGAGGGTCTAAGCACTGAAGCCAGACAGTTTCAAGCTGACAATGAAGCATGAGTTTTAACAGTGATGATCACTAACCTTTGAAACAAAATCTGGCAAGAGAAACAGCCATTTCTCCATCTCATATTGTCTTCAGATCAAGACTGGTGGCCTTTCTAAAGACAGTAATGTACTTTAGTGTTGCAAAAGTGAAAATTCTTAGCCCAGTGTCAGACAACTGGGAGAAATGTAGTGTGCTGTGAGAAAAGTTATGCAAATTGATTCAAAGGCCCTTTTTTTTCCCTCTTAAAAATCTATGAGCAGGATTGCACATTGGGCTATTTCAGGTTGAGTTCCCTGAATATTTGTGACTAACAAGTTTTCCCAAATTTCATCAACTAGACAGCAGCAAAGACTGTGAAGGAATCTAAGAGCACATCTACATCTTCAGGTACAAGCAGATGTCTATGAAATGTTAATTTGGTTTCTGGCTTGCCAGAGCACACCAAGAGCAGTGGAACTAGAAACTACATCTACCCATCAGATGCATTGTAGGTATCCCAGTTCCCCACATCCCCAATATCCAGTGTAAACTGCTAATCAAGCCACTACTAATCAAATGTAATTAGGGTAACCCATTAATCAAGCTCTGGATTTCACAGAATTTGGGAGATGTGAGAGGTTACAGAGCAGCCTTCATGAGGGCTGTAAAGGAGAGTGCAATGGTCAATTAATGTACATATATTCATTTTCTATCTGGTTCCTGATTGGACTATTTCAGTCTAGTTTTCCATTTCAGTTTCAGAAAAGATTATTTGCATGTAATGTTTTGAGCACTGCGTTTTACAAGCTTATAAGAAGACAGTCTCCCTCTCGCAAAGAGTGTTTTCTGTGTTACCAGTGAAGAGTTCACGCAACTTACTTGTTTTAGATGTCTGGCTTGAGTCAAAGGTGACCTCTCACTGCTTTCCAAGCAGGATCCATTGTCTGGCCAACCAGTCAGCCTGGGATGGCCAGCAAAGCAACATGTGCTTCTCCTGGCTCAGCAACAAGTAAAACAAGTGGGATATTGCAGAAGGCGAAGGGACACAGGAGATCAGAGATGGGGTGGTGGTGCTGGAGGTACCCTGAGGGGAGAGACACTGAGCATGCAGTCTGCAGTGAGAGGAGGTGGGAGCGAGATAACAGACATGGTGGTGCTGCTGGGTTTGGAGTGGGACGGTTGTAAGAGACAAGGCAGACATAACCATAATATCTGCTGTGCCCTGAGATCAGGCTGAGGCTGCAAGGTAATGCTTCAAATGAGGGCAGTGAGTATTTAGCACCTTCCCTTCACAAGGCCCTCACTGCCAATCCTTGAATATCTTTTCTACCCAGCCAAGTCAGCTTGTGCTTGGGAGAGATTTAATATCAAACGCAGTGTGAAATTCAATCTCTCCTGTTAGACGAGCTCTGACAATGGAGCTGCCATGTGCTTGGTGGGTCATGTCAGCATTAATTTACTGCCCCTGGGTGCTGTGGAAATGTCTCAAGACTGTCACACTCCCACACTGCTGAGCTTTTGGCTTGCACACAGTGACCAGGCAGAAGGTAATCACAGAGATGGGGCCTTTTAGAGGGGAAAAAAAACATTCAAAAGCAGCCACAGACACCCTCCAGTATTATTAGACCTGTTTAAATTTATGTGGACTGGAACATTACTGACAACACTGAAAGACACCGAATAACAAAAATCAGAGTTGGTGAAAGAGGAATGCATGGGACATTCAAGGAAAAGAAGGGGGAGGGAAGAAGTGTTATCTTTAATTTATAATCAGGGGAGGCTGAGAGTTAAAAGTGTCAGATGACACCCCCCCAAGTGTCAAATCCACTTAGACTGCAACGGAGGAGGTTAACTTTTTTTGCCATACATAAAGCATGCACAAAAGTTCAATGTTTTTTTTGGTGGGAATAATAATAAAAAAGGGAAATAATCAATAGCATCTTTCAGCTGAGCCAGCTTCAATGTCTTTCTCATGCCCTAACCCAGGCCTTATTGCTGCTGTTTGATTCAGGCTGTTCTTCCCACAGAGTACAGAGTTACAGCACATATGAGGTTAATTCTGCAATTTTAGTTCAATTTCCCACTGAATATTTTTTTCATGCATTTCAAACAGTGCAGGCAAAGAGACATTGTTTTACTTACAGAAACTGAGCATAAAGAAATCAGAACTGAAATAGCAGGACACCCTCATTAAAGATGAAATACAGATAATGTATGGTGCAGTTTAGTAGGCAGACTGTGCAGAGTTAAACTCTCTAACACAGTGTAAGGTCCAGGGCCCAAGTGGATTTGGCTGTGCCCACACTGCCCCACTCTGCAATTCAGAGACACCTTGTTTTGTGCTCAGTTCTTTGGCGTTGCGTGAAAGTCCATGTACTCCTTTATCTCAGATTATTGGTCTGAATGGGAAGTCAGGTTTAAATAGTTTAAAGACAGAGGAAATCTTTCTTTCTAAATAAATACCACAAAGGCCAAATATCCATTAAAATGCTGTTTATGTAGGAAAGAAGCCAGTAAAATCATGCATAAGGGTGATGAGCTACACTGTAAGCTTATTGAGTTGTCTGACCTAGACCCCTCTGCTGTAGCTTGTGGAGGCTTCCTCAGCAATAGCCAGCAGGACCTTCTTTGGCAACATTAGTTTGGGGAATGAAACTACGGTTTTTGTGATGAATGTCCCAGATGGGTCTTCCAGAAATCCAGCTTTCATTCTCTGCTGTTAATCAAGATAGAGAGGTTTAGCTCAAATGGGATCTGATTGGTACACTGTGAGTATCCCTCTCACCCCTGCTCCCATGACTTTAATGCAAAATATGTAGGTGACCCCTTGAACTCAGGTTCTTTGTCCTCTCCCCCAGAGCAATACCCTAACCCCAATGCTACAGGATCTCTCTGACCACATGAATTTTGTGGTCTCTTGTTATACATTAGCACAAGGTCAGTGGAAGGCATGGTGGGTCTGAAAAGCAGCTCTGCCTGTGGCTCTCCAGGGGTGTAGGATCTGAACTGCGTCAAGCAGAGCTGGGAGTTGAACCCAGGACTCCCACAATCTGTTTTCCCTGCTGTTTCCCAAGTGAAAACACAATATTAGTCCCTCTGGAAATGACAGAGACAGGTCCTGTAAAGAACAGGGGAAGTTACTATGACCTTGAGGAGCATGTGCTGCTGCGTCTCAGAGGAGCAGCAGTACTCTTGAGCTCACCGACGGTAACTCTGTACTGCAAGGTGACTGAGGTTGAGCCTACCTGATGTCTTCCTAAAAATCGCAATAAAGGGACTTTCCCAAGGTTATGAGGAAAACCTGTGGCCCTAAGGGATCCATTTTGGGGTGGAGTCTTACGTCAGCCTCTAGTTTGCTTGAAACCTCATCAAAAATCATGCAGAGCCCTGATCAGTCCTGGCATGAAGTTATACTGGTCCAGCCTCAGGTTGGAAATTATTATCTCACTAAACTTTATCCATCTAAACATTTGCCCTTCAACCTAACATAGTCATGTATGGTCCTGCTATGGCCAGCAAAGACAGACACTTCCAGATGGCAAATCATCCAATCCTAAGAGAAATGTCTAAGCCTCTACCTGCCTTTCCCCATGGACTACAGACAGATTGGATGACTGGTTCAGGCTGGATGACTAAGGATGAATGAATTGAATCCCATTTTAAGCCACAGAGTCTTAGTTTTCATGGAAAAGCTGCTTTGGCTAGGTGAAAACAGCATTTTATCTAATGCACACGCTCACCATTGCACTCATGGCTGCTCTCTGGGTAGCCTTGAGACACGCTTCTGACTTCTTTGAGCTGGAGCAACCTTTAGATGTAAAGATTATACCCAAAGCTGCTTTCCAGTTTTCCATTTCTGCCACAAACAGGGCTGTACAGTGGTGAGAGGCTGTACTTTTTGTTACAAGATGGCACTATTCTTGTTTTATGGGCTCCATTACTGGGGCAAAGGTTTATGGAAAAGGTGTGCCTATCTCTCATTTGGCACCTGGTGCTGTCAGGCTTGGCAATGATCTGATCTTTATTATGAAAGTTTTTGCTGGCCTCACAAATTGCTGGGTAAAATCCTATAGCTCATGAAGAAAGTCATACTAAACAATCATAATGGTTCCTTCTGGCTGTTCAAGAACATTTTCCTCCTAACATCAGCTTTACACCTGTTTGATCCCTCCAACTTTATGTAATTTCAAGGGACAACTGGACCTTCTGAAATAATGCCTTTAAAGCTGTCTCTGAGATGGCTGTGCAAAATCTCGGAGTCGTCACTTCTTCTGATGAGGGTTTGCTCAGAGGACCAAGGTGCAATGTGTACAAGTTCTTCATGTACAGGAGCAAGAAAGTTATAGGAAAATTAATGTAAATCCTAAATCTAGCAGGGATCATCGTGCCCTGTGCTGTGTATAAAATCACTTCCTCATGCAAGTGCCACAGCCCTCTGGTTTTCCAGCAATCTTACACAGGCAGTTTTTTTCCCCCTAATTTTGTTGTTGCTGTCATTCAAAGCCCACTGCCCCTATGTGGCACTTCCTAAGTGTGTAATTCACAGTCGAATGGGAGGTGAAGTCACAACCCAGATCGTGGAGAGCTGACTCACAAACACTTCTGTATCTCTCCAAACACCTTCTCCCTCTTCCTCTGCCCTCCTGGCTTGCAACGCATGGAAAGGTTTTGTCATGGAGGACATTCATGGGCAGGAAGGAAGCAAGGACCGTGAGCCAGGAGCCATTGCGGCCACCTGCTTGGACATTCACCTCAAAGGGCAACCAACCAATAACCGCAACATGCAGCCAACCAAGGTGAGCATATCTGCATGCAGAGTTCGTCCACTTTTTGGGGTTGGAGGGTACAAGACCTTTGCCTGGGCTGCATCCAACCCGGGAGCCTCAAACAACAGCAGCAATAGGATGGTGCCAGCGAGAGCTGAGCCAACATTGTGCTGGATGTGCTCTGTGCCGCATTACGTCTGAGGCATGCCATTCTTCCCACATACATTGTTGTACCCACCCAATTATGAAAGAGGCCTTGGCTGCCTGCCCTTCTGCTCCAACATTTGCATCTTTATCCTGAATTAAACTCCAGTCCAAACTCTGCTAATATTCCTTTCCATTATTGCTGTTTGGAAGAAGAGGACTCTAATGGTTTAACACCCTGGAAAGACTCCTAGGCAAGTGTCGGCGCAGCAGGAGGGAGGTGGGCTTGTTGTTCCTGGTTTAGTCTAGCTTGTGCACGTTAGGACCAGCAATGAATATGCTACTACAGAGACATTAACTAATGATAACAACCACATTACTAAGCCAGGCTCTCCGGAAGATTTGTTTTCTGGCTACATCCCTGTGCTGATGTCCAGGCCATCTATTTCATGGTGCAAAATTGTATTTTCTGAAGGGAAGGGTCACAAGGAGGAGGGAAGAAAGGCTGCTTGTGGGTGAGTGCAATAGCAAAGGTGTGGAGGATCCTTTTCCTCCCAGGCAAAAGGCAAAGGGACTCTGTCCCTCCTGGGGAAAGGCAGGATGACTTGACCTCCTAAAGTTAAACAAGCAGCCAGGTGCTTGCGTGTGCTGGTCACACCTTCCTTTTACCATGCAGATAATTTTCCTTCACAGCTGATTTCTTTGCAGTTGCCCTTATTGTCTTTGCATGCAGAGTGTAACCTAACTCTGGGACCTGACTCAACATCCTTTCTGTCCGGGGGCCATTTAGATAGAGCTTAGCAATTTACTGCATGAGAATACCAGAAAAATGGCCAATGTGAATGGACCATTGTACCTGGTGCCTTTATGAACATGACTTCACATTGATCTACACTGGATCTGTATTATTAAATAAAAGCAGTAAGGAAACAAGAAATGAAAAACAAAAATGTAATGTTAATATTAACTCCTGGACATGTTCAAAAAACAAGAGAAAGATGGCTATTTTCAGCTCATTGCATGCATTTATTCTAAATAAGGACAAATACCACTGAAAAAGTCAGTTCTTTGTGTTTTTAACAGGAGGGGATTGTTCTAACACCAGGGTTAGATAAAATATTTCTGGGAGACCCTCTCCTGGGATTTGTTCAATAATGTTACTCATTACACTAACTGCTGCTCACCATAGTCTAAAGAGGCAAAAGCAGGTGACCGAGGTGCATAAACAAGCCATGCCATTTTCCCAATATATTTGGAAGCAAAATTTATTCAAAACTGAATATGTTGAGGGGGACCCATATGCTACCCCAGTGGTTGGTGAATGCTACATGAACAGAGGGTGCAGGGCCCTGCATGTCAAATGAGAGCATCATGAATTTGTGAGAGCGTGTTTGTATTAGCTGGGTGTGTTTGAGTTATGAGATGCAGCATTTGGCTCTGGATCTAAAGGCAGTTGTTTATTGTATATTTTATGACTGTTTACAAAAGCGGTTTGAAGAAAATAATGTAATACTTAACATTGTCTTTCCCCAGGTCTTTAGTCCATTAACTTCATATTATTTTAAGTGGCTAGGCTAGAAATTTAAGTCATTGTTATTTATATTAGAGGTGCAACTAAGGATTCAGCTGAGCTCCAGGCTGCATTATGAAAGTTGCTGTGTCAGGGTTTGAGAATGGGGCAGGTGGTGTCTTGATCTGAAATATAAAAGGATCAGGACAGGTTGGTTAATCCTGTGATTAGAGCTTCTCACAAGCCTTGTAAGAACAGGCCTCCACTCCTGGTCCTACTGCAAATTCCTTGTGTGGCCATGGTGTCCTGGTTTCAGCTGGGATAGAGTTAATTTTCTTCCTAGTAGCTGGTATAGTGCTGTGTTTTGGATTTAGCATGAGAATAATGCAATAAAACACTGATGTTTTAGTTGTTGCTAAGCAATGTCAAGGCCTTTTCAGCTTCCCATGCTCTGCCAGCAAGGAGGTGCACAAGAAGCTGGGAGGGGGCACAGCCAGGACAGCTGACCCAGACTGGCCAAAGGGCTATGCCATACCGTATGACATCATGGTCAGTATATAAACTAGAGCGAGTTGCCCAAGGGGCAGTGACTGCTGCTTGGGGACCGGCTGGGCATCGGTTGTCGGGTGGTAAGCGGTTGCATCACTTGTTTTTCATGAGTTTTGTTCCCCTCTCTCTCTTTTGTTGTTTTCCTTTTCATTACAATTTTTATTATTTTATTTTATTTTATTTTATTTTATTTTATTTTATTTTATTTTATTTTATTTTATTTTATGTCAATTATTAAACTGTTCTTATCTCAACCCACAAGTTTTCTCACTTTTACCCTTCCGATTCTCTCCCCCTTCCAACTGAGGGGGAGTGAGCGAGCAGCTGTGTGGTGCTTAGTTGCCAGCTGGGGTTAAACCACGACACATGGTCAGTCTTTTAGGGTTAATGTTTTGAACGTATTTATGCAAAAAAAATAAGGTATAACCATTTAAGGTCTTAGCATTTAGGATTTAAGTGCCATAATGTTGAGCTTAACTTTTCGATATTTTCTGCCTTGTATAATGTACCATTATGAAAAGACACTCAGGAGTTCAGCTAGGTCAGCCTGTGCCTCCATCCCGCGGTAGTTCAGGAAGCCTTATACAGCACTGCCTTGTGTGGGGTAAACTTCAGCAAGTCCCACGTGCTGGGATCTGCAGTCTTCAGTTAGTCTTTCTAGTTCACTGTGAGAGATTCAGCCCAGGTCTGTAATGACTGAAGGATATTGTTTGATTGATGTTCAATGGCTTATTTGATAACCATGGCTACTGAAACATCATTCATGTTAGCAAAAACAGAAAGGAGAGATGTTTATGTTTAAGGGACAAGAGAGGGATGCAGAAATTGTGGATGTTGCTCCCAGCTCTCCTGCAGAATTGCTGCATGATTAGGAGGGAGGCTGCTTATCTCTTGGTACGCTGGTTCACCACTTAACAATAACCCTTCCTTCTTCCTACTCTGTGTTGTCTATTTAGCTTGTCAAATCTCCAAGGCAGGAAACATCCTTGTGATGTGTGTTGGCTGGTATCACAAGGCCATTGTCAGGTGAGGAACTTCTGGGGGCGAGTGTGATGGAATAACTCACATACGTGATAACCAGAACAGAACCTTTGTCGAGCAGAGAGAAGAGAGGCGCTGAAGCTGGAATGGGCAGGAAGACCAAACTTGTCATGCTGAGAAGTGCTGCCCTAAGGCAAGATGGGAGAATTGTAGAGGAGCTTGCCTTGCCAATGCTGACACTCTACCTGTTCATAGAAGATTGTATACCATGCTCTAGGGCTAGCAAGCCAGGACTTATCTGCTTAAGAACAAATTCTGATAGAGACTGGATACCATTTCTATGCCTCAGGCTGCTGTAACCTATTCTCCTTCAGCAGCAATTCTCATAGGATCCAAATCCAAGGTAGGGTTCTAGCTATCCTGAAATGTAGGATCCATTATAAAATCTGCAGGCAACAGTGCTGGCAACTTAGGAGTTGCCTCTGGGCCTGGCATGTGCTTAAACTACTCATGAGCTATCTGAGCTCCTCAGCTTGATTACCATCCTAGTTTGACTCATATTTTATTTCAAGGATTGTTTGCATTTTTATGCCTCTGAGACTAGGTCCCGTGGGAATCCTTCCCAAACTCGCTACATTGACCTCCTGTACCTCCAGCGCATAACCCCTTCTCAGAAGAGGTCATTTGATCCTCCACGATAAATACATGAATCAATACCTTATGCTTTTATGATCCTTTTCTTGAGTTTGCTAGTTTCCCAGCACCTCTGAAGAGTTCATTTTGACCATGAAAGTCTTCGAAGACAACCTTACTTTGCTTGTAGGACTATATAACGGTCCCAGCACAAAATTATTTGCCTATGCACAAGGGACTGACTGTGAGCAAGTTGAGCTCAGTAACTAGGCAATTGGCTTCTCTTCGTACTGCAAGATTCCACCAGGCTGCCTGGTTAACACCAAGAGATATGTTGTATATCAGATCACTGTGTTATAGTGGGGTTAGAGGCAAGAGATCAGAGGAGCATTTTGAGAAAGCTTAACAAACTCTCCAGTTAAAGCATCAGGCAGTTAGTTACAGGTGTTAGCTTAGCCCCAGCTAGTTAATTACCTCAACGCTCATTATCTAAAAGACATCTCATCTAACCAAATAGTCTACAGAGATGGAAACCTCAGAGATGGGTAACCAGATGGGGTGAAGGTACTGCTATAGCTCTCTTCTGGCCCAAACACCTCTCTCAGGTCTTTATTTGTGCATGGCTGAAATGAGTTCAGTCCCACCCTAACTATGGTAGGGCACACTGTGAAGGCCGTGCCTATGTATTCTTAGAAGAGTGCCCGTGAGTCAAAAAATTCATATATGCATAGGAATTCATAACTAGTACCCACCAAAGCTCATTTTGACTTATCTGAGGTTTCAAAATAAACAATACATCTGCATGTGTATATTCGCAGTAGTAACCAGACCTGGTTTTTCAATACGAACCCATAACGTCACAGACCTTTCAGTGGAAAGGTCAGTGCAAGTTGCTGACAGTCTTAATTCATTACACTTTCTGGGTAGTTACTTCCTATGACTATGGACCAGGGCAGAGTTAGCAATGCCCTATTAAAGGCCTTTGTGCTTGTATGTGGTCCACTAGCTGTCTGTGTGATGATATGTCTGGGCACGTACCTGATATGACCTGGTTAATCAACAAAGAATGTATGTGCCCCTGAAAATAACCCAAAGAAATTATACTTCCACTAAAATGAGATGGATGTGCTGGCCAAAGTCAGAGTATTCCTCCTGTGCCTCTGATCCATGCAACAAGTACCTTCATCCATGAAATATATAAAAGAATACACACTTACAATGCTGGGATAATGGGCAGGTAAATTAACAAAAGGTTTGGAAAGGCATATGGAAAATCCTCCAGGGTGGTGAAAGATGAGTTGCTGGGGAGGTCTGGAGCCAAATGTCTGTGCTCGCTCCCTGCTCCACGAGCTGCTGGGCATGTACATTTGCCTCACTCCAGGGAGAAAGAGGAGGCTCAGGACGGACTCTCAGGCACCAGCCCCAGCCCTTCACACGTTTCAGTGCTCTGTGGCTTCAGGAAGAGAGTGGCTCTGGTGGGAAAGGATGGCTTCTCTGTGCTGCTTGCTGGGAAATGAATGGACGGGGCAACACCTCCCAGGTCCTTGGCTAAAACTGGGGTGTCTCATGCTCTTCTCTGATGTGGTTTGCACTTTACCAGAAATGTTGCAGCTGCCGGACCCAAAAAACAGAGAGCGCTAGATGTTAGTGCAAGAAAACATAACTGAGTCTTGCTGATTTGCAATAATGTTGCTCCATCCTGGGTGTTATCCTGAGAAACTTGAATTCCTCAGTCCCTTAGGGCTTGTGGTGAAGTGAATGGCAAAGCCTCAATCACTTCAAAAGCAGCAAAATTGGGCTTTTATTCAGGTAGGTGTTTTTTTCCCCTCCCAGAAACGCTATGAGGCCATATCCTCTACTGTAATCAAACAGTACTTGTACTTGTCAATCACAAATTCCCTGCCACTGCTCCTGTACACAAACCAACGCACACACACACATGCACAGAGTCCAAGTAAAAAAAAAAAAAAGTACTTTCTCTGAAATCATTTTGGCCAGACTCCTTTTATTTAATAGGAAAGTTGCAACAATACATCATGCATGCCAGAACAAGAAGAATGCCACTTTTGTGTAGGTAGGGAAATAGTTGTGATGTACAAAAGAGATATTGTTTTTCCATCACTTTGGCCAAACTTTACACTTAGCTTCTCATGTCAGGAGAGGGTGTGACAGTAGATAGGATGTAGCCTTTGAAACTCCAGCTCCACAGAGAAAAGACAGATGGAATCCAGCTGGCGGATATCACACACGTTTTCTGTTCTCCTCGATATCGCAGATCTGATAAACACGGAAGAATAACAAGCCTTTATAGAATGCAGATGAACAGAGGAGCCTATCTGTATGTAAAAGAGAAGGGCCTCAGTTGGCTGAATACTTATTTCTGCTAAATGAAAGTTAACTCCCACAATCTCATAAAGCGAGAATCTACCTGTTCGAGGCACATATTTGATTATACCATACGAATTTATTGACCTCCCATGGCTGTTGTTATCCTGATCTCATTTAACATCATGTCATGTCAGACTCATACTGATAGCAAGGAAAAGCAATGCAGGGGGATGATGTTCAGCAGGACTTCAGCGGGTTGTATGAATCTTGGTCCTGGAGAGCATGACTGGTAGTCTGTAACCATCCAAAGTCTGCACTCCGGCTTTTAAAATAAAATCTTAGAAACCTGGGAGTAATGTGCTAAGACAAGTGTTGTCTAGTGATGGGAACCAGGAAATGGTAGCTGCGAATACCTGAGCGCGAATGACTCATCCAGTGACCTCCTTTGGCTTCGCTGTGTCCTCCTGTAACCTCCTCATCTTTTCTGCTTCAGACGGAGCTGCAAGGCTTTGTTACCCGGAGGATTTTGTGATGAGATTTTGTGCTCCCCAGCAAAACTGCTGCAATTAATAAGATAAGATGCCTAAATTAGGATCTGTTGTTTCACAGGCTATTATTGTTGGTTTCATCTGCACAGATATTAGGTCAGATTCTAATACATTTTTGATTAATGCAGGGTGAACGTTGATCTCCTTTTACTCAGTAAGGCAGCACTGTCTTAATGGAAAGTGAACCAATGACAGAAGGTGGCATTGTGTTTGTTTAGATTTCCTCCATATCCAACAGACCTGATGCTGACATGACTTCCACAAAGAGGTAAATTTTAATTCTATATACATTAAATTCACCCCTATACTGGGGTGGTACTCACACATCTTCTTTCTGTTTTCTGCAGTATAAGTTACAGTGAAGTGTTATCCTCCCTCCCTGCTATTCCCCTATGGATGAAGGAATTGGTGTCACACAAAGGAAATCCCAGTGGATGGACCCTCTATCAATATCAGCAAAAGTTTAAATTGCATCTTAGATGTCAGCTCAGAGCTTGGCCCATTGCTTCCATTTAAATCTATTTATAATTTGTGAGGTCATGGACATAAGCATTTCTTTTATTTGTCCTCAAAGGGAGCAGTGAAACCTATTTTCAAAAGACTTCTAGACTCTTGAAAGACACACTGAAACACATATGAGATCACAGGTTTTTACAGAAATGTAGATTATCGGACCCTAAACTCCTGTCTCCAACAGTGGCTACCATCTGCTGCTCCAGAGCACGTTGCAATCTTCTCTTACCTCTAAATCCTATGGTGCCCCTCTACTTTTGGCTACTGGATTTCAAACCAAGAAAATAAACTCACAGTAAGACACCTAAAACCAAAGCTACTTTTAAGTAGATTTACCCAAAGCCAATTGTACTGAGTAGATAAAATCTACTCAGAACTTTCACTGAACGACTACTTACTCGTCATGTACTTTTTACCTGAGCCCTTCAAAGTCAAATTCTGGTTTTGTACAACCCTAGCTTCTGTGCCTGCGGAGAGGTGCTTATATCTATGGCCATCTTGAAGCATGTGAGTAGTCCTACTGAAGTCAAAATTTTGCTTGAAGTTAAGTGTATGATGTATCTTGTTGAATCTAAGCCTAAGTCCCCAGTGCCTTTGCCTCCTGTGCACTCTGCGGCACACTGGAAACACCTCCTCAGTTCCAGCTCTGGTTTTCCTATTCAGGGCAGCAAGCATCTGCTGTATTTTCCACCTGGTGTCTGAAAAACACAGATCAGGAGAGAACTGCTTCCTTGTTGAAGAATAAACACGTTTTTGCAGATGATAGGTTTCATCTGTCTGATAACAAGAAAACCACAGAAGCAGAAGTTGGATTAGAAATGCATTTTTTAGGGAAATTGTTTCTTGTATCCTTTAAATTTTGTTTTGTGTTTCCTGAAGTAAGTATAGTGACTTTCCTAACATTATTTCCCTGTTTTCAGCCAATAAAAATCATTATAGCATTGGTAGATAATACAGTATACTAAGGGCTTTGGGAACATTCTGGAGCTGTGGATGTTTTGATTGTTTTCCTAGTAAGGTTTCAAGGGTCCTTGGTTTATCTGCCCTTTTACCTCTCACTTTTACCCAAGTTTTATTTAGATTTAAAAGGTTCTGGGAAAGAAAAGGGCAAAAAAAAGGCTGCATTAATAATGTCTCTTAATGTGTGGAAGGGTTTTCCAGCAACACGTGCTCTACAGAGGATTTCCTGTTTTGTTGCTTTAAATAGATGTCGTGTATCGTTTGGGAAGCCTGAATTCTAAATGTCCTTTCTATATAAATACACAGTATGGAAAAAAGGAAAACCTGACCTAAGCCTGTAAGAAGTGAATTTGGCATTTAAGAAGAATGAAGACTGAGTGGGGGCAAGTTTTGTAGTAGTCATGTACAACAGAGAAGCTCTTCTTGTGCAATGGAGTATCGGTTTATCAGTTCCTAAGCTAGCTACTTTGGGAAGTTTATTGGATCACCTTTTGTAAAGTACCAGGTTCAAGTACTGACACTTTAAATTTGAAAGGACAAAGGTAATGCCACCCTGCTACAGCCAATAGTTGTGCTGTTTCCCTGAAGAAACAAGGGCTTGAAGTTTTGCTTTCCAGCCTGCTTTCTCTGGGATTCATTTGTTGCATTTGCAGCTGTGACACAGATTAGGTGTCTTCCGAGAAATTTGTCCTGCAGTCTCAATTTTGTCCCAGACTCAAAACTTCCATGAACATGCACCCCTTGCCACAACCCACAAACAGCAAAGAGATCAGAAAGTGCAGCAGGATGAAAATAAAACACATTGAAGTACCGAGTGGCTGGGAAAAAGCTTATCTTGTTCTTGTGCAGCACACAACGTTGTAGACTCACCATTCATGTCACCTTGAACTATAATGGTTGTTGACAGTGAAAATAATAGGCTCTACCACAAACAGCTGAGAAGCAAAATTAAGGAAACGAGTGAAAACAGGGAAACTTCACCTTCTCTCTGTAGACTTTGTGTCCTTCCATTGCTGGCGGATAGCTGCTATGCTGTCCTTTACCTTGGTCCCAGCTGAGATGCATTGGGCTGAATCACGCACTCAGCAAATCGGAGTTGATCCGTTGGGGACAGTGAGCTGGTGGAGGCTGAGAACAGTTGTGTTCATGGGGTGGAATGCAGGCTGGAAATGCTCTGTTAGCAAAGACAAATGATAACTGATATTTCTGCTCCTTAAACAAGGTGGAAAATATGAGCCTTATGAAAAATGGCTCTTAAGGTGTGGCTGAAGAAAATAGGCGTATTTACCCTATTTCACTTCACCAGGGCTGTTAAATAACCCTCAAATCTTTGTGTCACTTTTCTCTGGGTGCCTTTCACTGGGCACAACTTACAAGAACAAAACCACTATTTATTGCCAAAACACGCAGTAATGGATTGGGACTAACTTGCTAGTAGGCTAAGCATTAATAACATTTACTGTGCGCTGTTGCACTGCATTCCTCTCAGCGAGTCTCTGCTGGACGAGCAGCTGTCAGTCACTTGCCCTTTTGCTCCTTGGGACAGGTTAAACCTTGATCTTGATGAGGGTCTGCTGCTTTTGCCTTTCTGCTCTTTCTCTTAAGGTTGTACATCTTCTGATGTTTCTGGCTTTTTCTCTGAAGGTTTGATGACATCACATCTTTGTTTTTAACCGTGGTTAATCAGCATTGACTCATCTCTCACCATTGTGTTCTGCTTTCACACCTTGCATGCGTTAGTGGTCTATGTACTCACACACAGAATAATGACCTCTGGGTCACAGGTGAAGCAGAGGATTTTCTTGAAAGCTATAGATATGTGCTATTTTGTGGACAGAGTAAGAGGCCTTAGAATGTACAGACACAAACCACAGATTATCACCTCAACCTAGATAACATCCATGGGGGAAGATGGGTCCTTTTAATGCCCTAGGCACTCACACATGTGCTTTATAAACAAAGATACAACTCATGATTCAGTTCCTATATTTTTTCACCTTCATGGATCTTCCTGGACATTTTCCCAACTATGTGTTTCATATCATTCCAATGCCACGCATCCGGTGGCCACCAAGCCCACAAGAAAACACTGTTTGTGTAATATCAATGGTATACTGTCAAGTCTAGGCTTCAGTAAATGGGAAAAGGATGAGATCTGCTGTCCTGGGACTTTCTTCTTATCAGAAATAGTCCACAACATATTCCGCACCCTGGAATGAGAATCCTCATTGCAACACTGGCTTGTCAAACCAGGACTGGAGTCCCACATGATCAGTATCCAGTAGCAGATATTCTGCTGGTATTCCCATTTAACGTAAGGTAGCTCTTCGTAGCAATACCTAATAGAAGCAAGTTTCAAATGGTATCACTCGAAATATGAATGAAAGCAGAATTTGGCATCAGCATTGTCAATTCTCTTGCTTTGGCTACATGTTCTTCACTGCACCTGGAAGAAGAGTAAAGAATATTGCTTGCTGACTTCCTTCATTCTCCACCTCTCAGTTTTCTTTAAAGCTTTCTAATTATTGGATTATGAAAAAGGGAGAAAAATACCAAAACCAGACACAAGGTGAAAGAAAAATATCCCCAGGATTCAGCAGCAAGTACCTTGTCAACCTGACTGCTTTTTCCAGACACATGAAAAAATTGTCTGTGAAGAGGAGAGGAAGAAAACAAAGATAGTGAAGGGCCCTTTAATCTAGCAGAAAAGAAGCATCACAGGAACCAAATTAAAGCCAGACTCATTCATATGAAAAATAAGTTAGCAGCAAAGATGATTAACCATTGGAAGAGAGTATAGAGGGAAGTTGTAAAATTATTCCCTATGTCCTGGTGTCTTCAAATCAAGACTGTATTCTATCCTGTAAAATATGCTTTGATCAAAGAAATTCTTGGACTTGACACAGAGGAGGTCAGACTAGATAAGGTGATCGTTCCTCTGACCTTAAGACTCTACAAATATGTACCTTCAGAGAGAAAGGCCAGACTGTGGCCAGACACCAGAAATTTTGGTTCAAGGCCTGGCTCTATTACAGATTTCCAGAATAACCACAAGCAAGTTGTGTAGTTTATCTATGCCTCTGTTCACCATCTGTAAAGTCTGGAGAATAATCCTTCTTCTGTTTAGCTTGTTAGCTATTTGGGGTACGGAAAGCGACGTATTAGGTGTGGGTAGAGACCTTTCTTCAGGTCTGCAAAAAAGTCTGTAAGCATCATTGCAAAGCACATGCAGCTATAAGGAAACCTTGACGATACAGAAGGAAAATATATTGGTAGGGAGGTAAGGAAATGCTTTGCTTTCATCAGTAGCCTCCTGAGTGCAGTTAAAAGACAACACATCAGAGCACGGGGATGGTCACTCAGCCAGAGAATTATGATTTCATCTCAGGATGCTTCTGGACACAAATAGCATCCAAGGCCTCCTCATGAGGGAGCCTCTCACTTCCTCCAGTGGCATTTGCAACATTGCACTCATTTATGTTCTCAGCAACAATAATCAAATGACCAGTGTATGTCTCTACCCATGCACAATGAAGACTTGTGCTCTCTTTGCTTAGCTAAGAAACTTTGTGAGCTTCTGCCAAGAAGTGAAAGATCATTTTGAATGGCTGGAACAAATTCAAACCATGTTCCAGAGAGCTGGAAGGCTCACAGGCCTGTCCACTGCCCAGCTGCTCCTCCCTTCCTTACATCTTCATTGTGTCTATCAGTCTGCAGTGCTGCTGGAGCTAAATTAGCTGACTGCTCCACCTGGTAGCTGGACACGCTTCTAGCTTTGCCCTTAGCCTGTCACCAGGGCTGAAATGTGAATAGCCTTTCATGGCATGTAGGAAGTAGGTTTTAGGAAATGAGCTGAGAATGAGCTGGGCTTCTACTCAGTCAGGGAGAAAAGGACTGCATCCCAGCCAGAACCTCAGAGCAACATCTCAATGAGTCCTTATGTGAGCTGCTGTTACTTACATCTGCTCCAGAGAGAACAGGAGCTTATGCAGCCGTCTGCTGTTAAGCTTGCAAGTACACATAAGATGCTCTTTGCTCCAGAAGCTTCTGGTTGAGTCCGTGATGGTGGCCAACATGGTCTTGCATATATAACAACACATATATATGTATAACATACATAAGAATATAGCACACATAACAACAACACTTCACATATGTAAGGGAAAGCACTGATTTCTTTATCTATGAAGATAACTACTTCAGCAGTGAGTTACAGTCCTACTAAGGCTTCTTCTTTAAAGAGAGAAAACAGAGCTAACAAAAGCAATAGCCACTAACACACAGATTTTCTAGGGCTAGTTTAAGGGTTGTAAGGAGAATAACAGAGGCCATTGTTTCCAGTTCCCTACTACTCGTAACAAACCTCATCAAGCTGCAAGCATGACCAGTGTCAGAATAAGGCACTGAAAGATATATGAAGGGTTGGAGAAGGAAAGGAAAAGACAGCTGTTGGGATGAGTGGAGAACCATATCAGAAATACAGTAAGACACAGCTCCACAGAGCTAAAAGATGCACTTATGTTATCCTGCCAATCCCCCCTTGGCATAATGTCTCTGTATGTGATCCTCTTAGTCTATCACTGGTTCTCTGTGATATGTGTCTATCTGGTTTCTCATGGCCGCAATAAACCCTTCTACTGCACTAATCTCATTTAACAGTTCCACTGACTTGAAAAGAACCCGAGTAAAATTGCTGTGCAATTTCTGCTGGCATTATTATAGCTGTATCACTTGTCAGCTTTTGTAAACAAGATAAATATAGTTAAACTTAAAACATCAGATATGAAGAAATTTGGCATGTTATAGCAGCCCATCAGAAATATTTTTTGACAGGTATCTTATGAAAAAGGAAACTAGAGAATGCTAGAGAAGATAATAACTGCAAGTTTTTGTTTTGCAAAATTCTTTTGCCCAAGGAGGCTGCAAGAACTTAATGTTCGCTACCCTACCTTTTCAGCACCATTAGCTAATACTGCTGTCACATACAGCAGCCTGTACCTGGACTGACTCCCTGAAAGCAGTGAGTTTTAGTATCAGTCTCAGTATCTTACAGAGCCTCTCATCTCGGAGTGCATCACTGGAATCCAGCTACCCGGAGGCTGGAGGATAAAAGGCACAAGGCAGTAGGCATGCAAAGCTGGAAGGGAGCGAGGGAAATGTTCCTGATAGGGCACAGGGAAAACCCCTACACACAACTGATTTCTAACGTGTTTGCACAGCAAGAGGACATCCCATCTGAAGGGCCTGTGTGAAAGATCATCCCCTACTCTTCCCGACACAAGTGGTTGGTTTGTGCCTGCAGCTACTCTATGCTCGAAAGAAGACAAGAATCTCCCCTCTAGCACCTGCATGAAAAGACCAAGCCCAAGGAATCTCCCCACACCCAGGAAGTACCCACGCTCCCTTATCACCTCCTTGAGCGAGTCCCTGGAGAGGCGGGATGGGGGAAGGTAAGCTCGCAGCCCCACACCGTGCTGACCAGGGAGGATGAACAGAGCAGTGGCATGGTGCACCAAGCGGTGCCGCAGGAAGAGGAATTACATGTTCAAGGACAGTCCATGGGGTATATCTGGGTCCCCCCTTGCTGCTGAGCCCTCTCAGACTGTGTGGAGGTCAGACCAATGACAGAAAACACGAGTCAGCTGTGCTGAGACCTGAGCCCATGGCTCCAGAGAAGGCAGGTGCTTCCTAGCCTGAAGTCAGGACATCTTCTGGAAGAGATTCAGAGTTCATGGGAGAGACTGCATTAGCTCCCAGCCAGAGAGGAAAAAACAGCCCTAAAAATAACTGAATTATAAAGGCCAGTGATAGAGGTCAAGCCATTGATTCTCAGAAGATAATGTGCTGGTTTCTACCATTGTCTGAGTGCTACACAGTCAATAAAGAATGCCAATAACGATACACAGCTCTTGTCTCTTGCTCAATTGTAAAATACAATGGGATGGATTTTCAGCATTAGGAGAGTTTAGGACATTTATGATGTCACCTTATTATTTTTTTTTTCAGCACACACAGAAATACAGGACATCAGTCTTGACAGAGATGCTTGTGGGGAGAGGTGTTGAGATTTGAGGGTGACAGACTGGGCAGACAGATCAGGGTGGTATGATGAAACAAAGAGCTCTTTGCCTTATGACGTCTTACTTTGAGGAAATAAAATTCCCATCTCTCCACACTTCGGGAGAGAGAGTGTTTTGGAATTGCCTCTCCTATTGCAGTGAAGAGTGAAAAACATGCAGTATTTCTGGTGGAAGCTGATGTTGTCTTCAAAAATTTCAATTTCCCTCAAAGAAATAAAGATTCCCACTAGAGTTGTAAGTGTCTAAACAGTTTGACACAAATGGATTTGAGCCTCATTCTGAACTCATGCTGATGGTCACATCCAGTTGATCCACATGTAAATAGGCAACTTTTCCTTCAAGATAGGAAGATACAGGCATTCAAGGGCCATGCCAGCTCCTGCATTTCTTTCTGGGCTGCAGGCTATGAAGCCTGTGCACCTTAAGCACTGCAGATCTTGCCACATCGGCTCCAGACAAGCTTTGGGCAAAGAAACATCTGCAATCTCAAATAAGTCAGGACGCACACAGTTCTGGCACCCCAGATTATCTGATGCCCAGGAGCAATCAGGCAAAGTAAGCGAGAAAGAAACTTCCAGTTGAAATGAGATCACCACTCTTCTTACCACCTTAGCTATAGCAGGATCCCTACTGACTCCCTACCAGATCTTCTGACTGTGGTTTTAACGGGTGACATGTATGCAGGGAGAGTATTAGTTATGATAATTTCTGGAAACATCAATAAATAGTCTAGAAAAAATGCGTGCTAGTACATTAGTGTATGAAGACAGCTATGATCTGTTGTATATCAGCCAGCCATTATTGATCAGAATATTAATTTTTTAAGCTTATGTACTTTCTGAACATTTACAGCCTTCTTTCGGCTAATTAGAAGTCACTATTGATAATAGGCAATAACTTACTTCATGGAAAATTTAGTCCTGGGAACATTGGTGAGTAAATGGCCTCTCTGTCCATGTTTACCTAGAGAGATTTCCAGATCTTTAAGGACTATAAAAATGAAACGAACTAATTGAGTGTGTGTCTTGGAAGGATAAGAAAACTCTCATTCATCTTTGGTCATTGTAATAAGTCATATGCCAAACACCTTGTCATTAAAGGAGAAAGAAAGGAAGGACTGGCACAATTCTCCTAGGAGAAAAACCTTCACTACTTACTTATACACCATCTCAAGTCTTAGCACTGATTTTATTCACATGACTGCTACTGTTGTTCAGAGTTGTCCTGAGGCCATTGAACTGGAGCCATGGCGAGCAAACTGTGTTTAAACCAGTTCTGCTTTCCTCAGCCTCTGACCTCCCATGTGGATCACAGCTGGGCTGGACCTGAGCTGGCTCTGGTGGAACAGCTTCAGCTGCTGCTGAAGTTATTGCAATGTCCGTGACAAACTGATTCTGAGAGAGAAAGAGAGAGAGAGTGCGAGTTAGGGTATGTTGTAAAAAGTACAAATAGAGGCTGGTGGATAAGGAAATACTTTCACTGCCATTCTACTTTAGCGGCCAACTGCAACAATAAGTCATGTCTCCCTTTGTTTCTTGTCTCATGGTGTAGGAGACCTGGTAGTTGTTTTGTCCGTGGTTATCAGAGCAGCTCCTGAGCTGCACAGGATCCTGCTTATTCTGGTTTTCACCACCTGGAGCAAGTGGACACGAACCCACAACATCCTTAACTGCATTCCAATCCAACCAAAACACAAGTGCTAATCATACAGTTACAAAGTCCTTCGGCTGCCTCAGACAGAAAGATTTATGTCCTCTAAGACTTGGCTAGCCCATTATTGCTCATTCATTGTGTTTGCCTACAAGTTATGACTGCTCTTTCCATTTAATTTTTAATGCAGCTGTAGCCTTGCCTCACTAAGCTCCAGGAAAACTGTAAAGGCACTGGCTGTTACTATGAACTTATAATCTCTTGGCAGAAGCAGCATGTGCCAATGCAGTCTCTCCTCATTGCACGACAGTTCACAAGATGCTACTCTGACTTTTATGCAAGAACCACGTTTTTCTTCAAAGCAAGTGTACAGTTTAAATTTGCTTCACTCAGAGGTCTGAGCCAGAGAAAAGACTAAAATTTCCCAAACAAGGCATATGAGTTCAGTGAATATGTCTGAATAACACATTCTGGGTCTAGATGTGGTTTACTGCTGTTCATGAAGCTCATTGCTGTTCTTATCTAGTGTTTCTCTTCTGTTTCATTTTTGCTGAGTGCTCATCATCTTGCTATCCGTAATGTAGGTCCTGAGGGGAACTTTAATATTTCTATTCCTTAGATTTTAACCCAAATCAGATTATATTACTGTGATACTGAATTTAGTGACTCAAGATGTTTACCATCCCAGTTGTTTCCATTTAAGGTAACATATCCCAAATTGTCTCTTCTTTCTAGCTTTCCAAACACTTAGACCCTCTGTGCAGGCATATCCAAACTGTGAAGCCTGATGCCAAGTACCAGCAAACCACCTGCATAGTGACCACCATTCAACCACAGACAAAATTTTCATATATAGGCAGGAGATGATCTGTCTATTGCTGTCGGTACAGTGTGCTGGCATGGCATGTAGACGCCTGCACAGACCACCCGAGTTTGTCCCTCAGAGCCCAGGTTATTCATCCAAAATGCAGAAGATTCCTGCATGCCTCTGAACCACCAATGATTTCCAGAAGGAATCAGAGGTTCTCGACAATGCTTAAGAAAAGGCAAGAATGGAGAGATGCTATTGCAAATCTGCATGATTTGGGTTCAGTTTCCTTCTTTCCCAAACAGCTGGTTTAGGCCCAGCAGCTGCAGCGTTTCTGGTAAAGTGCAAACCACATCAGAGGGGATCATCAGACACCTGGTTTTAGCCAAGGAGCTGGGAGGTGGTGCCCCAGCAAGCAGCCCCAGCAGCCATCCTTTCCCACTGGGGCCACTGTCAGGTGGCCCCCTCTAACCAAATGCCAAACCAGGCAGTTCAGCTGACCACACTGTAAGCGAGCCGCACAGTGAGAGAGTCCTTTCCTGAGGCACTGGGATCTCACACCATTTAATATTGCATGGGGACCACAACTTGCTGCTGTTGCGGTGGACGTTGCTCCACAGCAGACCATCCCTTGCTGGCAGCAAGGCACTGTAGGGTTCCCTAAAGCCCTCCCAGACACCGAGGGCTGTCCCCTGCCCAAGTGCACATCTGAAGCAGAGGAAACCCCAAGACAGACCCTGTCCTGGGCTGGAGACCCCCGCTGTGCCTCCGTTCCCATGTGAAGGAGCTGCGGAGCCCGTGACTCAGGCACTCGAGGGATCCCCAGCACAGGTGAGTCAGCACAGGGAGTGGAGCAGCTGCAGCGGCTCCAGCCCACATTGCCCCTGGCAGAGTGGCTGCAACGGTGGAGGAGAAAGCCTGGGTGCTGCAGCTAATGAATCATTCACAGTGGCTGGGGAACTGGTGGCTCTACAAGTGAGGGAGTGCAAAAGTGGCCTAAATTCGTCATTCCTCCTCCATCGCGACATCAGCGCTGTGCCAAATGTATGGTGCCGGACACCATATACTTTATGCATTTGTGGTCACAGCCTTTGAGGCCAGGAAAGTCTGTTACAGTCACCTAGCCTGACACCCTGCCTCACAGAGCCTGTAAAACTTTAGCCAACATTTTCTGCGTCAAGCCTTAACTTGTGTTTTGTGAAGCAGCATACCTTGCATGACCCACAGGATTCATAGCCGTCGCCTGGGGTTTTATAGATATCCAAAGTTCAGTTGGACCTAACAGGCTTCAACATTTCCCTTCTTATTTTCTGTTCTCAATCCCTCACCATGGGCAGCAAACCAAATGAAAAATAATTACGACAATTAACTTTCACCAGGTAATAGGAAAGAAAAATCAGATGAGGTTTGTGGTTGGTAATCTGCAGGTCATGTAGAAAAATCAATGTACCCAATAAAAATGAGAGCACCATTCCTTTGTTTATCAAACAAATTAATAAGGGTTTTATGCATCGAAGAGTATGCACTATGACATAAACTAGAAAATTAAGTGAATTTAAATAGCTTAGCTCTGTCCACATAGTGGTGGTGAAGCATGTCTTTCATTCTTTATTACCTCTTACAAATTATTAGCTTGGCAGAAAAATTTCCATTGAAATTATTTTCAGAGATAGAAAGGCTTTTTTTTGGGTCAAAATTATTTCCTCATGATAACTGTGTACTTTCTGGGGGAAAAAATCACCTTTGTGTCAAAAATCGACCCGTAGGAGACATAGGTTATAGCTAAGGCTAATATTTTCAAACCTGGGGGTCCAAAACTAGGCCTCTAGACAGAAAAATGGAAAACAGCCTAAATCAAGAGTCTAACAATTTATCTCAAATGTATGTATTTGTTTATTAAAAGGAGCCTGGGCATTAAATCTGTGGATGAGAAGGCATAAGCCAGCTGATCTTTCAAAGTGCTGAACACTCCCTGTGTTTGGTTAGCTAAACTGAAGCAGTAGGTACTCCAGACCTGTGAAACTAATTCATTTCTGCATAACTACTTAACTTCAGGTTTGGAAATTTTTAAGATTGGTAAGGTTTGAAATATTTAGCTGAGAGAAAAAAAAAGAATCATAGGAGCAAAAATGGCCCAAAGCTTTGCTATAGCTTGGTGAGTCCAAGTAGCTGTGTGTGGCGGACCCTTGTGCCATGGTCCCATGCCCATCTGGCATGGTGGTCTTGGGACACAGAGCTTGCAAGCTCCCAGTTAGGTGGGGCTTTGTTGACTTTCAGAGTCTGCCTTGTCTGGGCTGTCTCCAGACAAAATTCACTTGCTGCACTGACGGCGGATCAGGAATCGCTGCAGAAGACAAGGTGCCAGAGCAAGTCCCCAAGGGCAGCAAATCAGGACGGTCTATTAGCAAGTTGTAAGGTCTCCACCAGCCACCCAAGAGCAGTCACATGGGTGAAGGGGGGGAGGGAGGCAGAGTGTGTCATGCTTGCAGCTGGTGAAGAGACATATTGATGTCATCACATAGGCTTAATACTGTTGTTGTCCAAAGAACCCAAAACTTTTTAGTGTTTCTGCAAGCTGTTCCTCAATACATGCTGGCCTCTGTCTGTGGCATCATTATGCTTCCTCAGTGAGAAATTATTACGGAACAAATTAAATTCGAAGAGATAATTTTGCCCCTGGGTTGGCTATATCCTGGGCATTAATCCTCTGAAAGTGCTGTGAACATACTAATTGACAATGCATTGCTCATGAAAAAATAAAGGCCACTATATACTTTTATATTTATTTCCATCTTTTAGATTATAACATTGTGATAACAGCTTCCGCAGAGGATGTTTCCTAAGTGACAGGCAGAGGTTAATGGCTTTGACTTTGCCTCTGGCCATACAAGCTCCTCCCAGCTAGTTATTAATTCCCAAGAATTACCCTCTGTCTTTAGTGTTATAGGTTTAAGTCTACTTCTAATTCTATGCCAGCCACTGGAAGCGGTGCCTCTTGTATTACAAAGAAAATCTCCTGAATAGTAGCTTTATGCACTTTCACTTTATTTGGTACTTATATCTTGTCCCAAAAGTTGGAGAGTGGATTTACTGTGACAGTAATTTGATAATGACTATGGCTGTAAGGGAAATAGAAGAAAAGTGTGAACCCAAAGCTGCTACACCATGAGAAGGTATGCCCAGGAGCTGAAACTGGGGGTGGAGATTGCAAACCCAGTAAGGAGCACAAACTCTTCATGCTGCTCCCCAGCCCCTCCTGGAGCTCCTTGCACATATTTGGCTTGTCTGCATAGCACAAGGCAGTGCTGTTGAGTCACCTAACGTGTAGGCACGCCTGTTTAGTCCAGTGGCTAAGGGATTAGACAGGGAGAAGGTCTCAGCTCTGTTTGCAGTTATTCTGCTAGCTCACTCAGGGAAAAATGCAAAACCTGATCAGTCAGGCTAAGGCAGAATAACTTCCAGAATGATGGTGTGTTTGACAGTCAGATGTGCTGATCCAATGATACAAAAGCATAGGGGATCACTGCTCAGGCTGTGCATTAGCGCACAAGTCTGAAGAAGCTGAAGTACATGGTGCTTTCAGATATCTGTTGGATACAGCATGGAGTATGCTATGTGGAGAACTAGAGCAAAGAGCATTTATTTTTACTGTTTCGTCTTTATTTCCTGAGCCATAGGTTTTGTTGTTGATGATGATGATTATACATCAGATGGAATTTGTATCCTCATTCAGATTCCCATTTTAAACATCTTTATATGGAGCTTTCTTTTAGCCACTCATTCCCAAAAACAGTAGTTAGCACTTTGTAAAAACAACTGGGATTTACAAATGCTTACCTTGCTGTGTAAATGCTGATGCACAACTGCATCAGGAGTTAAACTGCGCCTGTGCTAGGATGGTCAGAAGAAGGTGACCTGTAAATGACGTACACTTTGTAACTAAATGCGTCATCAAAACATAATGGAACACTTTGCACCTCTTTCTGTATCCTCTGATCACAGCCCTCAGAGCCATTTTGTCAGCAATCACCCAATGGGAAAGGATGCCTATAACTATCGTTATAGTGAAACGATCCAGCAAGGAAATGCCTGATGGAATGAAAGACGACTGCTTCGTTGGGTGAATTAAGATCAGTTATAAGTAGCACCATAGTAGAAGACCTTGCTGGATGCAAAGTCCATGCTGATTGAATTTTGGATTTTTAAGTTCAAGTTAAGTAAGTGCTGAGTCTGGACTTTCTGAATATTAAGTTAAAAAAACAAGCAAACAAACGAACAAACAAAAAAACCCAAATGACCTCTCAGCAAGAACTGGGAATAGCAGAAGTATCAATATATTGCAGAATTAAAACCAAATCCTAACTTAGATTTTTTAGGTTGCAGAATCACTCTGGACAAAGGTTAATCTTTTTATTCATGGGCCCTGATACGTATCTTGGGTACTGTAAGGGGGGTGGGGGGGAAGAAGCTTGGTTTAGTTATACTGTATTTATAGACAGATACGTATTTGTTACTTTGCTTTGAGGAATAGGTTGGCTAGAGAAAAATTGTCTTGACAAAAGCTTCCAAGGATACTTACTAAACAGCTAAATTCCTCCTGTTTTCAGCAAGAAAACACATGCATGGTTATAGCGTAAGTCAGCTAATGCATATTGTTATCATTTGTACTACAGTAGCAACCAAAGCTCTCAGTCACGATCAAAGATTTGTTCAAGATCATGTAAAAACCTGCTAGAAAACATGATCCTTTGCTTGCTTCCCCTGAGCTTTTTTCTTATGCTTTCCCTCTTTCCACCAGAGTGTTTCTAACTTTAACATTAGAAACTCTCTCTAATACTTTTGAGTGGACACCAAATGGCTCCCCCAACAGAGAGGATATTTGGGTGGGGATGACAAGGGTAGAGGAAGAGGAGTTCCTAACAAACCACACCGCTAACCTGTATCAGTCTTTCTGTAGCTGGGAGAGTTGTAGCAGCCAATTAACCTCTGCAATGTGAGTTTTTAATGAATTGCTAGAAATGGGAATGATGAGATCACTGCCAAAGATGGACCTAGGCACTGTCATGAGGTGCTGTGCAGGAGGGGAAGCTCCAGCAGTGGAGAAAATAGCAGCAGTGTCTTCTGGCCTTAAAGAGCGGGGTGAGAGGCAGGACAAGAAAACACCTATGCTAAACATTTCTATTAGAAGCAACTGCCAGACAATTCATTACAAATGCTGAAATTTAGAGTATCAGCTTTGTCATGAGTTTTGCTTACCAGAAAGGTAGAAGTGTAGGAATCAAGAGAAATTTAGGTAATTTTCTTATTTGGGATTTATATGTGTAGCTCATATCTCTTTATCTATCTAGTTATAGCTGTGATGTGAGCGGGTGGGAAGGTTCAGCTTTGGGGAAGGGGATCTTAAGTATTGGATGCTGAGCCAGTAACATCCTTCTGGAGTAGCTGGTGTAGCTACCAAGACCTTGTAGAGAATAAGCGTTTTGGACCTGAAGTCTGAGAATACAGAACTGAGAGGTGAACTTCAAGCCCAGACTCAGACATACACATCCTGGTTTAATCCACCCACTCTGGCCCCAAATTAAATGGTGTCTACTTATTCCATGCCAAAAGATATTGCCCTTATTTCTGCTGAGCCATGAGGTTACTTACACATCACTCCATGAGAAATTCCACTGGAACCAATGAAGTTTTTCACACCCAGCGAAGCTGGCCCATCATGATTCTCTAAAACAAGTGCGAGATTTCTAAAGAATGTCAGTGACAGCTAGACATAAAGATTGCTGGCATCTTCTGCCTACACTTCTATCAGTGCTAAGCATGGCTTTTTCTTATGGCTGTTACCATGAATCAGCACCAACCCTCCATCCATCCAATCTCCCCTCCTTGACTGTGGTCTAAGCAGAGTTCACACGCATTATATAGGAAAGCATCAGTCCTCTCACTCTGAAAATAACTGGACAACTTTTTGCAGTTCCTACATAACACAAGATAATCATCACCTCTCCTTCTGAGCCTAAAGATTTCTAAATCTATCTGAATTCAGTGACTAAATTGCATTCCTATGCAAGTCCGTAAGAGCAAAGTAATTTACCCAGTACGAATCTAGTGGCTAGTAAAATATGAGTGTACTGTCTGGTAGCAACACTGTCATGGAGATATATGGAACAGGGAGTATTTATTCATTGAATAACTTTACTTCTGTGGTATTTTCTTACAGATAGTTAACCATTTACTTAGCTTTTGCTCAGTAGAAATGTCCCTTTTGGTATAATTACATCAAGTGACATGTCTATATCTCTTGACATATTTACATCATTTAATACTCTTAGCATTAATTTGTTTTGAAACATTGTTTCCAGCTGTCTTTAGAGTGATTACCCCAAATGACATGAGCAGTGTTAATTCATGAAAATTTGTCATTTCAGCTTGTAGAAATTTCTGTTGAAAGTTTGTGTTGAATGTTGAATAGATTCATGGCACTGGTCTGTGGCAAGTACATGGCTAATTTTTCTCTTTTTTTCCACTGGATCCTTTAGAAGCTCTCTGTAGTGGGATCGGGTTGCTCCCATAAGTCTTGAACCCTCCATTGGTCCACTTCTGGGTGGAATTAGAGCACTGCTTCCACCTATGCTTTTTGTCTGTTACCTGTTCCCTTCCGCCACCCCTCAAAAGGACAAACTGTGTACATATCATAGGAGTTAGGGACCAATACAACAAAGACCTCTGAGTTTGCCTCTGAGGCTTTTGAACTTCATCCAGTAATGCTTGCTGTGGAAAGACTTATTGTGCACTGTGTATAAGCCACATATTTTTGGTGCTTGTAGATATCTCCCAGAAGAAACTGTGACTGCTTTATCTCGTGAAACACTCAGAAACAGCAAAAGTTGCCAAGATTCGGGGTAACAACCTTTAGACTTTGTACAGAAGGCCAGAAAAGCCTTTATGCCATAGAAGATCATTATAGACCAAACATGGAAATCCTAAGAACAGCCTTTCCTTTAGCATTTTATTACTCTCTTTTCCAAATGCAGATGAAACCAAGAACTAGAGAGCATGCAATTATGGCAAACCCCTTTTACCTTCAGCTGGAGTTTTGCTTTGACTTTCTGTGAGAGAGAAGCCCCAGAAGAGGCTTCCAGACTAGGATTGAGTTGAGTCTTCTGCTCATGCTGAGTCACTTTATGCTTGAGGAAGCCTTCCCCCCATCCAGACATACAAGGAACTTGCTCCTGGGCCACCAAAGTCGTCGTGGAAGAGCAGAGTCACAGACCTGGCTATTGCGCTGGAAGGTGACAATATCTCCTGGATATTGGCAGAAACATTTTCCCAACAACTGTACTGACCCAAGGGCCCCAACTCAGATTCTGCAGTAGACTTTACCAGTTTGTTCCACCCATGGGTACCTGTGGATTTATCTACATTGCTTCTGCTGCATCTCCGTACACTGCCTGACAATCATGGCTTTTTGTCACATGTGTAGATCACACAAAATTTTAAACAAAAGTTTTAGGTTATGCCTTACCCCAGCTATCTGCATACAAAACTCCTAACAATGTCCTGATTCCTGCTGGGAATATATTTAAAATGTTTAAGCCCCATTTTTGTATATAAATAATAATATCAACAACACAAAATCTACTTATGGATCAATTCAGCAGCCAGAGCTCTTGTTCTTTCTGGTTGTCACTTTGATAATGCAATATAATCACATGGGCTTGCAGCCCTGTCTGCTTGGTGTGCCATCATTTATAACACATTATCAGAGTGACAGCTGGCAGTAACAAGAGGCCAAGTGCCAGATATGCACAGTGCATCTTACTGAAAAATATTCCCCTTTTAAAACACAGATAGGTTGATTAAGAAGTGAGGGAATTCCTCCCCCTTCCCCCAGATGGCTGCGATGATTCATTGGAAGCTAACCCAGATGTAGCTTCAGAGTGCACTGGCAAAACTCCATGCTCCACCTTCCCTCCTCTATTCAGGTTATATCCCATGGGATTCATCAGGAGAATTTTCCCTGACAAGGATTAAAAACAGTGATCTATAAGCAATGAGCAACATCATCATTTACTTTAATTAGGTACGACAAAAAGCTAGCGCAAGGATGCATTTTATGCAGTGTAAAAGTATACCCTGAAGAGTATTCTGCTTGCACTCCGCTTGCTTTGTGTTTGACCAGCCTGCTTTCCCTGTGGCCCCCTTGAATTCAAGCCCAAACAATGAGGTCTCAGAGCTTTCCAGTCACCATAAATCCATGCCTCCTTCTTCACTGAGACTCCTTCTCAGGCACCATCTCAAGGCATCCTAA
Source organism: Nipponia nippon (assembly GCF_047370975.1). Taxonomy (NCBI): domain Eukaryota; kingdom Metazoa; phylum Chordata; class Aves; order Pelecaniformes; family Threskiornithidae; genus Nipponia; species Nipponia nippon. The sequence continues at coordinate 8,505,365 of NW_028262380.1, read as the reverse complement.
CTACCCTTCCCTGATCCAGCCTGACCTGTTAATCAGTATTATTGAAGCGTTACCCCTTTGAACTGCAGGAAGCAATCTGGTGTATTAAATCCTCTTTTTAGTTTCACTAAATAGTCTTATAACCTCCCTAAAAACTCCTCAAAAGAAAACACAGGATTTGTGTCCCCCAACGCAGGGTGTTAATCGGCAAACTACGAGTTAAAGGAAGACTAGCGTTAGAGAAGAAGACTTTATGAAGAAGTGATAGAGTTAACTGGTTACTATTTCATTATTATGCCAACTGACTGTACAGGACTCCACAATGTTCTCAGGGATGTGGGGAGCGGTGTGTGTTCTCTGGCAGAGACCCAAGATCTAGATTAAAATCTCCTAGAGTTAATTTAGGAAAACAATAATATTTAAAGTTGGAAGGGGTTTTTTTTAGGCTATATCCCACCATGAAACACGCAAACCCTGGGCCTATTTCTTGTCCTCATAGACCTCTCCTTGTGAATTCTTGTGAATACCGAGCCCCAATATTTTCAAATGATAGAACCTAACAGGAAGTACATAAATTAATATTTTTGTATTCAAATAAATATTATGAGTTTTCAAGAAATGTTGAACAACTGTGGCCGCAATGAAATAATTGTCACAACTCCCAATGTTTAATAAACTGATTATCACTACTTACTCAGTTTGTATAGTAAGTCCAGTACTGACACTAGTTTTGGCTGAGGTTTTGCAGCTTGTTGTATTTTCCTTATACCTGTTTCCCTGAAATAATTTTCCTCACAATTCTGGCATCTACTGACAGGACAGAGGATGGCAGGACAATTTGCAAAGTGCTACGGGACCTGAACACTTGTAAAGACTGTTGCTCAGATCTCAAAACCATACAGCCGCCATCCCCTTCCAAACCACCATGGCAGGATGGTGTTAGCCATGCTCCTTGCTGAATATCTGTGGTTCATAGCCTGACTGATGGCCTATGCAGGGGCTGGGTGGTGTGCTGGGGAAAACACACCTACAGGTCCAGCTCTGCCCTAGAGAATACTGTCTTGGTGCATGACGACCACAGAGGCATAAGATAACTAGACTGTTTTCCCCAGATGCTGTGTTTGTGGTCAGGGCTATAACAGAGCCCTAAGCTGCAGGGTTTCCCATCGTACGCCATGGTTCCCATATGCACCTCTGCTTCTCCATGTGCTGTTCAAGAAATACTTAAAATTTTCTCTCTTCACTTGTCATTTGAACTTTTTGCATCCCTTGGCATGTTGCTGTGTGCTAAGAAAAGTTTCCTTGATCAAAGGTTACTTGTTGCTTTTTCTCCAGTGCCTGGTCTTCATAGATCTTAGCTTTTCTACCCCTGTAAGGAGGTAAGGGGGGATAAACCAGTTTGGGAAGGCAGAGAGGAGGACTATCAGGAACCTTAATTTCAATGTATGTACCTCCTTGTTTGAACTAGGAATGTAGGATGTGAAAGATAAGAAGCCACCCTTCCTAACCCATTACAATGCAGCTTTGTTTGAATGTCACCACTGCTGCCGACCGGGTGTTTTTCTCACCTCAACTGTCACATGCACTGTGGTTAGCTGAGAGCATGGTAGGAACATTTCAAGGAAAAAACTGAGCATCTTTATCCACTGTGACAGAGGGAGTTGTTCAAATCTCCTTTTTTGTGAACACTGCTCCTTTTCAGGTGCTTTCCTTTGTATTGCAATCTTAATTTTGGAGTGCACCCTCTACACTGAAAGATATTTAGTGGGTCAATACTGGATACGTGTTAAAGTACCTCTGGGAATCCTGTCTGGTGATGTGTATCTTTCAGCACCTAAAACCTGCTTCTGAGCTCCATTTTCAAAACCCATTTTCAGTGGGGTAGATGTCTGCTCTACACAAAGGTTTGTTATAGTGAGATCAATTCTAGGAAACATGAATTTTGTTTTCTAGTCAGCAAAGTCTATCCTACAGAGCAAGCACATTTGTACTAGTTTAAAACTGTCAACCGCAGCTAATTTTCCTTCCTAAGTAAAACTGAGCTGACAGTATTGTAACTACATGCAAAATTGGGTGTACACTGGTTTATCTGTTTGCACAATGTTAGTGTGTAGATAAGGCCTTAACAGACACTTAAGTGTCCCAATCACCTCTGAAAGTGAGACTTCAGAAGTACTTCAAGAAACTTGCTTAAAGAATTAATCAGTAAAAAACTCTGGAAAAGGAAAGCAAAAGGTTTCTTGCCACTGGGAATTTCACTTTGAAATGTAGCTTTTTACAAGAATACAGTCTTGTTAAGATAGCTGGAGCTGCCTCTCTGAGCTGTAAAAAAGGCATTTTTGTGATGCCGTTGTTCTTAAACCTTCCCTTTTAGCAGCTATTAAACAATTTAGCAAATCCACATTTGCATTTTGGCTTTGCAGTAAAAGTATTAAAGTGGTTTGAAACTTTCTCCTCCTCTCTCTAATTAAATCAGCACAGAGGCCATTGATGAATATACTCTGAGCACTGTGGCCAATAGGTTTTGATCAGAAACCATGATGACACATATTATCTGCAGAATGCAAAAACTGCCATAGAATTTTGAACCTTTTAATATGAAAACATTGTTTCAGCACGGTAAACTGTTTGAAGGTATTAAAAGAACAGTACAATGTTTAAATACATTCTTTCACTGTATTCTTACTTTAAAAATGAGTGTTGTTTTGAAAGTCCACTGATTTAACTCTATTTTAAGCCCAGATTACTAATATTGTAGTGGATTAAAATCAGCATTTTTTTTTTAACTTTATAAAGTCTTATCTCCTGCTGTTAACAGCAACTAGCCAAATGTTGTAGGTTTTGCTGGATTGCTTCCAAGGCAAATTCACCAGATCCTTCTGTTGAATATGGCAATGTAAATCAGGAATAGCTCCAATGAAGTCCATTAAAAATACATCAATGAAATATTGGTGTGAGAAAATATTCAAGCTTATTGATTTCAACTGGAATTTGCACAAATGAAGAAAGAATAAAGACATTAACCACTCTTTTTTTGCCTTGGATTTTCTGTCAGAAACCTTAATTCCAAAGAAACATGGCTGAAATAATTTCCAATGAATAATTAAGTAGGTTATTGGACTGATTAAAATGAAAATGAAAAGAGCTAGAGACATGATCTGGGGAAAAGCAGCTAGATTTTGAGTTGGGAATTTGCAATAAAAATTAAAGTCTTTGCTGAACATTTGAGCCAGCATATAAGACCATACTTTTAACAGGTAAAACCGGTGCATTACCACAGACTGCAAGCAGTGATGAGCTCTGACAGTTTGGTCCATGCCACCTAACTGATGTGGGGACCTAATAGTCAGAGAGAAGTAGTAGAATAAGAATAGGATGGAACAGAAAGAAAAGAATAGAAGGAAAGGAAAGGAAAGGAAAGGAAAGGAAAGGAAAGGAAAGGAAAGGAAAGAAAAGGAAAGGAAAGGAAAGGAAAGGAAAGGAAAGGAAAGGAAAGGAAAGGAAAGGAAAGGAAAGGAAAGGAAAGGAAAGGAAAGGAAAGGAAAGGAAAGGAAAGGAAAGGAAAGGAAAGGAAAGGAAAGGAAAGGAAAGGAAAGGAAAGGAAAGGAAAGGAAAGGAAAGGAAAGGAAAGGAAAGGAAAGGAAAGGAAAGGAAAGGAAAGGAAAGGAAAGGAAAGGAAAGGAAAGGAAAGGAAAGGAAAAGATGAAAAGAGAATGAAATAGAAATGATGATCAGACAGAAGAGGAAGAACTGTTAGACACGATGCATAATAGCATGGAAAAGCATAATTAGGAGTAATGAACTCAAAAGAAAAGAAATGCAGGATGAAGACTTGAAAGCAGACCTAGAACAGCCTTGTGGCAGAGGCAGAGAAACCCTGTGACATCTTCTGTCCCAAGAATCATCTCCTTCGTAATGTTCTGCTTCTCCTTGCCAGAGCTGGAAGGGGTCATGGTGGAGGAATGAGTTGAAAACAATGGCAATTAGTAAATCAGACACAGAATCATGAAAGTATTTCTGTGGCTAATTCTTACTGAAATCAGTGGACGTTAAATTCCAAAAGTAGCTTTAAATTTTGAGCCTTGATCCTTGTCCAGCTTTATTTAGGTCAGTGTGGATCTGTTAGCTTCCAACCTGTGCCCATTTTGAACAATTGTTATTGTTGTATATTTTTTCCTTACTGTGTCAATATTTATTCTAGCTTATAGCCCTTTGAAACACTGCTCTGATAGACATGGGCTTCTTTTTAATGTCTTCTCTAGTCCTAACGTGCTTTTCTTTCCAGTCTTTGAACCGGAACTGCAAGGATGGGTTCGCCAATTATTATCTTCCATGGAGAAAAATGTAACCTAGTCTGTTTGCCATGTAAGCACCGAACAGAAATATTGCACATTAGTCCCTTTAATAATATTATGTGCTTGGCTTTCTGTGTTCTGTGGATTTTTCAGCTGTTCATTTGTTTGGTGTTAAATTTCACTCTCCCAGTTTTTATTATTATTATATTCTGTTGATTCATCTTTGGAAAAAAAAAAAAAACAAAACATTAACAACCCTTAAACATGTAGTAGGTGCTTACTTAAAAGCTTTTAGAAGTAACTGCCTGTCAATTGATCACCAAAGAAGAAAAAAAAGACCCTGGAAGAAGAATTTATTAACAAAGTGAATAAATCATTTTTTTCTTCCTTTGTCATGACATTTTCTTTACCATTTGGCATTCACTGCAATTGGAAATTCCTCCAAGCCTTTGTGTTCCTGAGCTTTGAGATTTCAGAAAACTGTCCCTTGGCCCCCACTCCCTGCCAGGGTTGCTACTTTCATACTCCTTTTCCTGTGGATTACAAAACAGGATATTATTGTAAAAACAAACAGAAATTGCTGTTCACTGCTGCTGATCTTGAAGAGAACCATAGGGGAATGAACTCTCTGCAATTCTTCCTTTTTTAAGTGGCTCAGACTGGAGATAGCTTCTGTTCTGCTACTGTCAGGTGAAGATCAAACACTTTTCATTGCTAATCACCAAAGGTCACAGTAGATAACTCTGCAATTTTCTGTCCCTCCTTTGAAATTTTAGTGGTTGAGAAATGAATTTAAGTTTCAAACTTTCCCAGTATGTTTCATGGTAAAGAAGGGATCATCTATAAACCAAAGGCAGTTTATAATAGAAACCCAAGTAAAGATATTTTTCTGTTCTGTACATTGCCTCAGGCTGTTTCAGCACTGGGCAGAAGGATTGCTCTATGTTGTTTTGTTGCCTTTTTCCTGTGGGTGATGTAGAAGGTGTTAAAAGACATGTATTTGCCCCTTCTGCAACTGTGAGCCAGAAATATCCTATTTATCTGCCTGCTTTAAAATAAGAAAAAATATGATGCCACAAACCAGAAGTCATGTGTTGATTGTGTAACTCAGCAATGGGAGTCCAAGGTGATGCCTCTGGAAGAGACACAGATCTGAGAACAAATCATCTACTTTTTTTTCCAAGTTATTTAGCCTCTTCCCCACAGTATCTGATCCTACTCCATCATGAAAGTATTTTTTCTCCACAGCTTTCTCACAGGATTGGGAAGTGTGAGCTATACTTTTGACAGATGGAAACTGGAATAAATGCAGTTACTTTTGCTGCAGCTCTTGCAGAAAGAGTCTGAGCTGAGAATAGAGGTTGGGACTTTTGCTTTGGAGCTATAACATGTGGCTCCAAATTTAACATTTCTTTCAACCCTCTTGTCTTTGGGCATGAGGATGATGTGCTAAACTATTAACAGGGTGCAAAGCCCCCAGTCATGCTCATTAGGCTTCCGCCATGTGCCAAAGCAGGTCCTTTAGCTTTGGTGAGACCACGCTGGCGGGTTGCCATGACGTGGAGTCAGAGGGGGTGCTTTTGAGGACAACATCAGCATCATGGACCGTGTTTGAGGCCTGTTGACTACTGGCTGCTTGTTTCCAAATCTGAATTATCCCCATTTTTCATTTCCATCCAGTGGTTACAGCCAGCTTGCACTGTTTTCACTTGCAACATGCACTCCAGAGGGCTCCATTCAGCTCTCCTAGGCAGTCCCCTGGAGCTGTGTGAGATGGTGTCCCAGGAGGGCCCAAGCCTCCTACCAGTCCTATTCTATGCAAGTGGCCATCTCAAGTATCTCAAGGTGTCTCAGATTGTATTTAGGCTGAATGGAGCTAAACATAAGTCTGGATTCCTCCATGAGGCCACTCCCTTCATTGAAAGACTAGAAAGCAAACTGGGCTTGGAAAAAGCAAACAAATCAAGACCCAAGTGTAGTGCGCTCTGGGGTATGTGTTCTTGGGAGAGGTGCTCAGGGTGTGGGTAATGAGCAAGTGGGTGCTTGATCAGCTTTCTGATAACACAGCAGTGGTTCCCAGGCTTGGGCAATAGATGCACTCCAGTGGATGTTTAAACAGCAGATATGCATAAAAGTTGCATCATTCAGTGGTTTACTAATGGTCAGGACTGCTTTGCTCTTGTACTAGAATCATAGAATCATAGAACCATAGAATCATAGAATCATAGAATCATAGAATCATAGAATGTTTTGGGATGGAAGGGACCTTTAAAGGTCATCTAGTTCAACCCCCCTGCAACTGGCAGGGACATCTACAACTGGATCAGGTTGCTCAGAGCCCCATCCAACCTGGCCTTGAATGTTTCCAAGGATGGGGCATCTACCACCCCTCTGAGCAACCCGTTCCAGTGTTTCACCACTCTCATCGTAAAAAAAATTTTCCCTTATATCTAGTCTAAATCTACTCTCTTTCAGTTTAAAACCATTACCCCTTATCCTGTCGCAGCAGGCCGTGCTAAAAAGACTATACCCATCTTTCTTGTAGGACCCCTTTAAGTATTGATAGGCTGTAATTAGGTCTCCCCGCAGCCTTCTCTTCTCCAGGCTGAACGACCACAGCTCTTTCAGCCTTTCCTCACAGCAGAGGTGCTCCATCCCTCTGATCATTTTTGTGGCCTCCTCTGGACCCTCTCCAACAGGTCCATGTCCTTCCTGTGCTGAGGACGCCAGAGCTGGACGCAGGGCTCCAGGTGGGGTCTCACCAGAGCAGAGTAGAGGGGCAGAATCACCTCCCTCGCCCTGCTGGCCATGCTTCTTTTGATGCAGCCCAGGATATGGTTGGCTTTCTGGGCTGCGAGAGCACATTGCCAGCTCATGTGCAGCTTTTCATCCACCAGTACCCCCAAGTCCTTCTCCTCAGGGCTGCTCTCAATCCCTTCATCCCCAGCCTGTATGGATACCGGGGATTGCCCCGACCCAGGTGCAGGGCCTTGCACTTGGCCTTGTTGAACCTCATGAGGTTCACACAGGCCCACTTCTCAAGCTTGTCCAGGTCCCTCTGGATGGTAATGACTACAATGACTACATGATATACGGTGGCTTGTGTGGTGGCTCTGCAGATCAGTTTGCCAGTCTTTGCAGACATACATGCTTTATTATGTATATTAAACTCTGTGCTCCTTTAGACACTGAGCAAAAACAGTAATAGAAAATTAGGAAACTTTCCTGATGTTCTGTGATAAAGCCTTAATGAATGTAAAACTTAAACATAGGTTTCTAACTACTGCAGAATGTGTTGGACAAATCAAAATTTCAACTTCTAATATTATTTCTTCTCTGTGGGCAAACAGAGGATTTAGGACTGTCTGTTCATCATCTTTGACATGCATTGAAATTGCCACGCTCTGACAAAACCAGAAAGACTATGGAAATAAAGGCTCTGAACCCAGATGTAATTCAAGTGTTACATGGGAGCAAAACTTACCTGGGAAAAGTAGGGAGCTCATAGGAGACAAATAGATATAAGTCAAAGACCAGGTCAAATTAAGACTCATATTGAATGTGTCGTGTCACTAAAATCATATGTGAGAACTGAAGTTACTGGGAAAAAAAGCAATTTGTGTTGGTAGAATATGTAATATTTTACATTGTTGACAAACAGAGATTTGATATGATACTTATATTTTCTTATGCTTTAAGATCACAGTAATATTTTAGCCAAAAATGCTTCAAACTGCTGTTAGAATTTTTCATTGGCTTAACATACCATAGACATTGTTAAAATGTCATTCTAAGCCCATTTTCTGACTTTTCCCTATAAAAGGATTAACTTGTCTTTAGAATGTTAAAAATGCTTAACTTACTTGATATTAGATAAGAAGGTTTAGCTCAGGCTCAAGAAAAGTTGGAGAATTTATTAAGAAAATATGTATACTTTGTCTTTTGCTTGGTTGGGATAAGTCAGCCTCTATATGGAAAGGATTATGCTGATGCAGGGTAATTTGCAGGTCATTTGCAGTCCACTTGCCAGGTACCTGACATTACAAGCAGATGAAATCTGATTCAAATCCCAGAGTGGAGAGCCCTAATACAAATGCAAGTCCCAGTGTCTGGTTTGGTTGGAGTCCCTGTGAATGTGACCCGTGTGACATTCATGTATGTGAATGATGTGAAATTACCATTTACTCATGTGTGTCCAAGACTGATTCTGCCTGTTAGTTGATACATGGCCCAAAAGGATGCTTAGAGCAATCTGCATTTCAGTTTGGGGAGCTCCAGGACCAATGCTAAACCCCAAGGATCTGGGCGTGATACACAGAGCAACCCATATACACAATATCTCAGTTATTTCACACCAACTCATGTTTCATCATTCTCCTTCACCTTCAAGTGCCATTGCCTTCCTAAATGTAATTTGCTTTTTTTTCCTTTGAGACACAAAGAAGTCTTTCATCATCTACTCCTTGTCTCCTGGCAGAAGGTTGCCCCTTGAAGCAGATAAGTGAACAATGACAACCCCATTTTGCCTTTTTTGTCCCTCATTTGACAGTTGGGAAACATAACACACCAGGAGAACTACTGGAGACAGGAGATCAGCTGTGGTCGTGATGTGCCTTTCATCCCAGAAGATGGTCCGACTAATGGTCCAGGAGACATACACATCCAGTCTGTCCCTTTCCCTGCAGAGGAGATAGGAAATGGCCATTTGGGTTGCACTGGCTGCTCACACAGCTGAAAGCCTCCTTCTGGCCCCATGTCCAGCCAAGCATTCACAATCATCATCCACATAAAAGGTGAAGCAGTGTTGAAAACACAATTCATCCTGCACGTGCAAGTGACCCAACCCAAGTGGCTCACTGTGAGAAGCATCACATTGCAGGAGCAGAATTGTAATGCAGGATGGAGGAATATCAAGCTAAGCATTATGCATGGAGAGCAGGGATTGTCGGATCAAGGAGAGCAAAATAAGCAAAGAAAAAAACCTATTGTGTTCTGGAGAGTGATACTCATCAGCTGACCCAGCAACATCCACTTTTAGGCTGCACATCTGTCTTAATGTCTATAGACAATGAGGATGCAGGGAAAAGAAAGAGAGGAGAGTTACAGCTGGGCAGTCTGCATTATGGATGGTTTGAGACAGAGATTGCTTTTGGTGTCTATTGCTTAGTAGAAATCATTGTTTTGTCCAGGAAACTCACAAACTTAATCACAAAACTTCCCAAAGGAAACTGCATTTGAGAATTTTAGACTACCAATTTGCTTAACAACACGCAGAAAATCCACAGGAAAGGTATAACCAGAGTGCAGCTCTCCTGGCTCCCTTCTGAAGCCCTCTCTCTCTCGCCATGCTGCTATTCAAAGCACATTAATCTCCCAACTATGTTCAGGTTTAGCAATGATCCAAGAAAGAAAGCAAGCATGCAATTACTGCATCTAATTTCAGTCCTCTTTTTGCTATTGTCCTAACAGGGTAGAGATGTCTATGTTTGTCTGCTACAGAAAAGGCTCTGTACTATCTATCTGTAACAGACTTTTAATAAGGACAGACTGAGTGGGCTCACCCTACATTTACCTAGAATTGTCCAAGGGAGGTGAGCTACAAGCTTCTCACCATAAATACAATGGGCAGATACAGTTTGTCTGTATCTCACTGAACTTTTGACCATTTTTTTTCTTAGTGGGGTTAGCAGTGAACAAATTTGCAAATGCAGCATTTGACTCACCTCCTATAGGGCTGTTGGGAAGCATGTCCTGCTGTGGTTCACATAACATGCTCACCACCTCTGAATGTAAGGGGCATTTTATATGCTTGCTCTAGCCATCTCTCAGGTTGGCACAAATTATATATGGGGCTTAGCCCTGCATCCTGACTTTGTGACAGAGCAGAAACTTCACCTCTCCAGCTACTTTTCCCTTGCTCTCCCCACCTCATTTCAAGCAGGTGGGCTCTGTGCTAGTGCAAAGAAACTAAAGCTCACAAGTGGACTAATGGCTCTTGCACAGTTTCCAGCTCCTTCATGAGACCAGGCACAAACTGGCTCTTATCAAGAAAATCATTGCTGGCAAAGGTAAGAGCAGTCTCTTAGCTGATGTCTGCAGGCTTTGCACATGTAGTTTGCACATCACACACAAGCTAGGGGTTAGGTGTGACCAGGTAATTACTCTTTAAACTCTAACTGTGCCCAGAAGCAATCAATCCTGTGTGTTATTTACCGCTTCTTCCTTGCCTGCCCTTTCATTTCAAGTTTGCTTTGCAACAGCCTGATTTACCCAGTTCATGCCATTCTCTCAACACAGGTCCTGGATTAAAAATAAACCCTGTAAATTGCTGCTACATATTTACTGACCATTGTGCTACACGGCACCTCCCGCTTGCTTGGAAAAAATGCTTCCTCCTTCTCTCAGTCTTGTTTAGCTGGAAAAGACACATAGCTTCCTGCACTATAATATAAATGGTAGGGCTGCCTATTAAGCTGGTCCTTGGTTAACAACACCGACCTGGCAAGAATGAATCAGTAGGTGAATGCAACACTGCAAAACCCTGAGGATTCTCCCACCCTGAAAGAGTCATTAAAAACATTACAGAGAAAGGAAGGGTATGCCAAGTTTAAGATTAACTGCAGTTATGACTGTGAAAATCATACTGGGAACACTCCTACAGGCAAGCTTCAGTCTGAAAAGACGGCATTATCTCCACTTGGCACCAATGTGCATGTCCAAGCGATAATTCTCTGCAGGGCTCACGTCAACAGAGCAAGCACAGTGCCTTGCTGCAAAAGGGTGAATAACCCTTAAAAAGCAGAAAGCATTTCTCAGAAGTGAGCAACATGAATCAAAAAAGTCAATGGTAGTATGGAAAGGACGTGACAGAAGATCGTCTTAAGGCCAGTGAAGGGAACAAGATGTAAGGAAGGGAATGAGCTTTAAGAAACGGAAAAGTAAGGGTTAAAGTGGCAGTTCCACCAGAGTTTGTTCTGAGAAAAATAGGATCCTGTGTGTGACTCATCTTGCCCATCCTATGGCATTTCTCACACACCCATATAGATAACCTGGTCTCAAAAGCACTTGGAGCCCATTTTCAAGTGCTAAATGCACAAAGATCTCAAAAGACCTCAGACTCTGACATTCTTCAGGGGCCAGATACCTGCAAGGCTGGGACAGGGCTGAAACTTTCTGTCTTTTTGGTGACATTTAAACTACTGATTGATACTAGGAGGAGGGGGAGACGGGGTGGCAGAAGCCCCAGTTCTAAAGCAAGAGAGCAATCAGTTGGAAATACATTTAAAAAAGAGAATATTAACCTTTTTCTTAGAAACATCTTGTTGGCTTATTTTTACTCAAGTGAATATACAGTCAAGGAAACAGTCTTCTGGTTTCAGTTGTTTAAATAATCAGGGCCTATGAATGAAATAGCAGAACGAGGATGGCGATAGCAAAATGCACTCTTGCAAGAGCTCTCAGCCATCAGGGAGGTGAGCTGAGGGCAGAAGCCACCCTCCGTCAGCCTGGTTGGCTCCTCTGGGAAAAGCCCTGCAGCTTTCTTCTCTTGCACCTTTCTTCTCTTCCAGCTTTCTTCTTTGCAGATTTTTCCCCGATAGACAGGTGTGACCCTGCTCTGGGGGCGGGCAAAAGGAAGGAGCTCAGCACGCAAAATTTCCTCCTTTTTAACTCAGAAAGAGCCTGCTGAGTCTATTTGGTGCCTAAATCCAAGTTCTTGTTCTGGTGGCTTCACCTTGCAGTAACACCCAGCACAGCCACGAATGGGAGAGACTCAGCTAGCGTCAGGCAATTTTCAGATGGTATAATATTAATCTTCTCTTTTATCAACACATACCCACATTACTGGTCTCAAACACAGCCCAGCCTGGGAAAAGGGGTTGTGCACATGTCCCAGGGATTTTTGGCGGCTGTAGAAGCTCCTTAGAGACCAGAAGTACCATTTAGCCTAGAAATAGTTTTGCTGGACTCTCAGTATTGCTGGACTAAATGTCCCTCAGCAAATTTACACCATAACTTTGAAAAGACAACAAAGCGTATCCTAAACTTGGAAGAAAGAAGTTTTATGCATTCTTAGAACAAGACAGTTTGATAAAGCTCAAGGGAAGTTTTCCACAGCTAATGCAAAACATAAGTAAATCTACGCCTGCTAACAAAGGACAATAAAGCTACACAAAGGACACATCTATTTAGATTCAGTAAAATTCTATGAATTATTTGTATCTGTGTTGATACCTGATTTTTGTTTTTCTGTTTAAAGGACTCACATATCAGAGCTAAGTAAATGACAAATGGCAACAGAATAACTGCTCTGTTAATGTGAAAGCAAAATGGTTAACTATATTACTGGATATTTTTAAGCACCCAGATTTCATTAAAGAAACATTCAAAGGCAAAATAAAGCATCAGTCATCAAATGTTTGTGGATAAATGTACCAGCTTATTGCACTGAGCAATGAAATGGGTTTTGGGGGGAAAAATTTGCAAGTGAGTAATGGCTTCTTTAACACTAATGTGGCTTAATTCTGAATTAAATCCTTGTCCTGCAGACAGAGGCTGTCATAGAGATCAGTATTACTTCATCCCCTTTTTTTTTTCTTCATTTAATGTCATTACAGAAAGCCCAGTACTCCAGAAACATTTGCTGTTACCCAGCATGTATGTATTAACAATAACTGCTTTATGCTCCCTTGAAAGAATGACCAGTACGCCTAGAAAGTACATTAAAATATAAATTAGGGAAATTTTAAAATATCCCATTAGAATTAACAAAAGAGCAGTACAGTTAAAACAGCTAAGAGCTGAAGGTTTGGCTTTGGACATGGCTGAAATCTTCTCAGAGAGAAAATGTGCTAAATTCTAATGATCATTATGAGATATTTAAAAAATGTATTTTGCTCTGAAGACTAAAAAAGAAAGAAAAACAATCTACATTAAAATGTAGGCTGCATTAATTGTACAACAATTGCACAATTGTGGGCCATGACAACTTCAGTAATTTAAATACAAACAGGTTAGGTAAAGTTGTGACAGTTCAGTCTCCTTCACAGTATGACTTGATCTTTTTATTTTATAGATATTGTGGTAATTCCAGGAAAAAAGTGGTGCTCACTAAGCTAGGCACTGGTAGGCATCCCCCACTTCAGACACTTTGGAGGCTAAGTGAAGTAGTTGGCTGACATGTCACCAAAAATCTGCGGTACGGTCCAGTGGTTGGGCTGCAAACCCTTGGTTCACTGACTGGGCTCCTGGGGTCAAGTGCCACTGGCACTGATGGTGGCTTTGGGACAGCACAAATGACACGGAGCACCAGTTTCTAAAGTATACTGGGTGTTGGCTTGTCCTAGACCAGACTGCCTTTTAACATTACTTAATGGACTGTTGTAAACAGCTGAGGGTGTATCCTGGCTATTTTGCCTGTGAATTTCCTAGTTTTATCGTAGGAAAAGTGTCAGTATAGGCAACTTTCTACTCAATAAGACAGTGAATACTTTTAATTTTCCCTCTTTCACCTGATTTAAGGTTTGCTTGTCAACAAGGGACCTGGCTTTCTGGAGAGTATTAGAGACTATTTTCTGTGTGATGCTGGAAGGAAAAGAACATGGATTGTGAAAGAGGATGAAAAGGGTTGCTGCACATACCCCTCACTGGTAGGAATCAGCAGTTATTTGTGGCTGAGAGATCTGCAGGATCCCGTAAAGGAGGAATAAACACCCAGAGAGCTTGGATTTGCAAACGGAGCTGAAGGATCACTTTAAAATAGGTTGGAGTAACCTGCTCTAGCTGACTCTACTCTGAACAGGGGGCTTGGACAAGACAATCTCCAGAGGTCCCTTCCCACCTCAGCTATGCTTGTCTGTATATATCAACGCAACCAACTATAATTAACCCATAGCTTCTTCCTGAGCTTTACAGCAGTCACACAGGGACGAAGAAATATTTTTAAAAGAAGTCAGCGGGCCCATTGTCATCTTTTTAGCTGAAAATTCTAAATGTGATTTTTTTTAGTCCTATCCCAGGCTTTTCTCGTCTCTTCTCATTTTATTAGTGAAAAAAAAATGGTGAAAAAGAAAAAGGAGTAGGGAAAAAGTAAAGTATAAGAATATCAGTTTTCAGGTTTTGTTGAAAAATCCTGGTGGTTTAAATCTCTCCCAATTTTAATGAAATGATGTTTTTCAGATAAAAGTTAGACTATTCTCTCCCATGAAAATTTGGCTCAGATTATCCTAACTGTCTTTGGGAAACAGGTGATATTTAGCCATATTAGCAGCATCAAAAGCACATTCCATGTTCCCTGACCCAAGGATTTCTCTGAATACTCTGTTTTCTAATCAAGGGCTTCACAAACAGGGCCTGTGCGGGCTTCATCTCTAAGGGAAGTGCTGATAGTTTCCATCCACTCAAAGACCACCTCTTCCTCACTCTCTTTCCCCAGGTAAAATGATCACAAGTCCACATTATTGATGATAACCAAGCATATCCTCAACACAACCTTTTGGCCTTTCAGCAGAAAACTCGAGCAGAGTGTTCCCTGCCTGCTGTTGTGAACGCCAAAAGTGTGGCTGGGATCCACCTTACTTTCTCCGGGAGGAATTAGAAATTACCTTATGAGGGAGGTTATAATCCACTGCCAAGTGAGAGAGTCGGGATTAACCAGAGTAACCTGACTGATCTCCGTGTGAGGTTTTTTTGAATGAAGCTCTGGTTGTTTTCCACTGCAACAAGCTGCAAAGCAAGGTAATTTGTGGGGTGCTCTGAGGCAAAAGTTGGTCTAAGGGCCGCTCTGCTCAGGGCTGTGTCCTCCCAAATCAGAGGCACGCTGGCATGCTGAAGGAAAACTACCTGGGAGAATGCATCAGCCAAATAAACAGCAAGGATACACAAACAGATATCATTTCCAGGCTTTGATCCCAGCTAAAACACAAGGTTAAGAGCAATGTATGCTTGTGTGAGTGCACAAGTCAGTCACAGCCTTGGTGGTGTTGGAAGAACTGCCTGTCAGGTCTATTTGAAAATTATCATTTATTGCTCCCCAAAATCCTGTGATAACAGGCACAGTAGCTGTGGGGGCCTGGTGAGCATCCACTATGTTCTGGACACATGAAAATTTCCCCCCTTCCGCAGAATTAGGTATCTGCCTTCAGTTCTGGTTGTAAAGTATTGTATAGTGTCTCCATGTTTTGATTATCATGAAAATTATACCCTGGGGGTATCTGCACTGTGGTTCTCTGCATGTTTCACTGAAGAGGTGAATGAAATAATCTCTGGCAGTCCAGCTTGTACAGCGGCTGTTTAGGCAGTACATCAACAGGATCCTTTTTATTTACATCAGTTGCATAAACCCAAAATTCATTCAAAGGATTTGCATGTTCGCAGGTCTAATCATGTTAGTCCAGTGCACATTTGCAAATTTGCTCTGTGTCAATCAGTGGAATCTGGAAATCTGTCTGATTGCTGTGTGAGGCATCACCAAGTGCCAGAGGCAGTGGAGGGAGCAGGTAGGGGTGCAGCAGCAGCTGAGGGTGTGAGCAGACGGATGTGCCCATCCATGCCAGCAATGGAAATGCCGGCTGAATAGCAACTGGCTGCGACTGATCTATTGTTCCTGGTTAAGTAAATAACACCAGCTTCCCGTCTCTCTGCAAGCTGTGCATGTAAACTAATGCTTCATGCACCCCAGCTCTTACTGCTGAATTGTTATACGCTCATGTTCAGACTTGCACAAAATGTTTAAATCAAGGAACAATAAAGAGGGACATATGTTGAGAAAGTCTGAGCTCTCATTGAAGTGTAGACTAGGACTCAAAATTCTCCAAAGCCTGAGATGTCTCCTGTTTTGAAATTACAGGCAGAGTTTCAAAACAAAACTATATTTACTGAAGTCTACTGAAACCTAGGTATGCCTTCACAAGCCGAGGTTCTTACCTGGTATTATTCTTCATGTCCTCCCAGACACATTCTTCTCACCTGCATCTAGCAGAGCTTTTCTTCTATGCTAAGTGATTTACATGGAGGTTTGGGTTAGAGTCCCAGCTCCATTTCCTTGGCTGTTAACCTTACACAACCTGCACAAGTAATTTAATATTTGAATGCTGATGACCCACCTAAAATTCTTTCCACACCCCAGGGAAACCATAGACATTCCCCCACAATTCATTAAAAAGCAATCACAGAGCTGCTCGCTTTATTGAAGCGCAGCAGTCCGTCGGGCTCGGTACGTGGGCAGGGAAGGAGGGAGGAACAGCACCAAGCGTGCGATCTCATGCTGTGGCTGATCACACCGGAGCCAAGGCAGGGTCTCGTGCCAGGAGCACTCACAGAGCCAGCTCTGCAGTGAAGATGATACACTTTCACATGCATTTCTGAAGGAAAGGTTTAGCTCATTGGGATTTCATTCCTTAAGTGCCAAATAAAGACCAATATAAAGCAATACATTCAAAAAATACTGTTTCAATAAGCCCCTTTGCTGGAGGTTTTTACATTCACCCTCTTTCCTATGCTTTCGTGTGGATTTTAGACTGCACTGGGGGCAGTGTCTGGAATGTATTTCTTTTTCTTCTTTTAAGAAGAGATTGTGTTGGATAAGAGGGGGATAAACGACCCAGTTTTATGTAACTGTGGTTTTTACACCCTATATCACAGTTAATTCATTGTTTAACATGAGGCTTTAATTCAGTTGTCTTCATCAACGAGCTACTTTGTGTCCATATGACTAATAAGTGTTATTCTGCATTCCAACTAATGGGAAAATAGAAGTATTTTAACAGTGCAGCTGATCTAACAAAAAACACATCTGAGGAGGATTAACATTTCAAAGGAACTATTTGCTCAAGTGAGCTGTCTTTATTATGATCTAAAGGGGGGGAGTTGAAGAAGAAACCTTGAGTAACATTTTCATTATGGTAGCTTAGATACTGGAAATTAAATAGACCCAACTGAATTATAAAAAATCCTTGTACTTGAGCCTGGAGATAATTAAAACTATTTTACCATGTGTCAATGATAACAAATGAAAACTGGTAGAGATGAAGGATAATACAGTACTGTAAATACTTTCTGGCAAACAAAAATATTGCTCGCTTTAACCGTGGCCTGTAAAAAAATATGATTTACCAGAAAGCATAAAGAACAGGCTGCACTGTATCAGTATGTTTTTATGGAAGACATATGGCTCATTCTCACTTCTCAAAAATGTGTGGCTCTGGTAGTAGGCAATTGTTTTACTACAGAATACTAGCACAACTTTAATTTAGATTAAAAACATGACAGGTTTCCAATGCGAGGCAGGCAAGTTTGTTGTTTGTTTTTTTTTTTTAATCTGTATTTCTCCAGTTTTTTAAACCTTGTTCCATTTACAGCTGTTCTTTCACTCTCCCCATGTGATGGGGAGGGGAAGCAAGCACCTGCTTGCGCAGTCAAAGCCAGCATTGCTTCTCCCAAGCCAGCTGGCCAGGGTGCCATGCCGGGTATGTACTCCTTCCTCTCCAGAGATCAAATGCATCAAGCGCACTGTGAGAACGGTCTCTGCCAGCCCAGGATCCAGGGCCTGGCTTTCTGCAATTCCACAGCTGTGGAATCTGGCTGCAAAATAACCTCTCTGCTGAAGAATTCATCAACTTTGCTCAAAGGAGTGGAAAGACTAATTCCCAGTGTTGAGATCTAGGGTATCCAGCATTAAGGTGGTTTTACAGACTGAACATTGTATATCTGAGTCTTATAATGAAGAAGGATCTCAGGGTTTAGACTTGTCTGTATAAACTGATTATTTTGATTGCTGAATCTCCTATTCCCTTCTGTAGCGTACATGACAAGTCTATGTAGCTGTAGGATGCTTACGATGACAACGTCCCTTCCAGCAAGCTACACTTCAAGGGCGACACTCCATTGTCAGATCCTGCACATTCACCCTAGGGTCTCTCTGGTCTACAGAGTTCCTGATGCAAGTGTGTGGATGGTCTTTGAGGGACACCACACTGTAAAGTCAACAACAGCCCATGATCATATGGCTAACACAATCTCATAAGTAGCACCAGTTGGTCTTGAGCTACTCAATGGGCCATTTGACAAACATCTGTCAGCAACTGAACACATTGCTGAATTCACCATGAGTGGCACTATTGATGGGAGAAGCCCATTTGTACTACAGAAACAGAGGAAAGAAATGGAGCCACTGCTAATGTGGGTGGATACATTTGTACCATGGAATCAGATGTCACAGCGTCAGAATTGGCTCTCCCCTTGGCTGAAGGGTATACACTGGCTTTCTAAGGCTTGTGGCTGTTGTACTGATGCTGAAGACCAGAGAGGTCCTGGGGTATGAAAGAAGGTACAGTCCTTGCAATTATATTAATTGTGTATCTCTGATAATAGACTCTGGACAGAAATACACATCTTGTCTCTGTCCCCGGCACTTCTGCAGGGAAATATCTGAGCTATCTGTGATGGCCACCAACATCAGCATATAGACTAGGGCCTTTCCAACCCCAATGACAACTATGTCCAAGGTACACTCGCTTGTTCAGGGGTGATGGATATCAGACGGTAATGCCCATCTTCTAGATCTGTGTGTGGGTCCCCCCCAAACTGGTGCCCCATTGGTGACCAACTAACATCCTTTCAGATGGTAATTATGATGCATGCCCAGAGCTGTTATGATACGGAGGCCTTGCTTTAAAGGGCAGCCCTCCAGCTCTTCTACTTTTCTGTCAGTTTATTGGAGAGGGGCTGAGACATATGTGTACTGGGACATGCAGTTGCAGCCTCGGAAAAGTGGAAGATCCGGGGTCCAGCACTGTGGAAACATGTTCGATTGCAGAGAGGGTGGATCTCTGCCAACAGATCAAGGTCACTGTAGTTACTGACAGATATTGCCTTATTTTCACAAGAACTTTAGGAATTGAAATGTTTTGACTGATCAGATTAACACTTAAAAATGAAGACGAGTTTGTCAAAAGAGCACAATTTCTCTAAGTTCTGAGAAATGTGAAATCTGGTTGCTGGAGTGAACTAAAGTTGCAGGCATTGAAATGCAACTCCTCCTGATCCCACATACAAAATGTAACTGTTGGGTTGCAGACTCAGTTTTAAGTCCTCTGGTTTTCTATATGTGCAATTGTCTCTATGCAATTGTCTCTTTAATATGAACTGTCATTCTCAAGCAACATAAATGTACATATATATTTAAATTTCAAAATGACAAAATGCATTGATTATTTGCCAGTAATTCCTGGAACAGCTCTATACTCAGGTCACTTTCTGACTGCCAGAACAGCGTCTCCCTGTAGTCTCCTGGCTTGGTCTCCCTCTTCTATGCCACCCCCAGACTAGAAGATCTTGTGACAAGGCAGTGCTATGGTGTTCTGTGGGCAAAGTCTGGTACGCTGAGATCCTTGTCTGTAAGCATGTTCCCATAGCCTGTGACAATAACTGTAGAGATAATGAGAAAAGCAACAGCAAATAGGAATTGTAGGATTTATTAATTTACTTTTCTCCCTAGGTTTTAACTGTTTTCAAAATGTTATTTATTTATTACTATTATTTATTATGTGAGCTCCCTCTTGTGTCTTATTTTGCACCTGTGTAATCCTATTGTTTCGCTGCAAGCCTTTTCTTTCAGGTGAAAAATCTCATTTTAATGCTTTTAATAAGTAATCCATTCTTTGAATTTCTTTTTTCCTTTTCAAGACAACTTCATTGTGATTCATTTAACTGATGAAAAATCAGAAAAAAAACACTAAACAACTAAAAAACTCAACAATTAACAAGAAAAATATTTTTTGGTGTCTAGTGCTGTTCTCTGGTTTTCATACAGGCCCTGTTGCAACTGAAGGCAATGACAGATATTGAATTTCATTCGGGGAAGGCTTGATACAGAAAGGAGTTTCACCTATGATCCAGAAAACCCACAAAGGGTATTTACGTAGCTGAATTACACAGAACAAAGTTACACCATTAACGTTGCAACTGTCGGCATGTGAGCACAAGTGCCTCTCCACATGGAAACACTGGCAGGGCTGAGACCTTTCAGATTGTGTTGCTCACCCATACTCCCAAGGGTGAATTTTTAAACGCTGGGAAAAAGGAGAAACCTTGGCAGTGGCTAAAGTTTACATATACCTATTGCTCTTTGGAATGACTAACTTTACCCCAAAAATGACTCATACAGTCAACGTCTTTGATCTGATTGCATTCGTTATTATTATTATTAACGATAATAACAGTACTGCAGTCATGCCTCAAGGCCCCAGCTGAGATCAAGGCTCTGTTTTGATAGGCATTGAACACACTGAGAAGAGAAGACAAACCTTGCCCTTAGGAGCTTACACCTGAGCTGAAGAAGACAGACAAAATGCAGGGAGAAGGAGGAAGTAGTGTTATCTTTATTCTGCCTCAAGATGGAGAGGTTAAGCGACTTGCCTGAGGTTAGGCAGGTATTTGGAGGCAGAGCCGGCTCAGAGGCCGTGCTCAAAGCCCCCAGGAGATGGGGGGCCAAGTGGGGACACACCTGTCCTCGCCTTCATAAGTGCCTTGGCTGATGCCCAGCAAGGGGGACTGCAAGTTGGCAGCAGGGCAGTGCAAGACCCCAACAAGGCTGGAAGGATTACAAGAGGGAAGCGGCCAGCACTGGATGAAGGTGGGGGTGAGCACCTGGCCACGTGCCCGCTTGCATGGCAGCTCCACCATACTCAGTGCCACAACATAGCAAACCAAATATCCCCCCTGTCCAGGGATTTGAGCCATACCTTGCTTGTAGCCTGGGGAATTTGGCCTATAGTGAGCCCTGCACATCTTTGGCTGTTTGCCACAAAATCATTTTGTGGGGTATCTCTGTGTTAGCTCAAAGCCTGCACCCCAGGATGGAAGCAAGCAGTAAGTGCTAACACCTCGTGCTTCACCTCCCCAAATATCTTCTCTTTTGCAAGACCGTAGCAGTCTTGTGACTCCAGCTGGAGAAGCTGGAGACTGGCAGCAGAGGTGAAACTGTTCTCAATTATCATTAGTGTTCTTGGCCAGATCTTCTAAAAAAAAAAAAAAAAAGCTTGAAATTAGACCCCTCTTGCTACATTTTGGCACCTAAATACATGACCTGCTTTTGCAAGAGTGCTGACAGCCGTTGGTATGGCAACTGTGATTACTGGAAATTTCCAGGGGCTTTGCTTTTGGAAAGCTGGCCAGTTATTTGGGTGCCAATATTCAGGTTTAGAAGCCTAAATTTAGACACCTTTTTTTTTTTTTTTTTTTTTGCTTCCAATCACAGCTATTTATGTATGAAACATTGATCATGAGTTTAGACACATGTAGGACACAAGATGCAAATATGGGACATTCCAGTATCCAACAGCTATAAAGGGCCAAGGGTAAAATATGCTACAAAGAACCATTTGATTTAAGTGAGACAAAAAAGGCGCAAGTGCAAAAGCTATCTGGAGCATAGTCAAAAAGTACTTTAACTTTGAATGTCCGCTAATACCCCTTTAAGATAGCAATTTTCTGCTAGTGAGTTTAAGGGCACCTCAACTGGGGACTATCCAGTCCGCTGAGTTTAAGACAGCTTCTCTGTATGGCCGTATAATCCTTTTTTGGAGATCGTTTGGTTCCTGCTACACCCTATGGCAATGAGTCCCACAGTTTAATATGTACTGTGTGCACAGTAGGTAGTCCGAATATTAAGCATAGACATTAAGCGTCAGAATTTACAAGAGCATCTGGAATACGGGTATCCATTAAGTGGTACATTACAGGATTGCTTCTAATATACTTACTCATCTGTTTCCTTTTAAAGTGAAATGCTGACAAACTTCTATAAATTCTGCTAATTAAAACATGTATTTATTTTCCTGATGCTGAAATTAAATTAATTCCAAATCAGTTATTTCACAGTTGTTCCCTTTGATTAGCTTTTCTCCTGCTTCTGTTCAGAATTATGGGGACCCATTTAGCACTCACACCAATATAACTACAGTCTGGATTTACACTCTGGTCAGAATTTGTCCTGTTTGGTTTTGTTCTTCTAATTAGTTTACTTGCACTTATTTAATTTTGTTTATATATGGCCCATCTCTGTTGCCATCTTCTTAAGGGGTAATATTTAGGAAGAAAGCCATACTGAAGATGTTCACATGCACATAGGTACAATATATATAAATTAATGTAACGTGTGTGTATGCGTAAATGTGTGAGTACACACATATGAGATAAATACGTATCATTTAATGTGTTCATGTGGAAATATATGGAAAAAACCCACTTTGTTAAAGCACTGAGAAAAGTGCTTTTACTGACACCAATAAATCCACATTCACACCTTTTTAAGTATCTTTGGGAAGAGGCATATGCCAATAGACTCTAATGACTTGGGGCCTTTATCCACCCCCAAGGACATCTCTCTGCTGCTGGAAGTGCTACAGTCTCTTCCTCCTGAGGAACCTTGAGGTAAAAAGTATGGGTATTTTATAATGACTTTTTGACAGTTGCTCATTGGTAGCAAATTTAAGGCTGATGCTGAAGGTGCATTTGCCAGTTCCTTTTCCATGCTCTGATTTGTCATTCCTGGTCTGTCACAGACAAGAGTTTGGGGTTTGTGAGCAGTGGGGATTTGCTTTCATTTCCTAGACATTTCAGTAGCACAAATAAAACCTGAACCATCTTCAGTAGGCTGCTAAGTATCCAAACTGGTACCAAACAAGTTCGCCTACTTGCCTGGCTGTCCTGTTGGACATCAAATCAAAGGCTTGGTTTCCTCTAACTCCCAAATTCTGGCAGTTCCTAAAATTAAAGAGAAAGTTAAATGGCAAATCCAGTCTGGAACTGGCTGACAGAAGTCTACCAGGCTCCAGGAACTAATCCAGAGGAAATAGATACTTCTGAGATTGCCTTTATTTTCTTCCAAGATACCCGGGAACTAATGTATACTCTGGTCAGCTCCATTCCAAAAAGCTGAAGAATACAGCCCAAAAATGAAGAAACTGAGAGCAAGGATTAGTCCACATCTGTTTGTTGTTCTGCACAAAGTGTCTTTTCATCTTGGTCAAGAATTTTTTTCCAAATGATTTCTCTTATGCCAGTCATGTGGCTCTTGTGGCAAAGGACACAGCTCTATTAGCTAAATTGCTATTATAAAGGGGTAATTAAGTTACTGTGTGGTGCAGCAAAGGAGTGTGCAGTTCTGCATTCCCTTATCCTTGTCATGGGTAGAGGTTTATGCCATGCGAAGTAGTAAACACTACAGGTAATGCATATTCTCAAACATTTCTGTTTATACCACTAATTACCTCAGTAAAAAGTACTCCTGAAGTTCAGCATCTTAGGTAACACTATAACAAAGGGAAGTCACTATAGCTCAATGGAGTGGATCCACAATATGGGCAGAGAGGTGAGTGTCCCAGCCCTGGCTCTGCCACCACAGCCCTGGGAGACCTTTTGCCTCTCTATAAATGAGTTCTTATTTGGAAAATGCTTCAAAATCACAATGTGAGGTTCTGAATACTTTATTTCTTTGCTCTTGCACTTATAATGACTGAAACCATTAAAATCAGCACATGAAATTATGCACTGAAAAATCTGTTTTCCTTTTGTGTTTCTTTTTAGAAAGATTGTTTTAATTCTGTCTTCACTAAAATAGTATTTTTCAAGTCTGTCCACATACCACTTGACCAAATACCCTACACATCCTTCTATCAAATTAAATTAAATTAAAATATATTAAAAATAATTTAGAAGGAAGTAAAGCTAAGCAGATGGTATCTATGAATGTAGTAAACATCAAGCCAGTGTTCATTTCCTTGCAAAAATTCAGTAAGAAACAAATCCTGAAATATTTATATATATGGAAATGAACAATGGAGAAATACAGAATGTTTCCTTTACTCTGTAACTTTTCCCTGTTTACTGTCTCTTCCCTTGCCTTCTACTGTTTTTTCACATCTGCTTTTATTCTAAAAGATGAAAATCATAAGACCCGATTTCTTATTTAAACAGTCTATTTGCAGCCAAGATCTCTGGTGCCATTGAGGAATGACCATGTGAAGAAGCCAGCTTGTATTCATACTGCTCAGGAACTGCTCTGGCTCTTCGACCTCAGAGAATTCCAGTATCATATTTGCTTCACATGCTCTCCAAGGAGAGAGAAAGTCACGCCAGTCCTTCACTTGATACAGCTCTTGTCCTGCTCCTAGCTTATTGTGGCAATGGAGCTGGGGAGGTGCGGCTGTTTTCTCTCATCTCTGTGGCTCATAAACTGAATAGCCCATGCAAGAGTACATGTTTGTGTCTGCGCGCAAGGACATGGAGAGGGGCAGCTGTTCACTGGGGACGTGCTGTGAGCCCTCTTTTTGTGAGATGTTAACTTGCTAAACCTCCTTGTGTAAGAGTTCATTAATGCAGGTAGAGTTTGGGCAAGCAGCATGCCTATTTTCTCACACTGGTAGTGTATCTTTGAAATAACATCTGCCATATTTAAGACCCTTTTAGTCTTGACTATTTTTTACTAAAGTTCTTAGAATCCTTTCTCCAGGTCTACAAATGCTTATTGCAGTTGTATGTTTTAAATTATCCTCTGAACTGCAATGTTTAACATTAAGTAAGTTAAAGACTGTAGATACAGAAAGTAAAAATATCTCGGTTGAGAGCTGGTTTATTTCAGTAGTGGATATATATCATAGATTGAAAGTTGAGGTTAGAACAATTCAAACCAGAAATGAGTTCCATGTCTTTTTTTTAATAAAGAGCATAGTTGAGGGTGTGAAGTTTTGCCCATTTCAAATGAGGACTGACTTTTGTAAAAGGCATGAGATACTATGTCAGCTGAAAGTTACGGGGCTTCCATCATATAGCCAAGGTTTTGTCTTTCCTAAGCGCAAGGCCAGACCAAGTAGCTGAAATAAGCTGGCCTGGCTCACAGTCCAGACTATGAAAAGTGTCTGATACACAATGGAGATGTGTGCTGTTAACTACTCTCATTATGAAAAACCCCCACAATATAATTCGTGACTGTGTCCAATATTCACCTATTGTAAAGACAATTCATCTGTTACTTAATTGGGGGAAAGACCTACAGTTGTCTATTCTTCCCATTGCTTGGGCAGCTATAAGGTAAGACAGTAAATGATTTATTGCTTGGCTCTATTCATCTTCTGTATTAACAAGAAACATAAATGTGTGATTAAATGTTTTGCCACTTAAAAGCTAGTGTTTAATTTTGCCCCTCTTTCACTTAGAAATTTCCTCCTTTTTCGGTCCCCCGTCTCCTCTCTGGCTGCCGATAATGCATAGTTATAATACTATGCCATGCTACAAGTGTCATGAAGCAGAACAAACACAACGGAGGAACATGAACATGGTACAGCTTCTCATTTCAAACATCCCTGATAATTCTCTGTGGCTTGAAACCAGCAGTGAAAGCAGACTCACATGCAAAGGAAGGTCTGCCTATTACTTATAGGACAGAGGTCCAAAAAGCTAAATCCCTCCAGGCACATAAAAACACTCTTATCAAAGGAGCTGTTCATAGGCACTCACACAGTGCGAGGGCAACTTGGATTTTTCCATGATTAATGATAAGTTTGGGGGAATGCAAGCTACACTATACTTGGGGATTAGCTGTTTATCAAGCAAAATATATTGGGAACTGGGCCAGCTGGGGCTGCTGAGCTACACATATTCATTTGTTAGGTGCTCCTTTCCTCTCCCATTTCATAAGCAAAGGGTGTGTGTATGTGAACCCTAGCAAAGTCCCTTAAAGAATAACTGTGCACAGAAAGTCTGTTTTGCCTTGAATGTAGTCTATTCTGTCTTCCGAAGCACTTGAGGTCAAGCTTTTATGAAGACATAATGTCTCCCCTTATTTTTTCCACCAGCATAAACTGAGCTTCATAGACTGAACTGGTACATTGTAACTGATATGTTTTCACTTAAGGCCATTTACACTGCTATTATTGCTTATTTCCTCTGCTATCCAGCTTCCTAGAGGTTATGCAAATCAGAGATGTGGGATTATTTGTGTCAACAGTGGCTGTTTTATTAGAAAGCCTGTCTTTGAGAAGGTGGTTTATGTACAAATTGTGTGTCAAGTCCCAGGCAGCTCAGACAGCAGTGCCAGAGCCCTACCATGTATTAAAACTCTGGGGTCACACTTGTGGCCTCACTAGGGCTGCTGACTTCAGTAGGACTGTGCTGACTTGGACACCAATTGAATCTGGACCATCTATAAGAAGAGAAATATGTGATGATAAACAGCTTTTCATTAACCAAAGTTTTCAGATGAGTTATGAGTAAATGTCATTTAATTCCCAATACCCAGGCAAAGATATAGATCTTACCATGGAACACTGTTCATTTCAGAGCAGTAACACCACATGGGCTGACATCTGATCCTGGAGCTGTAAGTAACCTTCTCTTTCTTATAGTCCATAGACAGGACTATATTCTGAGAATTACAGGCACTCTCTCTAGGTCCAAGTATTCCTTCTAGGAATTTCACACCAAAGGTTCAGTGAATATCTTTTTTCAAATGAAGATGCAACTAGACAGGTTTAATGCCAGGAAAAAAAAAAAAAACCACATAAATCACCAGATTTAGCCATAGCAAATCATAAATAAAACTACCTAAGAGGAGTACTTGGTAGAAGAGTTCAGCCCCATGACCTTTTTGATTGCTACCCAATCAGTTAGTGGTCCCTCTGCTGAACCTACCAAAAACAGTGACACCTGTGATGGTGGTTTTTGTGGTCAGGGCACCTGTCTGTTAGAAACTGGGTCAAGGTCTGATGACTCAGTTCTCAAAAGCTGCCAAGCAGCTGTCAGATCGTGGGAGTTTTAACTGTCTCCTAGCCTTGCTGTGTGTGCTATTTGCTGACTTGGAGATATATGGTTGTGAGTCTCTACCAGCTTCTCCAGCCTTTTCCTGTCCCCTTAGACCTCCTTTATTTTGAGCACTAAAAAGGCAAATGTGGTTGCTATTTATATGTCCAATATCCATTTTTAATATGGTTTGTGTGTGTGTGAGGGCATGTGAATGATTCTTAACTTGAATTTCATGGTGAAAGAAACTCATTCCTGTGCAGAAACATAAGCACAGTCTTTGCACTGCCTCAAATCAGTGAGAGCTCTAAATGATCTTTTGGGAGGAGAAGTTAATGCTGTCTTATCACAACAAAGAAGCCAGGGACCCCTGATCGTAGACTAGCATCTTTAACAAAGCATCATAACAAAGCTCAGTGCTTGGAGACTTCAAGAAAACTCCCAAGTAGACTCTCAGAATGGGAACTCATCCTTGGCCGTCTACCTCCCCTATAACTAATGGAGAGATACAGATGTCTCCAGAAGGCAGTTCACCCAGAGGTGTTTAAAACAGGCAGAGCTTCTGCAGTAGTGTATCTCTTTCCTTTGACTAAAGAAAGCCTGGGAGACCTGTGTAAGATGGAGGGTTCATTTTTAGTTGGTTAAAGTTAAGTGAAGTGGATCCAGCCTCAGTGTGACCAGCTTATGATCATACATGGAAAATAAATAACATTGAGAAGAAGGGGTGACAGAAGGGCTTCCCACACAAGAAAGGCAATTGACACTAGAACAGTAATCTTTCTCATTATTTCCCAGACGGTTATTTCTCTTTTCCCAAGACACTGCAACCTGTTGTCTTCCAGTAGGCAAGAAAATGCGACTTCATCATTGCCATACTGAATATATAATATTCAAAATACAGAGGAGGAAATTAAGGCATAGAAGGTAAATCATTTGTCTGCAGCTACAAAATACATCAGTATTAGAACCAAGCTAATTATTTAGGGGTTGTTGATTCCCATGGCTCTTTCAGACCAAGCTAATACCTTATTAATGCTTATCCCTGCTGTATTTAATAAGATAAATCTTCATTTAAGAAGCTGCAACTCCTATAGCATTTAATTACTTCACTGTGCAGCTTTAAGATGTGAGTGGACTTGAAGGAAAAAAGAGGGGGTGACTTCATTTAGATTTAATTAATTTTCTCTGTGGTTTGCTTAGTAAAAAACTTCTCTTCTAAGGCAAGGCAGCTGTGACATAAGAGGAACCATTATATGGAGACCAAGAGTTTGAAACCAGGTTACCACCTATGCTGAGGCCAAATTTCAACTTATTTTGACTGCGCACAAACCCTGTTGAAACCAGAAGGATCTGAAGATGATTGGAAATATACAACCTGAGGAGGGGAGGTGGGGCACTAGGTGTAAGTATACGTGTATTTATTTAAAAAATTAAGCATTCTTATTTTGCTCAGTCTTTTACTGGCAGGGGTTTCTCAGAGTCCCTGCTGTGTGAGCCACACAAACTGCCATTTCCAACATGTTATCCAAAATGGCCACCGTGAAAACAATTTCACCAAGACATTTGGATGGCAACTGGCAGCTTCAAATGCTCAAATAAATTCAAATAAGCTGGAAAGGTTGAAAAGGCAGTCGAGGTGGGAGGAAGGTCACACACAAGGAGCAGCAGGAAGGTTTTGGAGAGGAAAGCGCCATGATTGCAGTAGGCCGTGTGCCTGCACAGTGGTGGTTAGTGAGCAGCCATGTTCGGCCCACAGTACTGTGGAGATGATGGCAGGCTGCTGACCAACCCCACTGCCACCAGCCACCATAAAGGCTGCCATTTTTTGGCCTGGCGGGGTCCAGAGGAGGGATGAGTTGGGAGCACGGGGCTGATGGCAACACTGGGGTGCAAAGGCCCACTGCCTCCATTCAGCAGCTGTGGGGAGGCCCACGCCGAGGACAGCCCAGCCCTCGACGGGGCTGCCCCTTGCCTTGGCCCAGCTCGGGGCCCCCCAAAACCCGGCACTGCCCTGATCCCCCACACCTGGCACGTCCCAGCCCCCTAGCAGCTGGGCCCTGTGAGCCCCCAGGCGCATGTCTCCCTCAGCGTGAGTCCTAGCCCAGCTCCCGAATGCCTCTGCCGCGACTGGCTTCACCAGCCCTTCCTCCCTTCAAATTGCCCCTTTTTTAAAATAAAACGACATGAACACTGTGAGCTTGCAGATAGCTGCCAGATTGCTCCTTTGGCTAGAGTGGTTTCCCCCCCTTTCTCTCTTTCCTCTTTGAGGGGCAAAGTATGTAAACCTGTTTACAAAAATATCTATATTTAAAAACAAGGAGAAGAATGTATAAATGCACAGGCAAGTGTCCAGGTGTGGGGTTGCACAAAGGTTTAGGGACCTGGTGCAAAGCAACTGCACACACACAAACACACACATGCACGCTAACACACGCACACATGCATTTTACAAAAGAAGGGCTGGAGAGCTGCATTTCTCATCTGTATGGCTGAGACAGGAGGAATAAAGTGCCCATCTACACACAGTCCCCAGCTTTGATATACAGGTAGACAGAAGGAAGATAAATAGACAGGTGTCCTTCACTGAGCTGAAACAATGGAAAAACAAATTCCTTTAAGTCCAGTGAGATGTCTTAATCACTCCCCTCGGCTACGGCTGTACTCAGAAAGATTTAAACTCTGATTGCCTTTCAGAGATACTGAGAAGATGCTGCAGTTTCACATGTTAGAGAAATAACCGTTTCAGGGCCAAAAGCTGCTCAGTACTTCAGGGTGTGTGTTCTCCTATTTCAACTAGCTGTTACTTCTGGAGAGGAAGAGAAGGTTGTTTACATGACTGAGAGGGTCAGGATGTGCTTTTCCTCTGTCCTGCACCCTGAGTACCTATTGTAAGTGAATCTAAATGAGTGACAAGGCTTGGTATGTCATGGGTCTTTCAAGCCTCAGCTCCTTGAGTGACCTGATTATAAGATACTCAGATATTAATTTAAAATGAGAACATTTCTAGATTTCTTCACCGAAGAATTTGAAAATGTGGTCACAAATGGCCCAGAAACAGAAAGTAATAAAAAAACCCCAAAATTTATTTATTTACTTATTTAGCAGAACATGACTTTAAGGATAATTTCAAGGTTTTGGAGGCTGATTTAAGACTTCTGAAAGCTTGGTATTTACCCCTGAGTTATATGAACACTGGATGGAGCATTCCTGTTTCAAGACGATTTTATGTATCTGTGGGTTCTGTTTCAAGTCAGAATCATAGGTTTCCAGGCTCACATTTGTTTTTGCAGGGGAAGCCAACAGAGTTTAGTGCTTGCAGGTTTTGTAAACTCTACAGGCTCACATGGAGCCAATTCTCCAGCCTTCCAATGTACAAAGAAAACTTTGTGTAACAAAATCCATGAGCTGACAGAAAAGCCTCTATGTCCCAGAGAGCTGTAAAACCACTGATTAAAATCTGCCCCCACATCGAAAGCTGAACATGAAAGTGAAGAAGATACATTTATAATGAAAATGTCCAACTGGATTATTTTCACAAATGTAAAGACTCCTGGGAACTTGCTTTTGATTAAGGATTGATCAGGAATAGTTCTGGGTTGCAGTCATCTTCTAACGTGGAAATTAATAAGGTTTACTCATATCTATATCATCAGCCCTAAATAAATGCTGCAGACTTCATCTTCTCTTTCGTGGTCGTAGACCCCAATGTACGCTTTTTCTCTTTCCACAAGGAAAAAGCCTTTTCATTCATGTCTCTGCACAATGATGTTGTTCTTCAGATGGGCTATAACTCATTCATATGAGCCACAGCTTGGTTGCTGGCTTTATAAATGTTGGCTGTCCCATGATGTAAATTTGTTCTTCTTCTCCCTACACTGCACACAGACAAACACATTGGCTTCTCATTCCTAGTCCATGTCACTACCTCTGTGGCCAACCCTGAACTCCTATTTTCTATGAAACTTTGGGAGTCAGCCACAAAAATCTTCAAATATACCAGCCTGGTTCTCACTCTACAGCTCCTGCTTTTGGATAATATTGGTTGTGGTTGATGCTAACAGTGCATCTTCCTGGTTGAGATTGGACATTTGAATCCAAAAAGAGCTGAGCACTTCTTGTGTGATCTCAATGCAGTTGGATGTCCTCAGTCGAGTTCATTGCTTCTCATTTACACCAGGGTAGCACTCAGGATCTGCCAGGGAGAACTGAGGGCAATTCAAAAGCAGAAAGAAGGGCCAAGCACATCACAGAACTCAGTTAATAAATGCAAAAGCCTGGCAAATACAGCCAGCAGAGCACATATAGCAAATAGTAACTGAAACCTAGTGCAAACATTTTCCCTCAGGCCTTCAAAGAGGTAGTCAATCACTTTATTCCATTAATAGTAATTACTGCTATAGGAATGGGAGCAAGCTTTGGATTATATGAACATCATGGTAGGCAGCAAGAAATAAAAGTTGGTCCCTGTCTTGATGACATCCAAACAAGCAAGTGACCTTTGAAAGGAATATTCACTAGAATGAGGTAAAAAGGAGTTGGCAATAAACTTATTTTTCATGTCTCCACACCTTCTAATAGGTGTAGAAGCTGACAGGCTGAAATGACATTCTCAGTAAAGATCATCTCCCACTTGTGGCTGGTTCAAGGATTGCATGAAAGAATATTCATAAAATAAATGCACCCAGTGTAGTTTTGTAGACACAAGAAGCTCAGATTAATTCAAAGTAAGTTTAGAGAATTATCCCTTCTACTGGCCTCTCAGACACCAAAATTCAGCCCCCCTCTACCTGCCAGCTGAGCTCATCTCTACCTGCCTCTTGGCTTTTATTAACACTGCTTGCATGGAGGCATTCATTTGATATTTAAATTGACAGCTCAATTATCTTTTCAAATTTAGTGATATGACAAGCCAGGGGTTTTATCCCATTACAATATTTCTAAGTGACAAAATTATTTTATCTCTCCTTGACAGTATTATTGACCTGGAATCAGCAGATGTATGGGAGAAACAGAGGTCATCTCAAAAGTAAAAAGCCAGTTAGAAAACTGTTTGGCCAATTATGTCAGTCATCTTGACTTAATCTTGCAGCAGAACAAGGAAAGATTTGTTGCTATGAACCTTGGCCCAACCAACCCTACATGGAAAGCTTTCCACTCATTTGAAGGGGGGTGTCTCATACGTGTGACTTCTTGCAGTGAGGTCAGTGGGCCCCAGGGGCTGATGGACGATGAAAAATAGTAAGGGGTCAAGGTTTGTAAAGCAAATCAATTTTCTTAAAGAGAAGATTCTTCTTGGAATCAAGAACCCTGTGGCTATGTTATAGGTCAATTTTCACAAGGTTACAGCTGCTACCGAGCATCTGGGCTAGACAGCTTTTTTGGCTGTTAAATCTCTTAATCAAGTTGGTTGATGTTTTTCTTTGAAAGCGTGTTTGCTTAAAAAAATACTCAGCATTTTTTTTAATAAAACATAAATGGTTATCACACATGCTTCATTTATAAAGCTGTCTCTGACACAGGAACATATAAGCCATCTGTGTTCTGCTTAATCGTTTTAGCAACATTTGTTTTTCAGTGTGTCTACTTAGTTGGGCTTTTAAGCTTCATGAGGAATAAAACATGC
Source organism: Nipponia nippon (assembly GCF_047370975.1). Classification (NCBI taxonomy): domain Eukaryota; kingdom Metazoa; phylum Chordata; class Aves; order Pelecaniformes; family Threskiornithidae; genus Nipponia; species Nipponia nippon. Next base: position 8,472,674 of record NW_028262380.1, on the reverse strand, counting down.
TGTAAATCAGAAAACAAAAATATGTTTAATATCAATAATGCAAAGTTTTCTGCCAACAATTTGAAGTGGCTTTAAATGAAGATCTTCCAGATATTAGGTCTTTGAATATAGTATCAAAACCTTGGCAGAATAGACTGTTACCTTTATTTGGCATTGAATACAAGCTTTAAGTGAGCTGGACAGGCCCATGCTACAGATGAGATAAGTAATTGCTTTGATTTCCCTTAGCTTGGCCAAGGCTTTTGGGTGATTCACCAGTCTGCACACAAAGCTGGACAATCCCTCTATTTGGTAGCTGGATGAGGTCAGTCATGGACTGATCTCTGCAGGATTGAACATCGCTCAAACAACAGCCACCAGATGGCCAAGGTGACAGGGATGTCTCCTTTGACATCCATGCAAGGCCACCAGTGGAGGTAAACCTACCCAAGTCCTTAAGGCTGCTGCTGCTGCTGCAGGGTCCAAGCAAAGGAGCTGCAGGTCCCTGCCAGATGGGGTGAGCCAGGCACAGGCACATTAGCAGCTGGGAGGAGCCTGAAGGCAGAAAGACACATCAGGCAGCAAAACTAAAGCTGTGGCTTCTGCCAATATTATTCCTTTGTCTATTTATTTCCATTGGTGTATGCTGGCTGCAACAGGAGACCAGGGTGCAGAGTACCGAAGAAATGAGGAAATGAAAAAGAGTGGGCCCCTTTTTTCAACTCCAAACAGGGCAACAGATAGTGTATGTAGCAGTCACATGAGTCCTCAGGACTTGCCTGACCCAGAAATAAGCAGGCTTATAAAGAACAGCAAGAAGAAATTCTCTGTTTGGAATAAATGCTGGAAGATGAAGATCCATGCTGTTATCCAAACTAAACTATTCACTTCTAAATGTAAGTTAGGGCAAGTTTTTTTCTGTGGGAACTGATGGCGCTTTGTGAAAAAAGGTCACTTACAATAATTATTATTATTTTGCATACTACCAAGTATTTGTATAAAAAGACACTGAAAAAACAGTGTGCCCCCAAGAGACAAAAAAGAAAGGGGGGAATGGAAAAAAGAGCAGGAGCAAAACCACTAGAATTTTGGGACATCTAGACTCTTATCTTTGAATTTCACAATTAGCTTTGACCTAGAAAATACTTAATTCTTAGAAAAAAAACACGACTCTCAACAGGGATTTGGAAGCATGTCTATATTTTTGAAGCTGATGTTTTTCTTTATGTTGAATGTAGCGGCAAGGATTTCATATTACCAGATATCCTGTCAAAACCAGGAAAGAAATCCACACAACTTCTGTGGAAGTGCCTGAGAGTTAAACGTCTGTTGGACAGGCACAGAAAATTGTAATGCACAATATAAACCTGATGTCATAACAAAACCCATATTTTCAAAGTAATTCCTCCAGAAAGAAGAATAATATCAGGCTTGTATTTGGTAATTTTTTGCCCTATTTTTTTAATAGCAATTTTTTTGGAATAGCAATACCGGACACAGAAATATAAACACTTCATTTAGACATACTGCTAACGTGTTTAAACACGTCTGCTTGCTATACCTTATTAAACTTTATTATGTACCTTATTAAAAATTCTTTGGACAGCAACACTTGTTCAAACAAAATGCACCAAGGTTATGGATATTCACTGGGGCTGAGAGACATTGCAATAAACTGAGCTGAAATCCTTTGGTTATCTCTGTCCTGAATAAATCATCCAGGCAAACCTTCAGCTTGATGGACAGCAGGAGCATGGGGCATATCCAAAGGGCATCTGGGACACTCATGTCATGACATTTTGCCATGTGTGTGTCTGAGTGCTTCCTGTTTGGTAGAGTTAAATAACGAATTGTTTGAATGTGGGCTAAGAGCTTGTAGTTAAATTAAGGATGGATTTGACCCTCAAGTTCCACCTCAGAAGAAACTGCTCAGTGTTATCTAGGATGACACAAAACCTCAAATTTCCCATTTCACTGACCCTAGGCTACTCAAAACTGGTTAGCCTCAGCAAAAAAGTTGTTTACTCTGCCAGTACTTCAGAAAGAGTAATCTGAGTTTCATGTTCATAGCATGACCTGCAAGAGGGCAAGTTTGGCCAGTTCAATGCATTTCCCCACTCTGTGAGGCAGGCAATGCCTAGCTTTGGACAAGGCTTCTTGTCAATCAATCTGGCCAGTCTGAAGAAATTAGTCTTGCAAAAGTCATAAGACAAATGTACAGGATTTCCCTCACCAGAAAGGACTTGAAAGGAATTAATCAGAAGAAATGAAGTCTGTACCAAAAAAAGCTTTTTAGACAGAAGGTTGGTTGCTTTCTTGCAAGGTTACCCTGTTATTGCCAACAAGCCATGGATATAGAATGATGTCTTATATGTAGCTAAATTAGGAAAAGAATAACTTGGGGAACAGGTGACCAGCTCCAGCCTAATTCATGCCCTCTAGAAAATTGAGTTCAGATCAAAGCTAGCAACCAGAAATGTTTTGCTTTTCTATTAGGTAATACTCAACCACTACGCAATCTGGCATAATTAAGAGATTAGGATCAACTAAGACCTAAGCCTCAGCTAGACATAAAGACAGAGAGTATATGAAAATTGCGTAATCTGGAAGGTTCAGAAGAACATCGGAGCTGAATCTTCTGCTCCTTTGAATTTTATTTGCTGCTGGATATTAAGATAATGGAGCAATCAGACATTAGATAGGGAGGTACAGTTTACCAATTTGTGGTGACACATGGCAATTCTTCCTTGGTCTCACAGAGCTCTATTTGTGTTTTTTTTAAATTCTTTTTACCACATTGACAAACTCTGATTCTTTTCCTCACAAAAATGTAGGTCACTCCTCCAGCAAAAAAAATTAGCAACAGCTGAAAATGGAATAGCCAAGCCCAAATACATATTAAACAAGAGCAGCCAATGAATAAATTGCCATGAGGTATTTCCTGCTACGTGACATTAGGTAATAGGGATCAGGACTTCTAGAATTAGAAGGGAAAAAAAAAAAGAAAAAAAGAAAAAAAAAGAAAAAAGTTAACTTGGGCAGAAAGAAACACTACATTGTCTTTTTATCACACAGTGGAAAAACTGGGAAAACTGAGCAGCATGAACAAGTTTACGAACAGCTGTCAGAGGTGTTCTCATCTCATTGCACTGTTCTGTGAGAAAGGAATTGCTACGCTGAGTACAATGCCAACACGTATGATGCTTTTAGTTCTGGATTCGGTTCTGCAGACTTTTATTAAGGCAGGGATGCAGTTCCCTGCAAGCTGCGGGCTGCTCACCATGAAAGTCCCTGCCCTGGCACCAGGGCTGCAGTAACACTTGCAGGTGGCGGTAGGTCCCCTGGGGAAGGCAGGTGAGAACGGGAAGAATGCAAGGGCTTTCTCCAGCCTTCTCGGTATCTTGGCCAGCAGCCATGCAGATGACACCAGGATGGATACCTGCCGTGGGGAGAACATGGGGACCAGGTGGCATGGTGGAAGGCAACACCACCTCATGCTGGCAGAGAGCTGCCTCCAGCCCCCTTAGCTGACCAGTTATGAACAGATTTTACCCTTTATACTGCCAGTGAGGCTGGGGAATGGAGGCATCTGGGCTATGTGTTTACCCTCTCTTTTTGTGGTAACAGTCCAGGATATATACTATTTCCTTCAATGAGTAGGAAACAGTTAACATTCTCATCAAATTATAACGTCAAACAGCTAAATACAAATGCCATTCTAATCTGAACAATGCACTCTCTTCTGAAAATGGACCAAGAACAACAGAAACACTCATGAAATGTAGCGGCTCTTTCATAAGAGCCGTAATCACCTCCTGGATCCTGGATCAAAATCTGTTTATCAAGGATGGGTCTGTAGGATGCCTTTTATAAGACCAATTCCCATGTTCGCTCCACCAGGACCCAGCAAGCTCCCTCCTGCTAGGTTGGAGGCCCTAAGAAGGAACTATGGGCAGGAAGCTTACCGCAGCTGAGGTGAGATCACGTGGGAATGGCAGTAGCATGAGCTTGCTTAGTGTGCACTCAGCCATGGCTTAAGGAATAGATGAGAGTGGAAGAGACGCACCATCTTCTCCCACATTAATTTCTGTCATTCATTTATAGGCATTTATGGGATAAGGACTTGGCTATGTTTCATCTTGGAAGCTCAACCCTCAACCTACAGTGAGATCAGTCCTGCACTGTAGTGGTCTACTTGACACTGAGCAGCATTTCAGCCAGACCTAAATGTGTATCAGCCCAAGGCGGACATTTCTCTCATACAATTATTTTCTCATGCAGGTGCTGCAGCATTTTTGAAAGTGCAGATCGATTCTGATGGCAAATCATGCAACATGTTGTGTCGGGTTGTGCTGGGCACCTAGCTGATCTGGGTTTGTACGTGTAGAGGAGAGGAGCCACTGCAAATGTTGTGCTTAGAAAGTTAGGTTAGCAGTAGGCCAAAAAAATACAACATCATATCTGAAAGATTTGATCCTTGAAATGTAGAACAGCCAACTTTAAAGTGCTGCAGAGAGTGATCAGGCATGGAGAATTCTGCAGTGATTTACTTCAGTTTGGCTCTCTTTTATAGGCTGTTTCAGAGAGAACTGGAGAGCCAAAGGTCACTGTTTTTAAGACACTCTATGTTTCCATGACTGCAAGAATATGACAATCACACCATGTATCCTTTGGCTTTGGAAAATATCCCCAGACACTGAACAGGCAATCAACTTGCCTTTTTGTACTTTGGAGAAGGCTTGTTTTTCCTTCTTGAAGAGAGTCATGACCTGTCATTAGTTCCTTCCCCTGAAACACATCACATTGCTGACAGTAAAATGATGTTTTCATTCTAAGAATTCTACAGGGAAAAAAGGGAGCAGCCGTTTTCTCAAGGAAATAACCTAACAAGACCACGGTGATTACAACAATTGGCTGGAACATATCAGAAAAATAACTGCTATGGTTACTCCAAAGCAAAAAATTCCAAGAAAGGAAATTTCAATTGCCTGTTTTAGAAACAGTTTATGTAGAGAGATATTTTGAAGTGTTTTCCTTCAGTCACCAAATAAAATCTTTGTGTATGGTTGATGAAGAAAATTATTTTTAACATTTCCCAATGAAATATATGGTATATTCATATCAAAGATCCATATGTTGTTTATAAAGTTGACAAAAATCCACAATCCAGAGAGTTTTATTGCAAAAATAACATCGCATCACATAAAACATAACATAACATTACATTACATTGCACCCCAAACACCCAAAGCCCAAAACTTAGCTCCTGAAGCATGAAAATCCAATTGATATCAGTTAAGTCCCATTGATACTAGCATATAGGAAGAGGAAAATGCTTCCTTTGAGTAGTGTTGGGAAAAGTGTTTGAGTAGTGTTGGGAAAACCTGAAAGAGGAACTTTGTTTTATTTGGAGAAGTTGCAAATTAGCTATGCAATGCTGGTTCTGAATACATAAACCAAACCTTTATAGCCCACTTCTGAAGTATTTAATGGACATATTTAGAAAGTTACTTGGACCAAGAACTATGAATGAACCAGAAAGTTTCCAAAGGGGGCAAACTGAATTAGCTCAATGAATGTCCTCTGTGCTACAGTGATTTGTGTTAGCTGAAGTTCTGGACCACTGTCTCTAGTGTGTTTGTTGTGGTTTAACCCCAGCCAGCAACTATGAACCACGCAGCCGCTCACTCACTCCCCCCCAGTGGGGTGGGGGAGAGAATTGGAAGGGTGAAAATCAGACAACTCCTGGGTTGAGATAAGAACAGTTTAATAATTGAAGTAAAATAAAATAGAATGATAGTAGTAGTAGTAGTAGTAATAATAATAATAATATAATACAATAATAATGTACAAAGCAAGTGATATACGACACAATTGCTCACCACCCCCTGACTGATGCCCAGCCTGTTCCCGAGCAGCAATCCCTTCCCCTCCAGCCAACTCGCCCCAGTTATATACTGAGCATGACGTCATATGGTGTGGAATAGCCCTGTGGCCAATCTGGGTCAGGCCCCCTGGCTGTGCCCCCTCCCAGCTTCTTGTACGCCATGCAGAGCATGGGAAGCTGAAAAGTCCTTGACTGGTGTAAGCACTACTTAGCAACAACTAAAACATCAGTGTGTTATCAACATTATTCTCATACTAAATCCAAAACACAGCACTATACCAGCTACTAAGAAGAAAATTAACTCTATCCCAGCTGAAACCAGGACAGTGTTATAAGACAGGTTATGTGTCAGCAAATTATTTAGGAAAAAATATTCTAATTGTTCAAGTAAATTATCTGTGCAAGCTTTGAATTTTTCACTTCATATACAAATAGAGGTATTTATGTATCTTTTTGTTTTTTTCAAAAATGGGAAAAATCAGATCACCTTTTATATTCGTCTCTCATTTGTCTCAAGCCATGAAAACAAAAACTCAGCAGGGCCTAGAAAACATCTCTGATTTTGCCTTTAAAAGCCTGAAAATGTTCATATTTAGGGTTTTGAAGGCTAGACAACAGTAACAAAGGTGAGTGAATAGGCAATTTCTTGGTTTTCTTACTGAACTTAAACATTGGAGAAATGACAGCTAAGGAGAAAGACAATCTGAAATTAAGCATTTCACCTTGTTTGGAAAGCATTTTTAACATTAAAAAAATAAATACAAGTAGATTTTGGTATGAAAGGTTGTTTTAAAAGGACATTTACATTTCACTTGCAACATGTCAAAAGCAAATGTTTGAGAAGTTTTTGATTGCTTTCAGGTTTTCCCGGTAATGTTGTAAGTCAGGAAAGTTCAATATGAATTTCTAGATTGTTTCAGTTGCCTCAGCTGTTTTGCTTGAAGATTTTCATCTCGTCTCCATGCTGTCAGATTACACCTTTCACAGGTTTTGCTCAGCACATAGTGCATATGTATAAACTGCAAGCAGGGTCTAAGTAGTCCTTAAGATTAAATGCCAGCCTTTGTGAGTAAAAGAGCAAAAGCTACAGGATTTTCTTTTGCACAAAGCCAGTGTTTCTGAGACAACTGAAAAACAAAATTAAGCAAACAACACTCCCTTCTGCATTCTGTAAGATCCACCTGCAATTCCCTAATGGCTTTCAAGAAGAGGTGGGTGTTTATAGAGATGGAGAGACTCAAACCAACATTACATCTAGAGATATAGCTTTGAGAATGTGGGTCTCAACAGTAAATATGGCCACTCAGCAGCACAATTCTTTAGAAACCATTTTCCAAGTTGACATAATACAATATTTTGCCCAAACAATCCAGGGAAATAGCAGCCCAGGAAGCCAATGCTCAAACTGTATAGCACCAAAGTGAGACCTCAGGCATCGATAGTACATTAGGCTCCCTTGTTTCTTTTTTTAACTTTTTCCTAACTTCTGGGTGTTAAGCCCAAGTATTAGGGTTAGTAAAAGGTTGCATAAACATAACGAACTTAGAACCATTTAAGATGTCCTAAAGGTCCTGTCTGATCTCCAGGTGCCCCTGGAGAAATAGTGGTCTTGGATGCACTTGGAGATTCCAGATGGCACAAGATATATATGTTTAGGCAATTGGGTTGAGCCCACAGTGTCTGTGGCATGGATAAAATCAGACTAGATTTTCACATGGTTTCCCTGCCCTGAAATACTGTTAGATTATGGCACTGGAGTCCAGTTTTGTATGTCTATTTTTGACCAGGCATATATGAGGCTCTCGTACACTGTGCGACAGTTACTCAATTGACTATTTCTCATGATGTCATGCTTTGATGAGGGCTCAAAAATTAGGAAAGGGGTTATGTTTGTTTTCCAGTCTCAAGTCTAAGTGAAAGAATGAAGGAGGCGGAGGGTCAAGTCTAAATCCCTCATTGGGATGGCAAAGGTGGTTCTCCAGAAACCCTCTGGAGGGAACAGAGCAAGAACTGGAGCCTTGTCCCTGCAAGAGGCATGCAGGACTCAGCCATGGAAAGCATGTAAGATTTCAGTGGCAGCCCCTACAATAAACAGAGTTGTTCTGATAAACACAGGTGGGGCACAAATCCCTGAAAGAATACGCTCTTCAGAGGAACAAATCTACTTCTTCAGCGAAGACCACCCCTATAATGCAGTTGGTGTTACACCCACAGTAACAACATCTGAGCTTCTCATTTCACATGGTGCCGCTTTATTATCTTCTTCCCAACCCAAAGCCAGTCGTGTTTTTTATATAATTACAAACAAGGACTCATCCATGAAGCCAGCTCCTGATGGACACAGCTGTTGCAACTGCTGAAGGCTCCTCCATCCCCTGGCTTTGCTCATGCACAGCATTGCTCTCTTTTCTTCTTATTTTAATGGAAAGGACATTTCAGCTCTTCCTCTGTGCAGGAGCAGAATAGATGTCAGCAGAGCCTTCATTTACTGTTGCTGTTGCTCTTCCTCCATTTCTGGTCAGCTTTTGCACAGAAACTGAGCTGTCATGGCCAATGACCTGACCGCTATCTTTTTACTCCACTTATTTACATCTCCCAGGCTGTAGCTCACAGACAAGCTGAACCAAGACATCAGAATGACACAGGTGAGATACTATTACAATGCTAAGTATTAAAAACTATCTCTGCACTGATTACGGAGAAAAAAGCTGCTGCCTTATAATGGCAACTGTTGATCCAATGGCTGTGGAAGTGCAAGGTGTAGAGGGCAAAAGCTTCTTTATTCAAAGGGAAATTATGCTTTAAAATTGGCTTTATTCCAGCACTGTCGATAGACCAGTTCTCTCTCCTTCCCCCTCTTTCTATATAATCTCAGTTACTTACAACATTAAAGGTCTTTAGAAGCTTCTTTCTGCTACAGAGCTCCGTTTCTGCCCCTCATCACCCCAGTGAATGACAATTTGAAAGGAAACCAGGAGCTTTGCTATGGATTTAAAAGTTTCTCAAAGCAAATCACTGGATGCCAAAGAAGCTGCCAGGCTACTGCAACTCGCAAGCAGTTATAATCAGCGAACAAAGGCGTCGGAGGCAGCACCGAGGGGGAACCTTTTGTGAAAAATATTGACCAGCAAATTACACTGTAGACAGTGCTTTGGCACTTGGCTGTCTAAAGGTGACTCAGACGATCTGTTTAGCTCAGCAAGCTGGTTTCTAATTACACCAAATGCCTGACTGTTGTCAGTGGGCCCAGTATTTTCTAAGCGGGTGCGGGTGCTCTTCACATGTGTCATTCATTACCTCACCCTGCACCGAGAGCCATCTCTATAGGGAGAATGGTTGGCAGCATCTTTGGCTTGGATAATTTCCTCAGATAGGGGTTTAAAACAGAAACCCCAAAACAATCCCCTTCTACTCTTAAAAAAAAAGAAAAAAAAAAAGAAGAAAAAAAGAAGCCTACACAAAAACCAGCAAAGCCCCCAACCACCACATGCTAATTTCAATAAATGCCCTGGAATGAAATGATGGCAAGCTGCTGCCTAGGGTTTACAAGTTGAACATAGTATACCCTTCCTGGGTTTTAGCTGGACTCTTGCTTTGGTGCCAGAGTAACAGCTGTAGCAGCTGCAGTTGCATTTTACCACCCAGTACAGGCACCTGCTGTGGCCAAGGAAGTGAAAACCCACAGAGATGCAATTTTCTTTTAATTACATTAGCCTGGTTTTGGCAGCCAGCCATGCAACACAGTGTTGGTGGGGATGTGGACTCTATTCACAATTAGAGCCTGTCTGTGGGTTACTTTTGACACGTGGCAGGTTACTCCAAAGAGGAACTGTGAAGGATCCATGTTAGTGCTGATTCTTGTTCAAGAGAAATAATCAAGACTGGAGTGTTTTTTGTTACACGGGGTACTGTGTTGAACTCTTAGATCAGCTTTATGTACTTTTCAGACTAGCTGGGTCACAGCAGCTATACACATACCGCTGAACCATACAGGATCAAGTCATGGGCCTGAGGAGTGCCTTAAAATCACCCATGCTGTTTATTTGCTGTTTGATCCAAATGATGCTGTCCCAGACATGCCTCAGTGCAGTTTGGGGGACAGCATGGGTGAGGCTGCTCCCAAATAGCCTGTTCCCAATGAGCTTGGCCGATGAGGACTTCGTATTTTGGAGTCTAGGCATGCAGGCATGAGCCATGTGGTGCCAATTCTCCTCCAGGCCAGAGCAAGCTCTGGCCTGTTTCATTTATTCCTACAGAGACAGCCAGCTCCACCTGACTGTCCCTGGGTGCCATGGAGAAGGAGGTGAGCTCTGGGTATTTTCCTCAAGAGGAGGAAGCTGTTCTTTGCTCCCAATATGTTCTGTAGCTAAAATTACCTTTTGCTGTAGCAGGTACCTTCAAGTAAGTCCAGGTGTCTGTGCTAGGATGGTCACACTGAGGAATAACGTGCTGTTTCTTACAGCTTGCATTAGCTGCCTTTTGCCAACTTGCAGAATATATTGACAAAACTATCATGACCCTACAACACTACTCAAGCAATGCTTGTTCACTCTCCATTTAGCCTCAGATGGTGTCACTTGCTGAATTAAGGTCTGTTTTCACGTTAGGCAAGCTCTTACTGCTTTTAACCTTCTGGGCACCATCTCAGGAGGATAACCATGATGCAAAGTAGGGCTTTTTATGTCCATCTCATATTTTGCTCATCTACATCAGGAAAGCTGCCTCAGAAATTGGCAAATAGTTCACATTTGTAAGACTCTCACTGTGCTCACCCTGGCACAGGGGCTGTAAGTGGGGAAGACTCTTGGCACCTTCATCTGCCCTAGCAAAGCCCCTGCAAGAGCCAAACAACATGTCCCTTGTTGCAGCACCCAGACCTGGTCCCTGGGCCACCAACAAGTGTAATAAGGAATGCTTTTGGTATGCAGGAGCTGTCACAAAGAACCTTCACAGGTGCCTGACTGATTCGATTTCCAAGGTGATGGGGCACAAGACAAATAAGTCTCAGCACATTCTCTCTGTTCAGAGACCTGACAAGTCCCTGCACCCTGTAGCAGATAAGAGAAGGAGCACACTGTGGACTCACGCATGCCAAAACAAGACCATCAGTCTCTCTGCCCCTGCGCTTGCAGAAAGGAGCTGGCCCCAAAATGGCGCAAACGACATATTGTGAGTCGTTCCCTCCATAACAGGGCTGTATTGCAGACCGGAGTCCATGCAGCATGTTGACGTGCACATTTGCAGGACACCAAAATGCTCAGTCATCAGAGGAGGTTGAGATCTGGGCAGCATCAACGACTGTGCTTTGTCATGGGGAACAAAGGCGGTAAGAGAAGACACAGAAAATCAACTGGGTGAATTATTTGCTGAAAAACAGGCCTCGTGGTTTCTTTAGTAAGGCTGTAATCATGATTCAGTTGCTGAAGAACTTTATTCCCAACAAGCGACAGGACTGCACAGTGCTGTAAAGAGCACTTAGGATTGTCTGGAACATGAAAAGTGGGGCTTCAAGGAAAAGTTTGTTTTGAATAACATTTTCCATTGAAAAATGTGCTCCTGATTGTTCATCAGTAATATTTATATAAAGGATATCACAGTGATATTTAGGAGTTAGACATTAAAAGGACAGACTCCAAGCCCCTCAAAATCAATGGAGCAAAACCGGGACAAATGAAAGAAAAAATCTGGTAGATGACGTGAGAGTAATTTTTCCTGCTTTGAATCACTACTGGTGAGAGGAGAATAAAGCCTGAAATGAAATGATCAGATCAAACAAAAGAAAAGAATAAAAACTGGGAACCGTATATGGGAGAGAAAACCTAAAGCCATACAAACCAGCTGAAAGAGAATGTCAGATTTAGATGTCATTCAGGTTTCCATGTATTTCAGATGTTGTCCAGATCGGTGGTGACCTTGAAATAAAGGGAACGATTGTCACTGGGTTTGAATCAAGGTCTTGGGCACCTTCGGCACCACAGGGAGGCAAGTGTAAAATGCAGGGTAGGAAGTCACATATGGATAGCCTTATTCTGGCAGAACATCCTTTTATTCCCTTGTTTCAAAATAATGCCTTGACAGCGCTCCTTCAGGAAAGGCTCCCAGGTGGAGCCTTGCAGTGCACTCATGGGACTGTGGCGATGTGAAGGATTTCTTTTATTTCATGCTTTCCTATTTGAAATCAAACTTGAATTTGTTGCCAGTCCCTGCTCCCACCTGTGAAAGGAACAAAAATCCTGGAAAAAAAAATATCTTCGAAGTCTCTGAGGGTTGTGGGTGATGGGACAACTTGCACTGTCAGCCACAATGGATAGGTGTCTTCTTGAGACAACTCCTGCGGTAGGAAATCCTCTGAGGAATAAAACTGTCTAACTGCCAGAAACTCCATATAGCCAGACATTTTTTTGTCAGCTAGAACAGGCTCCTTTTTCTATTGCACATGAGGGACCAGAGAGGCAACTCATAACACAACTGCTGGAGATACTTTAGCTTTGCATCTTGTCTCAGCTATGGCAAGGATGCCTTGGCAAAGTTATGGGGCTGTATCAAAGCATCAAGGACGCAAGGAAATAGAGTAAAAGAAGCTTTCATGACTTTTGAGTGTTTCACTTCACACCCTTGATGCTACTTTGGTGCGGTTTTTTCCTACGGTCCTCAACAGTATTTATTTTATAGCCCTAATTTTAAAGCATTACCCACTCTATTGATAGTTCACAGCAACAACCCCCAATCTCTGAGTTACTTCTTTGCAGTGTTATGTGTTTAGTTAGCCACAGGTGAAGACTGAGTTTGCTCAGTATTTTCCATTCATTTTCTAAGAACTAAATCTTAATTATGACTCATTACTGAGATTATCAGGACATGCATCTATGGATGTATGGGAAAACAGAAAGGAGGGACTTACCTATTCCCACCTTTGCAAAACTGTAACTTTAAGACGCATTAGCCCTGTGGTCTTTTACATTAAGTATTGCAGCAAGCAAGATGAGCTGATGGAAAGAAATCATCATTAGACATATACAAAGCCTGAAGTAACATGTTGAGAAGCTTTCGTTTTTTCCTGCTATTGTGGCATAGCTTTGATTTCATCTCCCACGCTAATCTTAACCCTGCTCCATTCTATTCATCCTCTTACAGTGCCTATGGCTTCATTACCCCAAATCTGAAACATTACTATATCCTTATAGACATCAGTCCACCACTCTCACTTGTCATCCTTCCCACCATACCCTCTCCCAAGCCTCCCAGTGAAGCAGGCAAGTTATTCAGATTGCATGAATATGAAAATCCACCTCCACCATGTAGAATGTCCTCCTTCTCTCATCAGCCAGAGTCTTTACTCTTCACAAAGGGGAAGGAGAGTTGGAAATGTCTTGTTTGATAAAGACACTCATTGCTAACACTTTCTCCTTGGTAATCAGAGGTAGAGAATATGAAAATAAGCATAGTCTTTTGGAGAAGCTTAATTGCAAGCTAAGTTACATGTCTGGGGGGTAGCGTAGTTCTCAGGGAAAAAATCTTCCAAAAATCCTCTTAAGAAAAAATAACTCAATATACAGTTACATATACAATTCATTTGCATCTGAATGTCCAGTATTATCCTGGCATTGTCTTATCTACATACAGCTGCACATGAAAGACCATTACAGTTATGTCAAAACAAAGCAACCCATTACAGTTCCCTGCGAACCCAGACCATGTGCCACACGGTTCTCATTGCCACCCCTTGCTTGTCTAAAAGTAACAAGCCACTTTCCCAGACAGCTCCTATTGATCAGCTTCTGTTGGCAATGCAAATTCCTTCCATGTGCAGTCAGGCATAGCCATGAGCCTGAAGCACAAAGAGGTGGAGCTGCTCTTTGCCTTGCACAACTGGAGAATTTCCTGCTGTTTTCCCAGTCATCCACAGACCAGGTCTATCTATTCCACATCAATCCAGGACATCCCATTCATTTCAGGACTAGTTGCCACAGGACTCTCTGCAGGTGGCTTCCCAGGCAGGGCTTGGCTAACTTCTAGCTTTGTTTTTCTTCGTGTCAGGAGACATTTCGAGATAAAAGCAGCTCTCAATGTGTATATAAGATAATAGGAAGACTCTCAAATCATGGGCAATATCCCTGACCATGGACATTTATTATTGTTGTTGTTACTGATTTTGTTGCTATAGTATCTCCTGAGCATCAACCAGTGTCAAAGCTCACTACACTTGATACTATATAAATATACAAAGGGACAGAAAAGACACTGAGGACTGACCACATAAAAAGACAAAATAAATAAACAGTGGAGGAAGGGAAGACCCTCCAGAAACGAACAAAGGATGGACAATTTCACACTGTTTTCAAAAGATCTCCGTTTTTTTTCTAAATTCTGCTCTCACTGATGTAAATTGAAAAAATCCTCTGGGCTTCAAAGGGAATAATGTTAGGTCACTGCTGAGCACTTCAGAAATACTATTACAAATATTTGATCAAGCATAGCAAGAAACCTATTGCGAGGGGCAGGATTTGGACTCAGATCTACTTAGTTTCAAACCAAGATCTTAATTATAGAGCTAAGAACACCTTTAAAATCTTTATCAGTTTGATAGTGAAAGTCATTTCTCATCCTAGAAGTCTGATATGCACCTGGACTAGTTTTTTTTTCCTTTTTGTTTTTTTTTTTTTCCTTTTTAGATAGCTAGATAGGAAAAAACCCCAAGCTATGAGTCACTATAGCACTATAACACTATAGCATATGCTGTTTTCTGAAGGTATTTCCAAAAGCAAGAAATATTGTCCAGACAGCTTCAGGCTGAGGGAAAGTAATTTTTTTTCTTCTTTATACAGATTGAAGCATTTCTGATGGCCTATTTCTGCAGTATTATCAAACGCCAGTGTTTTCCTGAGTGAGGTTATAGGTACTGCGCTAGAGGATTCATGGTACAGAGACAGTGCTGGAGTGGTTGAAACATTTATCACTGCTGGGTAAACATAAAGTTCAAATTTATGTTTTACAGACATGTGGCCATTAAGCTCACTCCACACTTTGTTGGCAGCTGCCAGAAGAGCTCTTTGCATCCAATTGCAGCATGAGGAGCTGAAAATCCCCCCGCTTTAGTGGTAGAGAGCACTTTTTTTTCCTTCAGCTACAGCCACTGCCCAGAGTTGCATTGACTGCAGCTCCCTCTTTCTGGGATTTGCACCCAGAATCCCACACACCCGTAATACTCAGGATTTGCACCCAGGTTCCCCTACAAGAGTAATACACCAATTTTGGCTTCTCACTCACTAGCTGTAACAGCAAAAATCTGCCTTTTGCTCCCCTGTGACTGTAGCAAGAGCAGTGGACCCTGCCTGATGTTTTGGTACAAAACATGCCAGCTAGCATGTGTGTTTTCTGTAGCAAATCCAGATTACGGAACAAAGTTGCTGCTCATAAGGCATAAAAAGGCAATGCAGAAAATGCAAGACTTTCACAGTGCCAGAAAGCAGAGACAAAGCTGATCCTTTTGAGCTCTCTATAAGTGTGAACTCTACAAGAAACTGTCACCTAGGCAGAAATATAACAGACTTATGTGGTGTTTTGTGTTTGTTTTAGAAGGGAAATGAGTGCGGCCAACTCTTCTGAACGATGTTAAACTGTTCCTGCAGAGAGTCAGTTCTGCAACAAACTGGACAGATGCTATATGGGTAGTAAAAAGACACTATCTTTTGTCATGTTGAAAGACTCCAACTGAAGGGCCTTTTGTACCTCATGAAAGAAAGGCGTGCTTATGCAGAGGATAAGCTGCAAATGGGAAAAATAGGCAAGAAATAAAATAAAATAAAATAAAATAAAATAAAATAAAATAAAATAAAATAAAATAAAATAAAATAAAATAAAATAAAATAAAATAAAATAAAATAAAATAAAATAAAATAAAATAAAATAAAATAATAAAATAAAATAAAATAAAATAAAATAAAATAAAAATACTGCATTGCATTTTGCACCTGGGGAATGGAGACCCAGATCTACAGAAGACACTAGGCTCTAATGTATTATTAAGGATACGAGCCAGAGACGTGTAAGTTAAGAAAAATTTGGACCACAGCTGAGTTGTAGTCCAAAGCCATAACCAGACTGTTGCCCACTTTCTGTCCTTGTTATGGCTGTGTTTCTCTCTTGTGAGCCCTCCACCAGGCAAACATAGGGGGAATTCGAGCTGCATTCAATCTTGGGGACTCACAATTTAATTTCTATTGATTACAAAAATTATTGTTATTTTGGGCCTGCCTGGGAAAGAACCACACCAGCTGTGTAGAGAGGACAAACTATGGAAAGCCCATAAATCCTCTGAAAAGCATTAAGGGAATTTTAATATTCCTCATCATTAGACAAGGTTTACATGGTCCCTCTCAAATAATCCACAGAGATTCAATGATTTTGAGAGAGAACCAAGCATCTGCTCCGACCTCCTGTGCACTTTCACACTGCTGCCCCTTGCATTGAGCCTAATAACGTCTTTGACACTGACATATCTCCCCAGAGGGCCCCCAGGCCTGGGGACAGCCAGAGACAAGCAGTCCTTTACTTCCCCTGCAGACTTTGGCCAATGATCATTGCTGAAAGCCTGTGGCAGTGTGAAAAGAGCAGAAAATAATAAGGATGGCAGGGTCCATGACACAGACACCTGCTAAGGAAGCTTAGCTTCATCTAGGCTGATCTTTCCATGCAACCTGGAGGATGACCCCTGCATTGTGACAACAGCTTTGCAATCTTCTTCTTTCATCTTGGAGCTGCTGTTGCTTTTGCAATAGTGTTTGCCTGGCTGTTAATGGTTATGGGGCTCCACTCTGGCTTTATTTTTGTCGTTGTCATTGACCATTGCTGTGTTTGCAGTTCTGAGTGCATACATAAAAGATGCTTTTAGTGCTCTGCACACGCAGAAAATTGGAACTCTATTTTTTTTTTTCTTTTTACACACACATCTATCTATAAGCTTAGAGGTAAGTCTAAACCACTGTGGATGCAGTCATCCTACCTAACCGGAGACATCTAACTAAGGGACTAAATTTAGATGTCTACTTGCCATTTGTGCATACTACGTACAGACATAAATAGACACCTCTAGAAGAGCCTGGAGGTCTCCAGTGGGCTGAATTGCCCTTTAAACTAGCCCACATCTCTTCACTGGCAGACAGAGATTGGGATACTAAGCTCCCTGAATCAGAGATCTCCTTTATCTTTCGAAGCTTAAAGACCCAACAAGTTGGAAGGAAGGCCCTGACCAACTCTCTCCTTCTAGAAAGTTGATTCAAGGTTCTTTATTCTTCCATAAATAACTTTCAGGTAATTATTTAACAGTGTCCTTCACATTAAGGACACTGGAGAGAAATGGAAGCAGGTAGAGGAAGAGTCACAATGTTCACCAGTGCATGCTGGCTCCAATGCTTTGGTTTGTCATCTCAGGAAGGTGAAACGAGACTCCCTGTGCAGAGAGACAGTGATGGGTAAAGGCCTCTCGCACAGCTGGAGCAGGGATGTGCAGTTCCCCCTCAAGCCACCAAGTGTCAGTGATGCTCTTAGAAATGGTCTCGGCTGCACGCATTGAAAATGCTGCTCAGGTAGATGGGCCTTTGGTTTTTGCATTTCTGCTTTTTGCAGTACATTTGGGAAGGAGGTCTGATGCGAGATGTAGAGATTCAGAGAGTGATCTGCCTGGCTGTTGCATGCCTGCTGGTCCCAAAACCATCTCTGGAAAAGCTGCAGCCTTTGTTTCTGGTGATTCTTCAAATTACAGCAATGCAAATATTCAGCTTGTAGGGAGCGGAGGCAAATGCTGAGGGACATCTTAAACAGATTTGCCTTTGATGAGAAAATCGTAGAGGTCTAAAGGGCTTTTGTTATTCAAGCAGTTGATAATTGAGGTAGTCAGCTTGCCAGCTCAATTTTACAAAAGCTGTCTTCTGACAAAAATCCCCTGCTAACTTTTAACAACTTCTGTGGTAGAATAATAAGGATGAAATAATCTTTTAACAAGCAAAAATATGGAGAGACAGGATTTGAAAGGCAACATGCTAGCACACAAGCCAGAAAGCCTAGAGGCAACAGGGGAGAGTAAGAAAGCAGCACTTTTGGCCCTGGAAACTCATTGAATATATCCTGTGCTGCATCACTAACGTGTGACTGTAACATGCAATAGCATAATACAGCAGCACTGACAGTGCAAGCAAGGAGCAGGCATTAGCACACGTGGGGAGCCAGAACAGCGAGCCTCCGGGACCCCAGGTAGTTTCTTTTTTACAGCTTGGGCTCTGCTGCCCTGTCTGTGCTCCTAGAGAGGCGAAGGCAGCATGGGATGCCATCATTTCAGGGAGGCAACAATCCCACAGAGCTACAGCATGATGGCAAAAGTGTAATGGAATACCAGTGTGGGGGTGTTTGTTCTGACACACAATCCTTGACAGGGGTGCCTTGAACTCAGGGAGAAAATATTCAAAAGCAGCAAAGTGTCTAGGCATATACAGCCCATGAAATCATTGTTGACATAGCCCCACTCAGGACAGGGGTCTTGCCTCTCACCCACAGCCAAAATCTAGTTATTTGCACTCTGGTCACAACAATTTGGCTGCCTTTCTTCAGCGCTGGCAAACATAAACTGCTAAGACATGCTGGGAAAGAGTGGACAACCACCAATAGTAGGGCAAAAGTATACCTAGCAATACTGCCTGTTACTCTAGGAGGAGGATGCTGAAGCCAGAATGGGAGCTGGGAGAGAAGCTGAGAGCTGCCCTAGGAGGAAGGCTGGACATCAGCAAGGGATGCATATGTGCAGCAATCACGGCTGTGCTGCAGCAAGTGTATGGAATAAGTGAGACTTCTTTCTCCATAATGCCAGAGAGGTATTTTTATGTATTATTTAGCTCACGAATCTGTCCAAGTTAGTGCTGATTCTCCACTGCCATGTGACCAGTAAAAAAAAAAAAATCACAAGAATGTAAAAAAGGTGTCTAATGTATCTACATGAGCTTGGGAGACTTATGGGTGCACAGAGGAACATGCTGTGTGAGGGCAGGATGGGTCTACTGTTCCTCCCGCAACCTGTGATGCTTAACCCCAAATAAATTCAGGCCAAAACATTCAGTATAATATATATTGTAAACTTCTCTATCTGGAGACCTTTGCATCTACAAGAGCAGGATAATAATCTTGTTTCATTCCCTCTATTTTATGCAATAGTGATTTACACAAGCTGAAGGTTTGGCCATTAGCTTTGAAATCATGCAGGTGCAGGGTAATGTGAACAGTCTGGGGATCTTTAGGAGAACTTAGCCTAAGTGTTGCTGGGTTTTTTACTTTTTCATTCTATGTTTGGCTAGGTTAAAATCAGGAGGTTTCAAAACCAGCTGAGATAGTTTCTACCTCCGTCTCCATGGTAAGTGCTGAGGATTCAAATCATGTGTACTTCTAACAATCCTCCTACATTCTTTACTAAAAAAACCCAAATTGTTAAATTTGTACTTAAATGGGAGTTATGCAGGCAAAGTATTTCTTTAAAAAGAAAAACACAAATACCAATCATTAATGGTTTTTCCAAGCTGTTTTTCCTAGCTAGCTACTTTCATTGGGACAGAGGAAGAAAAGATCATTGCTTTTCCATGCCTCTATAGATCCAAAGAGGGAATCCCCGAGATTGATGTAAATTCTTATTTTCAGTCTTCCTCAGCTACAAACACAAAGTAAACAGATGTTACAGTGAATAAACGAAGAGATAGCAGCAGGGAGCGAAAGAACTGGAGATTTGTGGAAAAAGTCATAACAAGATTCACTGTCTGGGGGATTAGACAGGCAAACCTGAATTAGGAAGAAGTCCTCCATCTCTAACTGTTCAAATGACTGCCCATGGGAAAAAACCAATAAAGAAAAGCTCCTCATTTCCTTAAAATTTCAGCTGGACACATGCTGGGAGACGTGTTTTGGCTAAGGCCATGCTAATCTTGAGTCAGGCAGGCTATTGGTCTCAGTACAGAGAATTCGATGTGCTTGATGTGGACATGAACTCCATGCTGTTAATTCAGTGAAGCTATGTTGAAATACATAAAACCAAGATGAAAGCAAAATTCATCAAACTCTAAGCCCTACATATTTCAGATTAAGCAAAAATTTTTAGGATCAGCCTAATTTCTGGTTGAATCACTCTGGCTCCACTGACTTTGTGTCTCAGTAGTTTACCCAAGCTGAAGAGCCAGCTATTTTATTTGGCTCACATCCCAGAACACTTGAAAGTCCAGAGAATATTGATGCGATTTTCAGCCACACTTGTGATGCCAGCTACATTAATCATTTCTCAAAGCCAAGCTTCTCCCTCTTCTTTTTTAAAACAGCTGAGTCTTCTACCTGGTTCAAACATCAGTAGAAGTTTTTCTGTGGCCACTGCACTTGCACTGTCTCACACTCTTAAACTTGGGGAAAAAATTTAATCTTGCTTGTGTGCTCCTCTTGTGTGCCCAGGGACCGCCCAAGAACCAAGGACTTTTGTGTGCTTCTCTCCTTTCAGCTTTGCTGCCACTTGATGGCACCAAAGCCCACGAAAAGGTCTTGGGCTGTAAGGTGGGGCTGGGGAGGAAGAGCATCATTTCAGGGTGCTGGGATCCTGCCCCCATGGCCATGCATCTCCAGCATCCTTCCAGCACTGAGGACACCGGGGAGCCATCTGAATGTCTCAGCATTAGGTTCATGGCAGAGCCATCCAAGTGGCATCTGTCAGCTTTTCTCCAGGACTCAACTTGTGCTGAATCAGTGTTGAATTAATTCACAAAGCATCTCTCTCAAGCAGGCAACAGGATTTCAAAAAGCTTCCAATTTTCCTCGTATTCCTCTGTGTGAAGGACTAGGTTTACACTTCTCGGGTATCACTTCCCTATGTAGAAGTGACATACAGGCGCAGTTTAGTCCTGAAACATGATTACAGACTAGACTTGCAGTATCGACCATTCTCACCTCTGGGGTGGACCAGTAGCTGGAGATGCTATCAGCGGTTTGTGCCTATGATATGTCTTTTTGGGGAGGGAGAAAAGGCACAACTCTGCTTTTAAGCATCATGCAATACAGATCTAGCCATTCAGGGTCTAAAGTCCAGAAAACAGTTTAGTTATGTGGGGGGAGCACAGGTACAAAGATGAGCTGCAAGTGGGAAACACAGCTCCATTTTCTTCCTTGAAAGGGCCTGGGTCATTGTGTTACCCCAGTGACAGCACTGGACTTCTGAAGAGCCTGGTGAATCAACATTTCTGTCCCTTGACATTGTGCTTCAGCTCCTTATGTCAGCAAGCACCCTTCCATGGGGCATGGATGGCTCCGTGTGTCTCCTGGAGTTGTGGTGTCCTGTTTGCCTGCAATGTCATGGTGACACAGTGACATACCTACAGCTCTTCCCATAAGCAAGAGGGAAGGGACCACAAAGTCTGCAGTGCAGAGGTGTTTGCTTCTTGCCCTCTCCCTGGGCAGTACAGATACCCACTGTCCCATACACAGGGCTTGTAATAGGAGCCACACATCATGGCCTAGAACAAATAAATTTTAAAGAATAGCTAACCTAAGGAATTTGTTCTTCCTCTACAGCTTGAATGATCAAGGTAGGCTATCAGTTATTCCTTTTCACCTGATGAGCTTCCCTTCCCTTCCCTTCCCTTCCCTTCCCTTCCCTTCCCTTCCCTTCCCTTCCCTTCCCTTCCCTTCCCTTCCCTTCCCTTCCCTTCCCTTCCCTTCCCTTCCCTTCCCTTCCCTTCCCTTCCCTTCCCTTCCCTTCCCTTCCCTTCCCTTCCCTTCCCTTCCCTTCCCTTCCCTTCCCTTCCCTTCCCTTCCCTTCCCTTCCCTTCCCTATTTTCTGCAATGTATCGATGAGGAGAAATTCATTGCAAATACCAGTTCTCATTGTCCCAGACATAAAAGGCAGATTTCTCGGCATTGGCAGACAGAACAGGTTGGCACCAGTGCTGAAGTAGATCCAGGGCCAAGAAAAAAGGCTTACAGGTAAGGGTTAATGCTATTTCCAGGAGCTCTCTGTCTTCTGCTGCTATATCTTTATCACCCCAATGGGATGCTGTGTATTTTTGTTTCCTATAACAAAGGCGCATGCATTTAATAATGTTTTTTCTACACAGTTCTGCATACAAAGCGCAGTCTCTGCTTCTTTATGAAGGTGTTGCTGAGCATGGCAGAAACACCCATGCAGCGCTATTCATGTGCACATGCTTATGCACACCTGTACGTGGCTATTCATTCATAAACATGCATACATGCTTGTACACACACACACACACATGCACATGCATGTACAGAAATGTACATTCCAGTATATATATAATACACACATGTACATGAATACATGTTTATATAAAATAGAACACTGGCTTTGTCTCTGGTGGCAGAAGTGCCCTGCACATCCAGCCTGGCTGCTTGCTGAGGAGGTGTGAAGTTTTTTCACGTTTCCTGGGAAGGGAACATGGGCAGCAGCTGCATCTGCCGAGTCTCGGCTCCGATGCGCTCGTGACTGCCACAGGTTTGGGTCTCAGCGACTGCATCTCTCTCTGTTGCTGCTTTTGTCGTTTGAATTATTTGAAGACTTTATCAGAGTCCCCGAGCGAAGAAAAGGGAGTGCTATTTCTAAAGTATAAAGTTTAAAGAAAGTATCAATTTGTCTTAGTTTTCACTCAGGAGAGAGAATTAATTAACAGAAGTGACATACAATTAATTTTAAAAATAGTATCTGGTTAAGCATATGGAACTGAAGCAGATTTCAGTTGTACCACAGTGACTTCAGGGTAAAAGTACTTCAGATTGAGAGGTCTGAGATCAACACCTGGCTCACAGTGTCACCTTCAAGAAAGGGATCTCAGAGGCGTAGCCGTGCAGAGGGCAGGGAAGGACCTACAGCATGTAACATCTGGTTTTGTCTTGTCTTTGCCAGTCCCATCTCCTACCTCTCCCAAGGAAAGTTTTCTCTGACATTTGTTTTCAGGAAAGAAGGACATGCTAACCCTCATTCGGAGAGTAGCAAGTTCACCACCCCATTGACACTGCTTCGCTACCGAAAGTCACCTGCCCTCCAGCCACCAGATTTGACAGGATCAGGGTTTTATTCTCTACCACATGCAAGTGCATCTAACACAGACATCAGCCAGCTAAGCTGCTGCTCCCAGAGCTTAGCTCAGGCTGTTAAGAAACTGGTAGTGCTCAAGCTATGGGACTTGGTAGCCTCAGCTTAAACCTTCAAATCCCAGGACTTGTCCTTCCCTGTGGTCAGAGTCTCCCAGGTGGGCAGCAGGGAGGGGGGTCTGATTGAAACTGCAGCCCTTGAAATCACCTGGCTTATCAATTCCAGTCTCCTGTAAAATCAAAAGATCAAAAATTCCTTCAAACCAGAGTGCAAAAGCTTTTGGCCAGTAACTAATAATAGCAAACCAATCCTCTTTAGACCCCCCTGTGCATGAGGGTATTTTAACAGGGAATCCGTGCCACAGCTAGACATCCCAGCAGTGATAACTGTGACTGTGATTCTGTGGACCTGGGCTCTAATCACAGAAGCAGAGCCTCCTTGCCTCTTTTTAAGGTTGCAACATGAACTCAGACCACTCAGTTCCTGCTTGCTGTGGCACAAAGGGGTGCAAAACCAGGGTTTCTTAAACTACTTGACAGCCCTGATCCTTGGGATTTTTTTCTTGCATTCCTGCAGTCTTTACACTCTGCCTTAAGGACTAAGTTGCACAGCGTAGTAATTGCTCCACAAAGCTTTTGTCCCTTGGTGCCAAGGTCCCTGCTGGGCTTTGCACTGTGCAGCCCAGGTCCCAGGAAAATCATTCACGTCTAATGGTCTCTGTAGTCCTCCAGAATGAACCATGTGTTTCCAAGTAACTACAGGTGGGTAAGTTTTTGCAAGATGAAAGCCCAGCCTCACTTCCTACCTGTAGGAAACCACTGGTCACCAGGTAGTCAATGCCATCTTGTTCTTTCTGAGAACTGGACATGTGATTGACAGAGAGAATCTGCCAGGGTCAGGACCTTAGAAGATAAAACATACACTATTTAAACCTAGGCAAACAATGAACTCTCCCATCCACACCAAGGAGTGAAACCTTAACAGCCACTCCTGGAATGTTTGTGATGCCTGTATTAGGAGGCAAGCATAATATGGTGATGGATGGCCTGATATTTGGGGCTAGGGGGACATTGGGGTATTAATGTCGGTCACTACAAACAGAGGTCCAATATTCAATACCAAGGTTATTTCCTTGGCTTCCCAGAGGAGTTGTTGTGCCAATTCTGGTGATTTCAGGGGGATGTGAGGACTGGATGTGCCCCACTGGAGACCTGGCATTGCCCTCCTGCACAAGATCTAGGAATGCTTCAATCCAAGAGCAACAGGATCCCTACAGGACTTGCTAGACAAGAAAGGTTTTCTGGTTCAGTTTGGATTTTTAGCTGAGTATAAGTGAGCAATGTTATGCCTTGTGATAATGTAATGACATCAGTCAGGGAAAGCGATGAGAGAAACAGGCTGCTTCTCTTCCAGTCATCAGTGGATATTTGTAGCCACTGTAGAGATGATAGTCTTAGTGCTGAAAAAGTAGTTTATCTGGAAGGCAAGTATGATCAGCGGCAACCTTCTCTGACAGTGCCTCAAGACCCTCTCTGCACAGTATTTCTAATTTTTTATATTGCCATTTGTGATTAAAAATACCTAAACGATCATCTTAAACAAGCTAGCCAGGTTCAGTCTTTACCTGAGAGCTGTCAGAGGTTGATCTATAAGATCCTCTTGTAGGAACAGTACTAGTGAAATGTAATACAGAACTAACACAAATTAAACATCTTAGACACAGATGGAAACTGTGAAATCTTTAAATCTCAAAGAAGTCCTTCAACTTGAATTTTTTTTCAAATCGATTATATGATTATTGGATAAATAAACTATGTGATTGTTCAGCACATAAACACCCTTTGTTAAATGTGTCCGTCAATAGACAATTCATATAAATGATACTAACTATCATCAAAGGAGTAATAACGCCTTTATTGATGAATAAATCTCTAAAAGACAGATCAAATGGAGGTTAACTAGCCATGCATGACATTAGCAGGAATTAGTCTGAAAAGAGCCTTGCAGGCATGCTAGCTACTGTACGTGGGGTAGGAAACGATGTGGGCCACACTCATAGAAGGACCTGCAAGGTCAAAATCCTAACCCCTGCAAAGGCCACACTGGTTACTTTACTTTATATAGTCAGACAGCATTATTTGTATTTCTTATTTCTCCATTATTTTCTGTGGAGTTTCAAAGAAGTTTTTTACAGGGAGCCTCTTTTAGCATTTCTGAAGAGTGGTAAGATGTGGATGCCGAGGCACTGAGGCTGTACACACACGTGCATGTGGACTGACCTCTCCACCCAACAAGCATCCCTGTGAAGGTTGCCTTGTCTTACCCAGCCTGGCTGAGGAATGAGGTGGCGGATGGAGGTGACCTGCTCACAGTCACACATACTGTCTTTGAATGTGGCTGAAAAGTTCACTGGACCCTCAGTCCTTACTTTTTTCCACACCCTCACCAAAATTCAGTGAGGTCCCAAAGTCCACATAAGGTGTCAGATAGGAATATGAATTAACTCTTTAAAAACCTGGGTGTCTGTTTAGACAGGATTGAGCTCCACGGAGAAGGGCATAGAAAAATTTCTCAGCAGCAACAGCTGATATGAAGTAAAAATTGATATGAAGTAAAAAAAAAGATTTTCACAAGAAAGCCAATGGTGGGACTGTAACTGGGTGGAAAGGACAATATTCATGAGCCACAAAGCGGTGTTCTACTGTTGTCTTGGCATACATGACTTTCTTGGTCTGTATCCCACAGGTGTTTGCCAGCTGCAGTACGATTTTGTTTAGCAGCTGTGGCAAAGTACTGGGAGGGTTTCTGCCACTGGTGACACCCCAACAAAGCCTTCCCAGTGCCTACAGCCATCACTGGACAGTGAAAAAGAAGAAGTATTGCAAGCAGGTCCAGGGAGGTGATCCTTCCTCTTTATTCAGCACTGGTGAAGCTGCACCTGGAGTACTGTGTCCAGTTCTGGGCTCCTCAGTGCAAAAGAGACATGGACATACTGGAGAGAGTCCAACGAAGGTCTGTGAAGATGCCTAAGGGACTGGAGCATCTCACCCCACAGTAGAGGATTCTCTGGTATCCCAGTGCTCAGCTGGAAGGTGTTCAGTCATGGTGCTCCATTTCTAACAAGCACTGCTAACTCCTCAGTCATTTGTGTGAGGCCAGCAGCCAGCTTTTACCTTTTCCATGGAAATATATTATAACCAATAATAAGCAATGAGCTCTTTTTCCCACATAAGATGAAATCAATGCACATTAGAATAGTTAGGTTGGAATTACATACCATATTAATGACCCACTTGGTAACTGTCAGTGATGAAAACTGGCTGGGTGAACTATTTCTCTGTTCACAGAGTGTTCCAAAATAGGACACTAGGGTGCCTTTTGGGACGGAATCAGCTACACTGTCTGAGGTGTCTGTAGTTGGGACTCTCTGGCTGAGCTGGTCCTCCGGGTAATCCAAGGTTCCCAGACTTCTAGTCAATGGAGAGGAAAATCCATTTTAGGTTGTGCTTTGGTCAGCTGCCATTGTATCTCTTTCTCTACTGGCTATGAAGGGACACTAGCATAACTAGTTGAGCTCTAGCTCTCCATACCATAAATTAAGTCAGCTGAGTCTCACCCCAGATGCCAAGGAAGGTTTGTCATGGTTTTGCCTTTGGTGTTTAGGTGCTCTCCAGTATCTTGCATGGACTTTTTGGTTAGACTTCTGCTGCCTGGAGCTTGCATTCATTGCTCTTCACTTACGCATGGCAGCAGATATGTATTAACTGAAGCCACTGGTTTGACAGCAAGCAATACAATATGGGTACAGCAGCACCCTGACCACTCTTCTAGTAGATACTGCAGAGCAATAGATCATCAGAGAAATGATGGCACAGGAACCTAAGATTGAAGACAGACAAGGTGGAGCAAGCCATATTGGGAAGAAATGTAGGTAATGACTGACTCAGGGAAAAAAGAAGAAAGGTCAGCTCTTCCTCCTTCTGGCAGTGATAACTTATACAAAAAAAGCTAATTTGGAAAAATTTTACTAGAGAATTGCTATCTGCTTCAGTGGTCCGGCATATAATGCCAGAGTGTGTTCCAGGCTTTGCCTGCTTTCCTCCACAATATGCAAAAGCGACCCAAAAATGACCAAGTGTCTACAGTACCAATGTACAGTATGAAAAGCCAAAGTACAAAATTTTTATTGTACTTTGGCTTTTCTCTGCAGTCTTAGTGTGAATACAGGCAGGCAGTTAAAAAGGAGTGTCACAAAATGTCATTCCCAAATCACAGTGAAATTCAAGTATTCAGGTGCTTTAGAAAAGCTTCCCTGAAGGGCCTGAGTGATTGGGAAAGGTGGCAGTTTAATAACCCTGGAGACTTTTATCCTGAATTTATCTACAAACTAAGCACAGCAGACAAAATTATCCATACCTTTCTTTAGTTTTATCAGTTCAGCAACATCTTCATGCAGTAGCGTGTGTAGGTCCCACGAGTAGAGACCACTGGTTTTAGGCAACAACACTACACTGGCCTGCAGTAGGATAATACCTACAGAAGTCTCTGTTGATCATCTCTGGAGCCACCCTGAACATTTTTGGGTTGTTTTTTGCAGGACTTTACAGCTATGTTGTGCCTGTGCAACCCTGCATGTTCTCATCACAACTGCTTCAACATTGGTCAGGCAATATTACTGCAATGCCAGAGAATTTCTTAATTAACAAAGCCTCCATCTATTTTCCTTGCCTACAATTATGTCACTAATGAAAACAAGGCTTCCAGTGCCCTGACACTTCTTGGCATCACTCAGTGGGAAGGGACAACCATGCAAACAAAATAAACTTATTAGCTGGCCTTTTTCTAAAATAGATAAAACAACCTTTGCCAGAGCCAGAGGTCCTGGAGCAATCTTTCCAGCTATGCTACTACCTTCTCCCTGCTGAAAACAAGCACTGAGCAGGTAGAGGGAATGACCCAGCCTTTTCTCCTATCTTGGTCTCTCCATGTGAAAGTTCACACAGGGCAGTGTTTTTCTCAATTTACAGTGAAAAACTGAAGCACTGAGGACTGGACTCATGCCACCTACCTTTAAATAGAAACCCTGTGGACATCTTAGCTCATAACACTGGGCTCCCCTTGCAATCTGCGAGGCATTTCTAGAGCACAGCTCATCTGAACTATTTTAGGTATTCGTTCTCACATGTTTCAACAACATGTTGTAGGTATTATTATAATTTGTAATAATCTAATTAATATTACTGCTAATAATAGTAGATATTGCTGGCCTCTAGAGAAGAACAGAACAGAATAGGATAGGATAGAAGTCTCTGAAAAGCATCTATCAGTGGAATATCTCACATGAACAACTGCATCAGGGTTTGGTCTGGAAAACAGATCCCTCACACTTCAGGATCTCACCCAGAGTGAGATTCAAAGCTTGATTTCTGGAATCTCAATATCAAACTGCATTTCTCTAGAAATTCAACAGTAGTTACATATTGGGATTTTGGATTCAGTTCAGCTACCAGCTTTTATGATGGTACTTACCCTAAAGCAAGTGATAACGATTTTATGTAAATTATCCTCCTGCCAGCTGGTAAACAATACAATACTAAAACACATGATACCATGCTTTTGCTGATCCTGACTGATGCTTGTTTGAGGCACTATTAACATAGACAACATTTTGTTTTCCCATAGGAGCTGCTTGGAGGACAATTAGTTAAATCCACTACTCTAATCATGTGGATTTGTTTTCGAGCAAGGCAGTCTTATAATACAAAATGCCTATTTCAGTTTGAACAAGCAGATTTATTACAGCTTTTACATGCACACTGTGTAGCTACCCTACACAAAATTAAAATCCATCTGGAATCAAGAGAAAATACAAGCAAACTAAATACTATAAGAGCAATAATATTACTAGCTCTTGCATCAAGCTTGCAGTCAGTGCAATATTTTATTGTTATTCATAAGAAAATAAAATAGCAGTAATTCTTTCTGCTCATGGAGGGGTCCTGGTATGCTTACATAGCAAAGGCCATCTTTTTTTAACAACTTTTGTGTCTGCTTTGCTTTCTGTGCTGGGCAATGTTAAGATTGTGTAAGGCTCTGCAAAAGTGGGGCTGAAGATTTTATGGAGCCTAAGGAGAGGCTCCCAGCATAATGCACAGAGGCACAGGCTAGGACCAGCCCAGCTGTGGCTGATCTTAAAGCTATGAGGCTGAGTCCCTGCCGGGCTGAGACCCTCGATATCTGCAGTCGTGCTGAAGACCATTTCCTGACTCCCTCCAACCACAGCACCATTTTGCCCTTCACAAGTACTCCTCACAGAATGTTACCCTGAGCCAGAAGATTAATAAAACGGTCCATGTAATTATACTCCAGGATGACTTCATTTGGCCTGATTAATTACATGGGCGTAGTATCTATTCCCCAAATTTAGAATGGTGGTTGTGTCCTAATTATATCCTCTGATAGCTTAATTCTCTCTTTATAGCTCAACTAAAAATAGTTCATACACATTTCTGCATTATCCTCATGCCAAAGGGGAAATCTGGCACCTATCACTAGATCCCATAGACAATCCTAATTTCTTCAAGCTTAAGGCTCCTGGTACATGCTGGGGAATCCATTCCCCCAAGCAAGACACTACTCAGGCAATGCAGGGGCAGATTTGTCCAATCCTCATGATGCACATGGGAAAACCAGTGCTGGGAAGAGGTCTGGACATCCATGAACAGTGGGGGCATTGGATGTTGCTATTTCCCTTCTGGAGATGGTGAAACAATGTGGTCAGTTTAAGTAGCTTGTCCAAAACTACAGAAAGAATCAGTGTTGGGATTAGAAGTGAAAACTTTCTGATGTCTGGTTGTTATCTTTACCTCCTAAATGAGAAAACTGAGGCAGAGCTGGGATGAAGGCACCAGTAGCCATATTTTTGCGCATATTTTCTGCCCTACTCTTCATTAATGTTCTTCAGCATGGGTTTTGTCCCTACATAAATGTGCTTCTCCAAGTACACCATGTAACAGAATAGTATATGCAGGGGTAGACTTAATTACAACCATATAAAGGCCCCTGATATACCTCTAGATAAAGATCTATAGCTGTTCTATAACCCCACAGGGACATAACCACAGCTGTACAAAGGGGCTGTATAGGCTGAATGTTAGGGTGGAAGAACTATGCCTAGAGGGGTTCAACTGCTGCCAGGGTGGTGAGTAGTCAAAGCCACGCTGAATGACTTTGGTGGGCGATTAGACCTGAAAACAAAGCTAGGGCGTTTGCAAACAGCAAACACCATTTATTGAGATTACATTTTAGCTGTGCAGCCATTATATTAACACAGTCCAGCAAGAAAGAAGTCTATTCAACCAGGCACATCTTTAAACTGCAGAATCATCAGGTCTGGGCTGTGCTGAGTTGCTCCACTGAAAAAGCTGTGCCACCGTGGGCTTTGCTTGGTGCACTGCTTGCCCTTCCAGTGTCAGAGTGGTTTTCACCTACCGTTTTCTCTTGAAACCTGGGTGAAATATTCTCCAAGATAGCTTTGAAAAGGTGAGTGCTAACTACCATATAGAACTAAAAATGTGCCTCAGTGCTTCTGAAGATGAACAAGATTTACATTGTGACAGTGGGGAGATTCTGGGCAACTGTGATTGTCTTAACATGGACATGGTTTGTTTGGGCTTTTTGAGCCTTGGTAAATTGTCTTTGCAGCATATTCAGCAGCAGTGCATCTCTGATCTACTGTGTATCCATTATGCTAAACATTTTCTAGAAGTCAGGTATGAAATCTGGTTGGAAACCTGCCCCTGAAGTCTACTGAGGACCAAGTTACATTTAGTTGAGAATGCATTTATTTGAGTCCCTTATTATCATTTTAATACTGCTTTGGGGAAAGGATATGTGGAGAAGCAAAAGAAGGAATAGAAAGTCAGTCCAGTGTCTTTATTTCCCTTATAATGTGTCATGTACTGCTCCACTTATTGTCATTTACTTAAGTATATAATCACCACATTGTGTTTAGTGGTTAATTGTTTTATTTTCGTTCCTTTCTGTCTCATTAGGCCAATTTACTGTTCCCATCCTTTTTGTAATAATAAAAAGAATTACAATAATAACAACATCAGAACCATCCCCAGCGCTGCCTGTTGGACTCTTTCCACAGTAAAGCTGCTGCATCCGCATTTCATTTTATGTCTCACATTTATTTCCCACTGCATTACACTTGAGGTTGATGTCTATATTCTGCTCTGATGCAAATGACAATGTGTGATTTAGAAACAGCAGAATTAGGAAACAAATTAGAACCAAAACAAAATAGTTGGCTAAAGACAAGACAGAGCATTTGGATAAAAATATTTTGGAGTAAAAGTTTTGGATTTCCCAGGATCTCCAAAAATATTTTGTATCCTAAGATCTTAGAATGCACCCACATCACAACCAGTGCAGGTAGTAGGACTTACTTAGCACTGAGCTCAAAACCAATGTTGAGTTCTGGGTACAAAACACAGGAATCTGATACAAGACCTTCATTTGATTTCAAGCCTTAGCCTGTTCCCGCACCAAATTGCTACAACCTTTGCCTACGCAATGAACAAAATGCTTTTTAAAATAGCTTGGATTTTTTTTTCTTGTAAAATTTTGCTGACATTTAATTATATATATAGGTATAAATATAGACATTGATATGGGAAGTATCTTAATTTAAAGTATTTCTTTTCAAAATATACAATAAAAATACAGTTTTAATACTCTATTCATCCTAAACACATTACATTGGTTTCACAAAACATCATATCCTTTTCCTTCCACATTAATAAGAAAATTCTTCTAAGTGCTTCCAGGTTTACTTGTGAGGAGCCCCGTTGCAGATGCAGACTGAAATTCTCACTTCTCTAAATAGGAGTCCTCCACTGACTTCCGGGGCGTCAGCCTTTTAGGTACAACTAACAAACATGTTCTGAGCTAGAAATTACAAGCTGTGAGGATAAAAAAACAATCCACGAATGAAAAGATTCCTACACGTGACTGCAAAGTGAGGGTCGAATCCTCAGCTGGTGCGTACTAACCCATTTCTACCTCTCCTGTAGATTTCCTTCCCAAGGCTGATATTATACCATTACATTCAGCACCCCATCCCCAAACCCAGTGAACCATGATTCAAAGTATCAAAATGTTCAAATTACAGCATCCTACTATTTTCCCCTGTCTTTTCAGACTCCAGATTTTACACATGGCATCAGCTGACATAGGAAACATTGTCTTATTTGGGCAACCTCGTTCTCCTAGCCTGCCAACTGCTTTGAGCTAAACAATCAATGCTGTCCTTCTCAACTTTTTCCTTTCCAATTAATTAATTTAAATTGACCATTAAGTCAGCAGAGTTTTTGATTGATATTTTCATTAACAACCCTCTCATGCAGACCTGTCCAACACCTAAGAAATGTATGATAATGTCCAATCTGCATGAAGGGGTCTGAACATCTCCCTTCACCTCTCAGCGTTAGTGAGTTATTACTCGAATTGTGCTTGCTGTTTCATTGAGTGTAATTTGAATACAGATTAGCTGCCCCAGTGTTCCAGAGCTTTGGCATTATCATTACTGGGGACAGTAATTTGACTGATGAACACACAGGTTATCACAAGGTCATCACCTTCACAGTATTGGAACGGTCCATCGTCCCAATTTTGGAGGGAAGGAGGCTAAACCTTTCAATAGCAAAATTAAGTCCTGTAAATTAACTTGTCCGATAACTTATTGAATAAATCCTTTACTAATTAAAGAACCAATAGGCCCCTTTGTTCTCAGATCTTCAAAGGCTTTATTAAAATCAATGAAGTAATATCAATTTAACAGTATTTTTTTTGTAACAAGAATTAAGATCCTTCATCCAATTAGACACAAATGTTCAGTATATGTAAAATGATTTGAAATGTTAAATAGTAAAAGGAAATATACTAGGTTTATCCTGTGAAAGCAATTATCTGTCAACCACACCTTCTCAAAAGACATGTTCTTTCTTCATTAGCACTCAGAAAGTAAAAACGTAACTCAAAATTTTCTTCAAACTTACAAAACCCACACATTTTATTTGACTGAGGACAGTGTCACACTGAGACACTATTACGCTTAGCCTGCTCCGGCATTTTATCCAGTATAAAAGAGCATTGAAAAATGCAAGCAAAAAGAAAATGTA
Organism: Nipponia nippon; assembly: GCF_047370975.1. Taxonomy (NCBI): domain Eukaryota; kingdom Metazoa; phylum Chordata; class Aves; order Pelecaniformes; family Threskiornithidae; genus Nipponia; species Nipponia nippon. The sequence goes on along the minus strand of NW_028262380.1, from coordinate 8,439,502 downwards.
TAATCTGAACTAAAACACACAAGCCGATGTACAAGCAACAATTTTACAAACATCAGTGGGACAAGCATGCTGATTTGCTAAGCTTTCTGCTAAGAAAACTGCAGCTGAAGTAGCTCTTTGGTTACAAATGAAATGAGTGTGGTGGCCTCAAGCCAATCTCAGCTGATCTCCATCCAAACCATCTGCTGGTACACTTGATATTATTTGTTGTCCAAGACATTAGGTATACAATAAATTATAGTTTAAGGGAAAAGGTATAGCTACATGAAGAAGACATCATAATGTCCAATTATGCCAAGTCTGGCTCCAGATAAAGGTATCATTTTAACTTTTGTCAGCCTAACAATCCTCATGAGAATGTTTTTTAAGGTGTGCAGTTTTATTTAAGGTTTTTGGAAAAATACAAGAAAGAAGTTTTATAAATTGTTCATAAAAACCTGAAAATGTTCATTTCATTATTTTTTGAGAACCGTGTGCTTTTAAAACTAAAATTAAATGCTATGAAGTTAAATTTTTGTGTATGCTAATAAAAATTTAAAAGAAAAGTTAAAGATCTGTGATATTGATACATGAAGTCGTTCGTTCAGAGATCTATGAAAGAGCACAAATATTTTAATGTATTCCTTTATGACGATGAAAATGGAAATATTCTTTTGACAGAGTTGATACCCAGACATGACAATATTTCAGTGAGAACAAGCCGATGAAGATGAAAATGTGCAAAAGTAAAACACAGTGGTTCTGCCTACAAAAGCACATACATGGAAAATTAATTTCCTGTGTGACCATTAATATGGTCACAGCATGCACAGTGAAAAATAAATCAACATTTTAAAATTACTTTTGCACCTATAGTGTGAAATATCATTAGTACCATAATTACAGAATTTATTGAATTGATAGAGGATTAGCTGTTGTTAGCAAAAGGGAAGCAGAATTTGGATAAAATTGGGCAGGATTACCTAAATATACAGCTTTCAAAATTCATAATATATAATTAATGACATGTAACATACATTTGACATATAAAATACTTTTGAAAGTGTAGTAGTGGTATTTGACATTTTCAGAAAATGATCAAATTCCATCAAAACATTTTGATGCTTGAAAGTTTTCAAAGAGCTCCCTGTCTGAAAAATTCAAATATTTGTGTTTTCTTTCAAAGTTTCAAAATTTAAGGTATTTGAACAACATTTTTCCCTCTCTACTCTGCACTGGTGCGGCCTCACCTTGCATACTGTGTGCAGTTTTGGGCGCCACAGTACAAAAAGGATACAAAGCTACTAGAGAGTGTCCAGAGGAGAGCCACGAAGATGGTGAAGGGTTTAGAGGGGAAGCTGTATGAGGAGCAGCTGAAGTCACTTGGTCTGTTCAGCCTGGAGAAGAGGAGACTGAGGGGAGACCTCATCACAGTCTACAGCTTCCTCATGAGGGAAGGAGGAGGGGCAGGTGCTGATCTCTTCTCCCTGACGACCAATGATAGGACCCGAGGCAACAGCAGGAACATATGCCAGGGAAGGTTTAGGTTGGACATTAGGAAAAGGTTCTTCACCCAAAGGGTAGTGGAGCACTGGAACAAGCTCCCCCAGGAGGCAGTCATGGCACCAAGCCTGACAACATTCAAGAAGCAATTGGACAACGCCCTCAGACATATGGTATGATTTTTGGGGTTGTCCTGTGCAGGGACAGGAGTTGGACTCAGTGATCCTTGTGGGTCCCTTCCAACTCAGGATATTCTATGTTTCTAACATTCTCAACATTTTTCAGCATGAGGTTCAAATCTGCTTTTACTGAAAGCTTAATATATATGAATATATTCCAAACCATATTTATTTTCATCTAGGCAGGACTATCAGTTGTACTATGTGCCTGCACATTGACATATGGAAGGACATTACCTAAATGGGTCCTTTTCTGGCCCTTGCAAAATTACGTTGCTTCAGCACTCAGACCATAGAGCGGAATCAGCACCGCAGATCTTGGGTACAGGATGGAAACAGGGCTATGGTCTCACCTGTGTCTTTCAGAGCAGCAAAGCAAGAGTGGTGCTACCAACATGCACAAAGAAGGTTTTCCTTCTACTGAAGCATCTCCACACAAGTGTTTTGCCCCAAAATAAAATAGCTGAACAAAAAAAAAAAAAAAGACAAAGAACTTTCATGGAACAAACACCAAGCCATCACCAAGCATCTCACCCCTCCATGCAGCTGAGGTCAGCTGAGATTATCCATAGAGTACACAAGGATGGCATACAGGTCTAAGATAACAGTGCTTGCTAGGAAAAGTGCAGCTGACTGGTAGCATTTAAGTTTGAGGTATCTGGCTCTGGTATCCTGTCTGAGAACAGCTAGGCTCCTCATAACCCAAGATGGACATCTTCAATGTCCTGGCTGAGTTGTCTTTCTCTTGACAGAAGGGAAAGATTGAAGAGAACATGAACTTGAAACTTGCCCTTCCTGAAGACCTAAATACTGAACCATGGACTGTAGTGACATGTCTTTATTGATCCAAGGCATTTAAGTCTCTGTTTCCATCATCTCAGAGAAACATTTCCAGTACTAGGTTTAGAGAGGGCCACTCCAAATCCTTCACTATGAACATATGCTGCTGGCCAGAAGAAGACAGGTTGCACTGATCAACCCAGATGTTGATGTTGTCATGTCTGCTAGATGTCTGCTAGATGCTGTCTAGCAGATTGGAAACTCTCCTGGGAGGTGGGGCACTGGATCCAAATTTACCCCTGCTAGTGCCAATGATGCTCTCAACACAATCTTTCTGGAGAAGTGTATAATCAACCAGTCCTTAGGAATGAAAAGGTAAGGATGAGAACAATGGAGAGAGAAGAAATGTCTCTGCCTCTGATCAGGCCCTTGAAAAGTGGCCTGGTGTTACCAGCAGAGGGATTTGAAAATGAATTCCTGTTAAAAAGACTTTGCTGAAACTGCTTTGAAAATGCTGTCACTAAAAGTAGAACAACTTGTTGAGGTGGGTGCAAAAAAGCTTCACTACAGCAGGATTCACAGATGCTTTTGTCACATCTCTTTTAAAGCTAGTCTAAATGTATCCCAATTAATCTTCCACACCACTTCATCCTGCATTCTTACTACATATTATTTTTGACCTTCAGAGCATTTTGCCAGCATTAACTAATTGATACTCACAATATCCCTCTGAGGGAAGCAAGTAAACACCATTATCCCTCTTTTAAACTGAGTCAAAGAGGTCTTGTGCAACAACTTTGCCTGAGGCCATCATGTTTTCTTCCTTTTCTTGGTCTCTCAGCACCAAAGCAGAGCAATTAGACCCTGACCTTTTCTGGCTCCTAGTCTTGTGCCTGGATCCCTAAATCACACCTTTACTGACATTAGCAACCTACTATGGTCTAGAAGATAAAGAGCTAAAACTCAGTAACATCTTCCATGACAATCCTAGTCTATCCATTTTTTTCTTTAGGAAAATGAACAGCAGTTCCTATTTGCTGCCACAGAAGAAGGCAGGGAGAAAGATCTAAAAAATATTTGCTTTGTGAATGAATTCAGTCTATGTAAATCAATTAGTCATCAAAACAATTTGACACTTAGAAAATTGAATCTTCAATTAGATGTTATCTTCCCAATATCCTTTATATCCTCCCTGGATAGAGATAACACCTTTGTTATCTTGCTGAGAATCCACCTCCCCTACTTTAGCAGCAATGATCAACTGATAGTTATAAAACCCTTGATGTTTGTCCTTGGACGAGAGAGTCCCACAGAGACATGAAAACATTAGAAGCCACAGGATGAAACATTAGTTACTACGGCCTCAATAGTGAGATTTTACAACCTGGTTAAAGTGAGCGATTCCAGCCCTTCTGCAACACCTGTGATTTAAAGATATCTTTACTTTGGAAGCTGCTTCTGAACCCTGCTACTGGCAAGAATGAGACAAAAATAAGGAAGGTTTTCTTTTTCAAAGAACAGTCATAGTACCTTGTACCCACCCCTTCTCCATGCTTGGCTAAGGAAAGTGCCATGTTTGTAGGAAAAGAGTCAAATCCAAATTGAGAAGTGGCTGCAGCATACCTTGAAATTTGACTTTGGCTTGTCATCAGGGACAGGGTGCCTGGATAAGCCCACAGGGCAAATCCAGTGCGTGCTCAGCTGTGGGTCAAGGAAGATGAGGACAAGCACTGGAGGAGGGTTAAACTGGAGGCCCCACCTGTGTGCATCAGAGCCCAGAACTGCCTTGTGGGGTGTGTTTGAGACAACACCAATGAAGAAATATACTGTCCTGAAGTGACGGATGGTGAAAACTTGCATTTTTCATTTGGCTTCCAGATGTTATTGAATTTTCTGTATTCATTTTGGTCCCTCCTCTGGGGCTGGCATTTTTTTTATTATTATTATTTTATACTGTGAGCACTTCTAAATGCCACATTATCTAGGATAGGAAAAGAGCAATGTCAAATTAACCTCCAGACCTGCCTATCTGTTAATCCACAATGCAGCTGCTACTCCTCGCATGTAGCTCATTGAAACTCCTCATGTTATTTCTTGGCAATTTTTGTCTATTCAAAAGTTGCAGAGTAGAATCATAGAATCATAGGATCATTTAGGTTGGAAAAGACCTTTAAGATCATTGACTACGTAGAGCCCACATTGGCACCATTCCTAGATATAAAATAAAATGCATTGATTTACTCCAGCTGCTGATTTGACCCTCATATAGTCTCAGTTTATGTCCCCTTCAGTCTGTTCCCTGTGGAAGAAGACAGTGCTTTGGATCGTCCTGCTCCTCTGAGATCCACCTAGTCCAAACTCTGAAACACAGGGAACATCCCATGAGATCGGGAGATAAAGTGTGACTCCAGCAATGGCATCCTCATGGAGCCTGAGTAGGAAACAACCATCTCTCATGCTGAACATGATCTATGTAAGAAGTTGCTATTTGTGGAAAAAATGAAGAACCACTTCCCTGACACCAGTTACTCCAGCAAACTGTCAGTGGAAGTCCTGTATCTGGGATAACTTCAAAATGGAACCAGTGCATGGACTAATTTTGATACCAGCTTGAGCCATTTACCTGAGCCAGTAAACACACAGGTCACCTAAGGTGCAGAGAGTCCCAGTGGAAAGGAAAGAAATTCAACTTTTCACTACAATATTAAAAACTAGATAGCAGAAAAAATGTTCCTCTATGTCACACTAAAAGTCAACTTTGCCCTAATCATAATCTTACTCAAGATAGTTTGCTTTTTTATAGTGCAAAAGACAATTATTTATTTTAGATTAAATTTAGATCTCAGCTGTGAACAGTGATGTAGAGTATAATCCCTGAAAACTCAGTTGCTTTTAAAAACAAAGAATATGGCTTCTTTAACCTTCAGAAACTATATTCTATTATAAACCCATGTTAGTTACCTGGTGTAAATATACTAAAATCAACATCAGATAAATACAAGATGCATCAAAAGATTTAAGGCACCTGTTGTGTATTTAAAAGAATTATATCTTGTTTATGGTACAGTATAAAATGCACAACTGATTTATATAACAGCTAGTCTATTGCAGGGGAAATCTCATTTCAATCATAAATGGCAGAAGTTGATTTAAGAATTCATTCTTTAATGGGTCTGCAATGTTCAAATTTAAACTCATTCAATTCATCAGCAAAATATTCAATATGGGGCACAGGGAACTCATTTAGGCAAACAGCGACTTTTAATATAAATTTTCCAGGAGATTTCTTCATCGATTCAGCAGTTTAGTGCAAAATGATTTGTGCGATACATTCTCAAGGATCAATGCAGGCCAAGTCAATGGCTAATATAAAACAATCATCCCACCGACTACAGAGAACGTGTCAATGAACTTTGACTTCACATTGAACTGCTCTGTGGAAAGGAGAAGGAAGTCTGATAAAAATTAATCATAAATTCCCCCTCCTCCCCTTACCCATTCTCTATTATTATTGTTTGTTTGTATTACAACATAACTTGGAAATCTCATTTGGGACTAGAGTCCTGTAGTGCTAGGTTCAGCGTAAACATGTACGAAGATACCACCTTTGCCCTTAAAAATGCATATCATCAATCCCCTCGCTTCTTTTTGTGTGAGCCATCATCTCATATAAAGTGGGGATTACAACGCAGAGCTCTCTGAACTGCTGTGGCTTGAACCAGAGAACTTCTAAGAGACTTGTGAGCCTCAAATCTCCCCTGGAGAAGGCAAAAAAAAAGGAGCCTGACATAGCAGTGACCTTAGCAAGGTTGATTTTTGTGCTTGGTGCAGTAAGAGTTACCCTCTTGGAGGGTCTCAGAGGTCAATTTGTAGGATCAGAGCCTAAGAAAAAGACGGGGAACACATGTACTTTCATCTGTTATTCTCCCTAAATTTTAAGGCCATACCTAGAACTCTTTGGATGGGCTTCTAGTGAAGTCCACTTGCGGTTGGTAGTAACAAAGTTAATTTACTCATCAACCTGCTCTTGACTGAGTGATTTCATACATGACCAGAGATTTGAAGAGTCTTGAAGACTTGAAGAGCAGCAGGTTCCTGGAGAGATGAGTAAAGGGCAGGTGGAGATAACCCTGCATGTTTTAATGTAGGTAGTGTCAGGTGGGTGAGACTGGTGTCACTGGTAAAACAAAAGAGGCAATGGGATAAAAGAAAAGGGCAACTGACAATGGATGGGCAACCTGGCCAAGAGGGAGATATTTGAACATGAGCAGATATTTGGGACTAATTTTAGGGACCCAGTGGAATGTTCTGGAACAAGGTTATTAAACAAGACCTTGCCTAAGCTACATCTCAGCATGTTATGATCTAAAATACTGTTCATTCTGTATGTAGCTCTGGCCACTGAAGTGCCTGGAAATAGGCTAGTATCCATTTAAGCAGGTTGTGATTTCACAAAAGCAAGTACAATTGCACACCTTGTGCTGCTGGATTACCTCAGTCCGAGCCTGACAAACTTAATTTAAATGCTGTCTCATAAAAGGCTTTGTCAGTTGGCTGCAGAATATGAGTGAGAGATACTGATCCACATAATGATGTTGTTGTTTATCGCTGGGTTCAGAGGCACTCTGGAGACGGGTTTTCTTGATTGTTTTGGACTCCCTCAGTTTTTTTAAAGCATCATCTGAACTACAGGGGCAATTTACATATTTTTACATAAAATGATGTTACATAAACAGCAAGTACAGAGGCCTGGCATCCCAAATCAATGACTTCTGGAGGGACTGTAGTGTGGCCTCATTTCATCCCCTAGGTTTTATTCCAGCAGGTAGCTGGAGGACAGCTGGGACTGCTCTTGGGCCAAAAGGTGGGAAAACTGCCAGATCCCAGTGTTTAAAGGTAATTTTGCAGGAGTGGGTGGGAAACAGAAGGTCATAGCATCATGGCATAAGAGGCAGCTCTAGTTTTTTCTCTCCAAAGAGCCCTCCTTTTGCTGAACTGGAAGTTTCATTCCTGAACTTTATGACCTACTTCAGAAAAGTGATGAGAGAGAAAGTAGGACATTCATTTGGGTTCAGATTGAAAGATGAAGAGACTGGCTACTGGTTTTTAATAGATTTCTAGTAACCTGATACATCTAAAGCCTGAATATAGCCTTAAATTACACTGAATGCCATATAAGCAGAAGTCAAATAAGATCAGAGGTGGATGTGAATATTGTCAGTCCTGTCAGAGAGTGGCTGTACATCTTGCATCCTAATCCTGCCTCCTTCAGGGACTGTGAGATTTAATGACTGCAGTAAACTCTGTTTGTCAACTACATAAGGTACATTGCAACGCTTGTCTAATGTTTTCACTATGTACCCAGACACCACACATGCCTGAAAACATAAAATGCCACCAGGAAAAAAATGCAACACTTGCAGCAGCAGCAATTTTCAGTTTTGATTGTCCCAGTTTTGGCTGGTGTTGGGGAACTATTGTCAGATTCAAAGTCTGAAGGATCCTTGTAAGAGCACACAATATGTTTATAAGGTTATAAACGCTTTCCCATTGCAGAAAGTTTACTGTGTAAATTGCACTAGCAAGAATTTTCAAGGTGAAGATTTTAATCATATTTAATTAGAATTAAGTACATAAGACTTTACCACAAGTCTCTTGAAATTTTCAATCTTCCCACTGATTTCAGTGAAGTTTGGTTCTGACTTCTTAAGACATTTTCTTACCCAAGTGAAGCACTCATTGACTCTGAAAATTAGCCTTTATTATCCATCAAAGGACATTGGATTTTGGAGCTTTATTTTCATATGACTGCCTAAAGGATCCAAACTGTCTGATAAAAAGGGGCTCAGTAATTTTGTAATATATAAACTACTTCATACTTGGCACCACAAACTGGAAGCATTCAAAACCTTCTCTGCTTTGACAATCAAGAATAATCAAGGAAGTTAAACAGCAAAAATTATCATCAAGCTGCTAATACTCAGTTTCATTTCATTTCTGCAATCATAGGATCATAGAATCATTTAGGTTGGAAAAGACCCTTAAGATCATCGAGTCCAACTGTTAATCTAACACTGCCAAGTCCATCACTAAACCATGTCCCTAAGCACCACATCTACACGGCTTTTAAATACCTGCAGGGATGGGGACTCAACCACTTCCCTGGTCAGCCTGTTCCAGTGCCTGACTACCCTTTTGGTGAAGAAATTTTTCCTCATATCCAATCTAAACCTCTCCTGGTGCAGCTTGAGGCCTTTTCCTCTTGTCCTATCACTTGTTTCTAGGGAGAAGAGACCGACCCTCACCTCACTACAACCTCCTTTCAGGCAGTTGTAGAGAGCAATAAGGTCTCCCCTCAGCCTCCTTTTCTCCAGCATAAACAACCCCAGTTCCCTCAGCCGCTCCTCATAAGACTTGTGCTCTAGACCCTTCACCAGCTTCGTTGACCTTCTTTGGACACACTCCAGCACCTCGATGTCCTTCTTGTAGTGAGGGGCCCAACACTGAACACAGTACTCGAGGTGTGGCCTCACCAATGCCGAGTACAGGGGCACGATCACTTCCCTAGGCCTCCCGGACACATTATTTCTGATACAAGCCAGGATGCCATTGGCCTTCTTGGCCACCTGGGCACACTGCCAGCTCATATTCATGGGGAAGATGATGATGCCAAACCCGTTAGCTTGCTTTTATCATGTTTCCCTACTCAGGCTGGGAATGCCAGTACAAAAGGTACAAAAGGTTTATATGCAAACCCCACTGTAATGAAAATCAAAGAATATATTGATTTAATTTCCAAATTATTAATCAACTTCACAGCTGAACAAAAATATTGTATTGCTCAGCTCAAGCAAATCCTAACATCTTTGCCTCCAGCTATGAGTCCAAGAACTGATGAAGGACAAAATGGTAATGTACGCACTGTACATGTCTGGGGAAGCTCAGCATTCTTAAAGAATAAATAAACTAGCTGTTCAGCAAAAAAAGTTTCGTAATATTCAAGGAAATGAAAAATCACAGAGGAATAACATATGTAAAAGATCATCTGGCTTCAAGACAATGATTTCCCTTGCAAACTCACTCTCCTAAGAGGGTGAAACAGAAAGAGTGAAGGATATAGCAATTCAACAAATAACGGCCCCATTAGAGATAATGCCTCAGGAAATTTGACTTTTTAAAGTATTTTTCCAGTGTATCAGTCTTCTCACAGAAGCAGACGTTGATAACCAAGAGGAATGGATGGCCAGAGTCCAGAGGAGAATATCAGTTAGGGGATTGTGCAAACGATATAGAGGGCTGGGTCATATAGCAGAACTAGAAATGTGACATAGCGAGCAGGCTGCCAGATTAGCTCACTTGTTTTTCCAAGACTCAAAAATGTTGTACTGATACAAACTGCAGTGTGCACAACTCAAGGGAGAATATATCAGCTGCAACTGCCCAGATCGTACAGCATTGCTGAGTTACCTGGTACTCACGGAACCAGCAAATCTGGATAAAGTGAAAAATAAATAACATAAAAGAAAAATACACACGTGAATGACACAAACCCTATCTAAAGCACATCTCATCCCTCTTAGATTATTTTTTTATTCCAAGGTCAATTAAAAAAGCCCCACAAACTTATTCAACAGTTACAAAGTTTGGCTTCTACCAGCTGAATTTTGCCTTTTCTTCTGAAATTATTTTTCAGCCTGACACTCAGATCCAAATTTTGGTGCTAGATCTTGATAGGAGTTGTGGGAACAATACCAAGCAGAATTTGCATATCATGATAATCATTATCCAGAACAACAAAGACATCGAACTCCTTCAACCTGAAACGGAGTAAATATCAACAGGTTTCAATAAGGTGCAAACAATCATTTAAAAGTATTTGCTACAAGCTGTAGCTTGTGAGATGTTGCATACCCCTCATGAGGCAGATAAGATATCACACCGGCCTCAAGTGTTTTGCAATGTCACATCCCTAGTTCTTTTGTATTATTTTCCCACGTTTGCTGCCTATCAAAGACCAGTTGTGTAATCTTAGCTCCTGCTTTCTTAATAAATTCACCGTTGTACAAAGCCAGGGTGAGACAGCTGGTGGGACAGAATAACAGACTGATGGACATATTTACAAACTGATCAACCTTCCTGGTGGTGAAGGAGCAACAGTGCATGTCTGCAGTCTTGGGCAGCTTTGTGGGTCCATCAGGACTTGTCACTCTGTCCTGCCTGGGAAAATTTGTGCTTTTTATTTCCCCAGGACAGAAGATGACCGTTTCTGTGCTCCCCTCAGGCTTAGGGATAACTCAGGCCTCCACCACCACTCTAACATATTAATGTAATTCCTATCTGAAAGGACTACGTTATTATTATCTAAGCAGTTAAAAGTTAACCAGAGTAACAGCTTTTGAAATCCACATGATGATAGCCAAAAATCTCCTGGCGAGTACTTTGATTTGTGTCCATGTGGTTTAACAGAGAGAAATGAAAAATACAACTAAACAAGTCGGTGGAGTATGCAGGCTCTGCAAGAGCATCTCAGTTCTGTCTTAATTCCTGTCCCTTGAAAACTTATCCCCAAACTGTGTCTCACCCATCTTCTACGTTGTGCCCATTGACAAAAATAAACAATGCAGCAATTTGCAGCATCACTCTAGATTTATATTATTTGCAACAAGTGTATGATGGCAGAGTCATCAGCCAAGATCTGGCCTTGTGCTAAGACTCTGCAGATGCAGAATAAGGAACAACCTGGCTATGAAACATTTATAATCTTAACAGAGGAAACAGGGTGTTGTACCTCCAAAGATGAAAGGCTGAAAATTAGCATTTTTTCCCCTGAAATTCTGAAGAAAACAAACTTAAGTATCTAAGTTTCTTCCACAAGTTTTATTTCTATTTTTGTCTCATTCTAACATTTGTTTGTATGACCCTTGGGGAAAAGGACGTCAACAGCATTTTTTTCAGGTCCATTAACAAATGAGTATTTTAGCAAACTGTTTTTTTTGCCAGAAAATACCAGTTCATTAAAAATTTTCATAGGAAAGGCTCAGCTTTAGCTCAGGTCAAGTTTCCAGTCCGAAGGAAAAAGCTGCGGCAACTTCAAGGGCAAGCAACCACTGCACTGTGCTTTGTATGAAGCATCCCAACCAGTTTGATGTTATTGCAGACACAAGCAAAGGCCAAAGCCAAATTTTGATACCAGTTGCAGATTTCCAGCCCCACCGATTACCATATTCCTTTCATCTAATTTCAACAGGGTGGAAAAAGATCTAAATTTTGCAAACTGTGATTCTGCACCTATTGCAAAAAGTGTCTGATTTAAAATGCAGCCACCCTTGGGGAGGAAAGCAGCAGTAACTCAACAGCAGAAAAAAGATGCACAGCAATTCAGGACAAAAAAAATACTAATCCCAGTCTAAGCAAACTGGCTTACTCCCACAGTCGTGTGGAAATGAAAAGCAGCTGAAACCTTGCTTTCACCAACAGATTGTACTAGTTGTCTTTCTTTAATCTAGTTTTGCTGAATTACTCACCCTGTAATTGCAACCCTTTAATGAAAAGGAGAGGGAATTTGGGGTGAGGGCATGGGAATTGAAAAGTAGAACAATAATTAATTGTGTTCTTACATGACATTTCTGTGATTAGCAAAAGGGGAACCATAAAATCAAGAGGGAGATTGAAGAGGACGGAGGCAGGAGAGGGAACAGACCACACTGAATTGTGGATCTTTACTTTTCCTCTTTAAATGAATGAAACCAATAAACTTTAATAGTGCTGGTGAATGTGCCTTATCATTGACTGAAAATCAGATTTGGTATCGATTTGATTTTCAGAATATTACTCAATCAAGCACACTTAACTGCAGAAATTTAGTATTTTTTATATCTTAAAAAAATCAGTGCAAGCAAATCTGCCAAGCCTCCCCTCTGGCTACAAGTCTAACAACTGTTGAAGGACAAAAGATAATATATGTGAATACCATTGCCATGGTTCACTGGGTTAAAACAAACGGCCCCCATTTGACCTTTAAATTGAAGGGTTTCCCTTTATATCACTAGAGGCAAAATGCATGGACATGAGTACAACAACAACAAAAAAGGTACTCGGGCAGCTGAACTGTCTTTGATTTGTGAGATTTTTATTCATTTTTAAGGGGATATTTTTTCTTTTCCTTTGGAGGGGGGTAAACCCTAAAGTCAAATTGATGAAGAGAAATGGAATCTGAATCTGGCCCAGGTTACGTTCACTGCTGGTTGGTTGGTCACCCTGAGGGAAATGATATGTGTGCAGCTGGGATGATGAATTGGGTTTGTTTAAGTCATCATCACATTGTACTTTTTTATGGACCTCAGTATTTATAACACTTAAAGTTGATTGAGTAATGTGGGTTGCCTAGGAGTCCCTGCTGGTCAGCCAGGGTGACGGGCCTTGACAGCAAACATGAAGATATTACTGCTCCAAGACTGGTCCAGGATGTCGGGGTAATCTTAAGCAATCTGCTGCTTGCTCTTGTGTGTAATACACTGTTGAAAACTTTCCCTGTGAGTGCATATGTAGCTATATATGTAGGCTCCTGTATATTCGGTGAAGAGCTCAAGCAACTCAGAACTAAAACAAGAAAACAGCTGCTTTAACTGAATTATTTTTTCATTTTGAAGTAAAATTTTAGCTTAAGAATAGCATCCTTATAAATTTGGAACACAGTGACTTTTTAATATATTTAATAGATTCATCCTTTGGTCTCCCCTCTCTGTTTCTGCTGAACTCCTTTCAGCTTTGCATAAACATCAGGAAAAAATATATGACTCAGGAGCAAAATGTGTTCACACACCTTTCCTTGATGGGAATGACAATGATGATAGACAAATTATCTTTAAGCCACCAGCCCCACAATAAAAAACTCCAGGCAAGTGGACCTGTGCAAGCAACCAAAATGTAACATTAAGATTAGAAGCTCGGCTAAGAAAGGTGGGCATTGCTCCAATACAAATGTATGTTCATTTGTACCATGCTTGAAAGGGCTGAGGTAAACGTGTTACAGCAATGCACGTTTCTGCTTGTGATTATTATCAATGTCAGGATTTTACTGTCTGTAACACAACAACTTGTATATTTAAACCAAAAGGCAAACCTTGAAATTATTTATAGAACTGGCTTTGACTGGGTAGTACGGGTAGCATGAACAAAGTCTCATTTTATCTGTATGTGTACAATTAGTATTAACCCTCCAGTATGTGTGCTTCTGCAGGTGGACATATATGGCTACTTACATGTGTCTACATGTGTACACCACAACAGGAAACAGTCTGAAAAATTGCACTTAAAGATTGGGAAATGCCAGAGCTAACGTATCCTAGTCACTACCATATCATGTCTTTAGTGATAGTTTAATTTTTTCCCCAGCAGCCCTGCCTCATTCAGCACAAAGGGAGCAGCTGGTCAATATTGTGTTTTATTGTTGTCATTCTGTGGGTGACCCTGCGATTAGTTTACTACACATTATCCTCATCCCATCCTTAAGAAAGAATTATCACCTTGCTTGCCCATATTTAGGGTTATTTGAATATGAGAACTGTGATTCTTCTGCATATTGCAGAGGAAGTTAAAGGGGAATTTAACCCGGAATATAACGCAAAAGAGAGTGTCTTCCTACTCTGTTTTCCTTGCCCATTTCCCATCTCCACTTGCCTAAACCAAGACCCAGTTTGAGGGCTTCTGTTACCCTCCCACCTACTTTCACAGCCGTACGTTCCCTATCTCTCTGCTCCTACCTGGAGTCAAAACCTGTTCTCAGCTGCATGGCACAGGTCCTGGCACTAGCAAAGGTCCTCCAGGCGCCTGTGAAGAAGACGTGGTTGCTGCCATACTTTGTATAGATATTTTGCTGCCTGGCACAGATGCTGCTGAGCATCTGACCGTAGTAACTTGTTAATGCAATTGATGGTTCTTACTGCCGACGTAGGAACTCAACAGGAGCTGCTATCTTGTGCAGGAGCAGTCTATTGTGGTTGGAATAGCAGTCCCTGCTGGCTCCATTGAGCAAGCTTTGGAGCCGCCACCTCACTCAGCCTCAATTTACCACTCTTTCACTGGCATGTCAGGGACATGGTTGGTTGGCGTCACGAACAGCATCACGTAGACATGCAATTCCAAGACAGAGAGAGAATCCTCCAACCTGGCATGCCACCACTTTTCTCTTCTTGCAGCCCTGACCCGACTCAGCGTGTTCCTCCATCTTCCATGGTAATAAATCATCAGAATGGCTCCTAGAGATAGCAGTTCATCCTAGGACATTGCCTCCTAGGGAGGGATTGGATTAATACTGATATTTTCTTCTTTGTTGGTATTTGGCTTTTCATCCTTAATAGCTTTTTAATACACAACTTAGGCATGAAATGCCATTTCCAATGCTTTTTATTCAAAGCAAGAACTGCATCACAAGGAATCACTGTGTCATACGAATGCCATAAGTGAGATGAGGATTTCAGGCCTCAAGTACAATCTTGGTTGCTTCTAGTAACTATAATAAATGATGGCCACAGCAAGTCTTAGCAGTTGAGTGGGCTGGGAGGTGCTTTTTTCCCCATAACTTCATGGATACTTGCTGAAAGCCCAAGTGTTGGTAGATCCAGAAACATGGGCTTCAGTTTTGTTTGCTTTTGTACAAAGGAAGGTAAAGGTAGCATGCCAAGACATTTCCAGGAGCATGTTGCAGCACTGGGAGCTGCAGTGTCTTAGAAGAGGCATCTGTGAGACCTTCGCCAAGTTCAAGCAGGAGCCAGCAGCTTTCCTCTCATGAGAACTTAAAATACCTCCAGTGATATAATGGAAGACATCTTCCCTTTTTGAGAAACAGCCTCCTTTCCTGACTCCTGGGGATTTACTGCTGACACACTAACCCTCTAACTTGGGTAAGAAAAAGATCGTGCCTGCTGCTGTGCACCACTGTCCTCATTCCAGTCTCCTTGCCTGGCTAGTCTTCTGTTTCCACCTCTCATCTTCTTACCCATCCATCATCTCCCTTCTTCCCCTATTGCCAGTTTTCGCTCAGCCAAACATGCTTTCCTTCAACAGCATCCAGCTTTTCTTACAGGCTACCCTCTCCACCTCCCTTGCCATGCTGAAGTCAAATGACTGGAGTCCATGCCCCATACTGGAGAGGAAAATCCATCACATCTTGTTCCAGCAGTGCTGGAAGAAATTGCTAGGAAAGTCCTACTCATATCCCACGGTTTCAGAAAAGACCTTGCCTACTACAGAGGAAATCACTGGCTGTCCTCATCTAGAAAGTTTCTACTAGTTCACACAAATTCTTATAATGTAGCCATGTTTAAGAATACTTTCCTGGTGAAGGCAGAGCAACCATCTCTTAATTTTCAGTCCTGTGCTTTAAACCACAATGAAGGTACATCTCCCCACTAAACTACTAAAAAGGAAAATTTTCCTACATGCAACACAGTGTATTTTCCTATAATTTCACACTCAGAAGCACTTCAACTATTTTAGCTGAAATGTTCCCAGAATAAGTGGCCAGGAGAAATATCTAGCATGGAAAATTTCAACCAGACCAGTTCATATTAAAAAAAATTATAAGCAATATAAAGGAAGGTCTTGTAATAAGAACTTCCAGAGAATTTCAGAGCCAAGAAAATTAAATATAGGTGCTATTCAGTGTTTGTGTTGCCTGTAGTTACACACACCATAAATATGTTGGTAGAGGCCCAGAGCTCTAGATTCCACCTGACCTAAAACAAGAACCCAACAAAGAATTTAAACTTCATCCTTACTGTTCTGTGCTGAGAGGGTACTCATTTCACCCATTCTGGGCCAAATTCTGCTCTCATTTACTTCAGCATCAATGTTAAAGATCTCTGCTAATTATAAGAGAGATTGCTATGTGTGAGTATAATTTGTTTTAGCAACAATCTCAAATTATGTGTGCTGCTACCCAGGGGACTGTTGCAAAAAAAAATTTTTTTTAAATCCTTTCTTGGAGGAATAGCATCAGTGAGTCAAGGAAATATTTGCTGATACATCTTTTAATTTGGGGCCCTACACTGAAAATAAGAGAGAGCAAATTTACTGAAATCTTCCATTAGACTGGTACTTGCACAGAGCCCTTTCTCTTTTCTCCTGCCTCACTTCATGTTGATGGCAAAAGAAAGTAAAGATCACTTTTTCCTTTGCTTTCAATTGGATCTGAACAGCAAAAAGAAGCCAAGTTGGCAACAAACAACAAATGGAACTATTAGTGGTACACTCCAAATAGCTCCACTAAAAATCAGGAAGAGCTTGCTAACACATACACATCCATTTTGTGTGTTGTTTGTAGGGTTCATTATTTGTCATTTGCTGTGTGAAACACCAATTTAATTGAAATTTCTCACTAATCAAGTGCATCCTTCTAATGATGGTGCATGACAGTCACATGTTCTGTGCAAAGTGGTACTTAGTGCAAAATTCAAGTAAACACTTGAATTATTTTTAAAGGCTCTTAAAGCAGATTTTTAAGTACAGTATGTGGCCATTTGCATTGTCACTCAATTTGTACACTAACAGAAATACACACACATATTCAGTGTGCAGATGCAAATTCAAAGCTTAACGAACCGGGTCCTGAAAATGATTCTTAACTGACTGGCCAGCTATGGATCAATAATAAGGCCCAGAAAGCCCTTCAATCCTGTATTGTCATTTCAGATCCAGGCTCTAAGTGCTAATCTACAAGGGCTGTAATTTATTGCTTTATTAAAATTTTGTGGGAGTGATAAATCCACCTTCCGAACACAGGGTCAGATGCTGATGCCCTGTTTGACTTTTCTCTTATGTTCACCGTGATGTTTTTGCTGGGCTAGGTCGTACCCTTGGTTACGTTGATGTTGCAGCTGGAGATGAGCACATTCCCTACCTCCATATCCTCCATTCCATAAGTGGACAAAGAGAACTACTTCCAGAGCAGCAGTTTTGATAGAGAAAGTACTACAAGATCTTCATCCTAAAGCAAGGCAGTTTCAAACAATTTTTCATCCCAGAGAAGAGCTGTAGTTGGCAACAAATGCTTCCTGGCTTCCCTGATGCTGGTTTGGTCCCTTGGCCCTCTGGATTATAGGAGACCTAAAAGTAAAAGGAAAGCCAAAGAATGCAGAGGGAGCAGTATAATAAGGCAGCAAATTTAAGGATCCTGCCTACTGCTTTCTATGTAGCTTGGTTTCTGGAGAGAGTAACAAGGAAATAGTTCTAGCAGGGAATATTTTAACTTCACTCAGAGTCTGCTTGTCTTGCTGAGGCAGCAGAATGAGGGCATAGTCCTACTGAGACCACCTAGGAACAGTCAAACTTGGGAAAAAACTTAAACAGCCTCAGGTTTGCGTTCTGGTTTTTATCACTATCTGTAAATGCTAACAATAAGGTAAATTTGTGTTCAGAGGCAGCACCTTCTTGATGCTGAGGGCAACTTCTTCAGAGTGGTGCTAAGCCAGTGTCATGCTTTTTTTTTCTGCACAGGCAGGAAGGGCACCGGTGAGTCTCCATACTCCACCCCAAGAGCGGGTGAATGCCCTTGGTCCTTGTTGATGTTTGTGGGAATGATTAGCATGTGGCATTCCTTAGGACCTGCTCAGCATCACCCACTCACAAGTCAGACAAGACAAGAACAGAAAAATCAAAGTCACTCTGTTCAAGAACATGACTACGATCTCAGAGGGTTTGAAGTAACCCAGCGTTCTGAAAACTTCTTCCTACGGGAAAGTCCCTGACATGATTTTGGCTTTTTTGTCTGTTCTGTTTTCTTCTTTTCTGGTGAAGGAAAGCGTTGTATTGTTTGTTTTCTGCCTGCCAAAAGTTCCCTGTATTTCCACGCTCTACTAAATAATAACCTCCTTAATGCAGTCTGTAGTATATCCTTAATAGTGCTGTAAAACTGAAGAGTGGAAAAATGTCAACAATAAAATTTTGCAAAATTCATTGTAAATCATATATGCACATATACCTGTATCCCCCAGTCAGAAAATTTTGCCTACAAGAACCCCAGTGGTGCACATAAAGATCTTGCAAAGAGCCACTCCAGATCAAGGAGGAGGTTTTCTACTTCAAGCCACTCAACAAGCTATCTTCCTTCCCAGGCAATAGGAATGTCAAAAAGAAATTGGTTTTGGCTTCCAAAATTAAAAAGAACTATTTAAAAAAGAGGATCCCTGTTCCAAAACATTTTAAAGAAATCACGAAGTGAAAATGTTTTGCTGTGTTACGTTCAACCTATCAAATTCATTCTGCTCCTAGTTAGCAAAGCCATTTTCACTGTCAGGTTGCAAAATGCAAATAGCTTTCTCGCCCTCTCACTGAAGGGCCTATCCTGCCACCGCTTTCCCATATGAATGGAAAAGTTCATTCCTCCACAAATTTCACAAAATTTTCACAAAATTCCTCCACAAAGTTCACACATGGGCTGTGTGCCAGATAATTGCCAAAGTGCAACTAAGCTTTATCTTTAACTTCTCTTGAATTAAATGATTTGTGGAGTATATGCAGAGAGGTAAATGCTACCTTCATTGCAAGAATTCTACTGAACTTGTGTGTGTTGGGTTATGTGATACAAGGCTCATCTCCGCACACACAAAAAGGAGCGCACAGGTACAATGACAGGTTGAGGAACCCCAATAATAGAGAAATGAGCCCCCATCTGGCTTGTCCCAGGGCTGTCATGGGAGAGACATCAGCTCCACTGTCTAGGGATGAAACCCATCACAATGAGTCAATGGAAAGACTCTCCTATTATTCCCCTTTAGATGTTGGCAGCTAACTCAGAGTACTTCCAGGGACAAGCTCTAAGGATTAGTTTCTACAATTACCTTTCCATGAACACACATATATGATGGTAAAAATCAAAATGTGCCAATACCCTTAGAAGCTTCTGGCTTTTAAGTAGATAAAAGAACCCAACACTAAAGCAGCAAATTCATTATATGATATTATTTACTTGCATGTATTGCTTGAAAAACTGAGATGTGGAGAGATTCAAGCAATAAATGATCTAGTTCCATAATGTCAATAGAGTCAAGAATAAAAATATTAACTCATGTTTTTGCACTACAGCCTGGAAGTCTCAGCATGTATCAGTGAGAAGGACTCCTTAACCTCACTGGAAATCTCTGCTTGCTGAGTACCTTTGGAAATTTGGACTGCTACTACTAACTCGTCTTCTATTCTGTACTGCCAGTGTGAATTGTACAGGGATGACATCTTTAAATGAATACTTCTGTAACTTCTGTTGTTCACACTTTTGCATTTATAATCAGCTGGTGCAGAACACGCTGCAAACCTCTTCTTCAGTTGAGGGCAGTCTCATCACTAACTTGTGGAGACTAACAGCCAGATTTGTAAAGACATTTAACAGCCAATGAGACAGAAGATATTGGATGGAGTTTTCAAAAGGTTCTCAGTGCTCATCTTCTTTTTAATTGATTACATTGGTGAAAAGGATCACAGGTGATGTCGAGCAAGAAGGGATAGATGTTGAAAAGTATCTAGACTCCAAAAGATGAAGCGGGTGCCTACCAAAGCACTGATGTGCAGGAACTGGGCACAGAGACACATTCAAAAGTCTCATTTGAAGCCTAACTCACCCAAAGGCTCAGATAAAACAGTTGAATGTCTCGTTTCAATTCTGCATCTGGAGATCTTTAATGGGAGTAGAAGGGCATCAGTAGTCAGCAATGTTTTTAAAAACTATCTTTAAGTTTATAGAAAAAAGTTATTACTTTTTAAACTTGCTTCTAAAATACCAATGAAAATGGTTAGGCTGGTTCATTTAGATCCAGACTGAGAAGCTGGCATTATTATTTATTTTGCGAAGGCTACTCGGTGAAATTACTAGCTTGAAATGTTACACTGAGGACAGCAGAGGAAGAAAATAGAAAATAGATCACTTATCCTATGAAAACTGCATCTTATTTCCTAAGTCTTTCATGTTTAATTAAATCAGGGATTATTGCTTGGATATAAGAAAGTTGTTTTTAAAATGTTCATTTTCTACCGAAGGTGTTGTTTCTAAAGGAAGCAGCAACAGCGAAAATCTTGATTTAATTCTAGCAAACAGTAACAAATCAGTTGCCAAGGATGTATATGTCACTATTGCTCGATTGTAATATTTGCCTCTAGGTATTCTGACTGAACAAGCCAGAAAGGTATAATCGTATAACACTATTTCAGTTTTTAGGAATGATGAGAAAAAATAAGGGCAAGAAACAGAGATCTAAAAAACTCTTTAGAATTGACTCTAAATGAAATTCTGTTTAGGTGCACGTACTTTTACTGGGAGCGCATCCGAGATATATGATAAGGTAATGATAATAATGTCAATTCACTCTTTCTTAGGCAGGGAATAAGATTACATAGACTTTGTTACTACAGAGGCCTATCACCCCCACATAAGCCTGCACTGTGAATGAAATGGTATTTGCCTGTTTATGTGAAGAATGATGAAACTTTAAATGAATCGTTGACCTTTCTTGAATGACATGTGACCTGTAAGATATCTGAGCTGTATATCAAGAGCAGTTCTTGAAAATTGCTGTCTGCTGACCGAAAATAAACAATAAGATATCAAATATGGTTTGAAAAAATTGACTTGGTTTAACACTGGGGGGGAAAAAAACTGAATTATTTTGACTCACCAGTCAGAACACATCAATTCATTTCAAATCATCCTTCATCTAGAGACTGGAAGGGCTACTTCTTGCCTTTAAAGCTGCTTATGTTTGAGCAATTGCTATTTACCAGAATGCATGCTTTATTTAAACAATAACCAGCAGTAATAAAGAAGCTGTAAATGCAGAGATTGTTGGGATGAGATGGATTCTACAAAAGGAGAGAGAACCTTTGTTCTTAAGATAGGGGTATCTTGTTTGAGTTGAAAGGTCAGCAAAGAAGGGCAAATCTCTCAATGGGTCATTTGGGCCTTTTTCCTACTCAAAATTCAGCCACTGAAGGACAGTAACTGGTAAAGTAACCCATGTAGAAAGTCTGAAAAGTCGAGCCTTTGTGGCAATTGGATTTATTAGGGGCATACATGCTCCCTGCCTGGCTGTGGATTACCCTCTCTCTGTAGGAAGACAATCTTTTTTCCATCTGGTTCTGTAGGACACCAGGTGCTGACCATGGATGGCCAAACCTGAGCTAATACCCAAGTAGACATGATTCAGCAGAGCTTTGTAAAAAATGGTGACCTTGCAGATTTTATCCTCAAACTCTGTCTATACTGGGCTTTTAACTTTGTCAAATAGTGCATTAGTTTGCTTTTACTCTAGACAGTGCAACCGAGGTTAAATGATTTGTGTGTGTAGGCTGGCCAAATCACGGGTTATTCACACCAACTTTAAACACTTCACTTAGTTAACTGGGCTTTCTTTTTAGTCAGTGGAGAAAGACAAGCTCCTCTGAGAGCGATGCAGAGCAAGAAGTCACATTGCTTTGACTCAACAACTAGAGACATCCTTGGAAGAGTTTTAGAAAGGCAAGGCCTAATTAAGATGGGTGCCTAAAGCCCCATGGTAGGAACATTGCTTCTCCTCAGCCGAGGGACACAGCTTAATTGCCCAATGACACATTCTGGATGCTCTGGGGCATCTTGGATGGCACTAGTCACCAATGATGAGGCAACTGAGTTGATCTGTAATTGTCCAAACTGAGTACTGTAGTTCTCATCTAAGAAAATTGAACAGATGCCTAGAAATTGGACTCTTCTCAGTTGAAAACACCACAGAGAAAGAAATTCCCACAGTGCTACAACCGTGTTTTCCCATTGCTAGTTTTTTATCAGCAGCTTTTTATTTGGCTCCTCCTGAGGTATGCTAGCATAAACAAGGAATTGAGAATGGAGGAATAAAGACAAAGAACAAGAAAGAAGAGATGAAGGGAAACAGAAGAGACTGGCCCAGGGAGTGCAGTTTTCCTGAGATGCATCCAGCTGGAAAGAAAAGAAAAGAGCAGTAAGGAAAAAGAAGCAAACAGTGAGCTAGGGTGACCTAGGCAGATAGTTAGGTCAAAGGCCTATGGACCAAGTATTGATGTCTTACTAGCTCAATTTGTATTGTCCCCTAGGAATGGATTTCCTGACTTTATGTTATTTCATTGCCTGTGCTGGAATAAAAACACCCATGGGCCTTCTCTGCTGGGAAGTCGGCAAAGATCTGTCCACTTCCATGTGCATTTTAATACCTGTCAGCTGACTCGCAGCACCAAATAAAACACAAGCATTCAGCGATGACAGATGGATTTGTTGCCCTGGAGGATTTGGGATCCATAAACCAACAAATGGGTTCACTCATCTGTAGAAGTTGTTTTTTCATCTGTGACAGCTATAATACAGATAACATTATTCATTCAAAGTAAAATCCAAATCAACATAGAAGCCATGCACAAATCCTGTGGCAGAGTTTACAGGAAAGTCTTAAAAAAGCCCTTAACATAGGGCTTAATTTACTCTGAAGCTGTGGGTGGAGCAGCGAGCTGGACCTCAGATAACCATCGTTAAATAATTTACATTAACACTGGCATAAATTTCTAAAAAGACAGGTTCCCTCCAGAAAGGTACTGAGAGAATTAGCTGCTTAACCAACTTCATGCACGTTATTTTAATAGCCTTGAAGAGCTGGCATCCTCTTATGGTCCCACACTTGCAGACAGGCTGTGGACAGCATAGGAGGAGCAGGCTTACCAGGAGCGAGTTTTCTGGATGCTGATGCACGGCTGGAATAAAGCAGCCCAAATGCAATCAGGAACAAAGCTGTTTTCAGCTGAACTTGGCTAAAAATTTGCTTCACGATTGGGCTGAGGCTGAAAGGAAATTTGCAGATGAGTTTATTCTTATATGTGCCAAAATAGGTGACTGCAAAATGAAGGTGAATTCCTGGTATTCTTACTCATACGTGCCTGGACCTTAACCCTTCAGGGATCAGTCTCTGCAGGACAGCAGAGTGAAAGAGGTATAATATTAAAAGTATTTATTCTCTTTAACACAGCACATTCTTCTGTAATACAGCAGAAACCAGAGGTTTATTGCATGACGTGCAGAAAGTAGGGTGGTTCCTGCCCAGCAGAACACAAGCACATAGAGCTAAAAGTGATCTCTGAAGTCACCATAACCAAGCCCATGTAGGTACCTCCTATATAATCTGATAAACTTTCTGAACTCCCTCTTAAAAGTCCTTAGGTTTTTTTGCTCCTTGTCCAAGAAGTAAGCTGCTCCAGATCCTCACTGCTCCGATGGTCTTGGGTATCATCTGCCTGAAACAGAAACCATCATTTTTCCGATGAATTTGTACCGCACCTAGATAGGACGTGATATTTAAACCCCCTAGCACTACTGCAATAAAAATAATAAACAGCAGCATTAATCATAATCAAAAAAACATGTATTCATCTCTCACTAGCCATATAAAATATAGGTAGGGCCTGTCTGGTTTTATTTATGTACTCTGAGGTTCTGGTATTAAACTGGGCTATTAAACGTCAGGGGGGAAGGCAGGGGGGTGCTTCTGCCAGTCAGGGGGGTCAGTGGGATAGAAACAATGACCAGTAATCACCACTAATGGCTGGGCCATTAGTACTGATGAGGCACGAATGTCAGAGACCAGGTGCAAGTGACAGGGGGAAAGGAGTGAGCACTAATTGCCCTATTCAGAAAATGTAAATGTGCTCCCAGGCTACGTGACAGCAGTGGAAAAGCAGGGCACTGGCTATAAGGCTCAGAGAAGGCATGGAAATGGGAGCTGGAAGAGGCTTCCTAGGTCTTCTCCAGCCTAGCTGCCAGTGGGGATTTCCCCCAGCCTTGCATCTGCTGCCAAAGCCTCAGGAAATGGGAGCGTGGCCTTTCCCCAGAGGAGAAACTCTGAGGGTCCAAGTCTGTCCTTTTCATTTCATTTCACACCCTACTTATTTCCTACTTTACCCCTTGTTTGTAGCTATGATGGGCTGGAACCTGCCTTTTTCAGCCAGAGGTGGCTTACCCCATCACACAGGTATCCAGTGTTTCACACAAGCAAACTACACACTCTTGATGAAATGATGGGACACACAGGGGCTTTGACTGACCTGCGTAGCTATCCCAGAAAAAGTCCCTGTCACAACTGCCTAATGCAGGAATGTCCTCAGGGCCTTCTTTCCCAAGGAACCTCCATAAAGGCTCCAAAAACACCTCCGGTTGATAATAAACCATGTATCTGCAAAAAACATTTTGTTAGTAAAGAATATCAGTGCAACTACTCTGAAAAAGCATGGTTTGGTTCATCTCACCTAATTTTTACTTTCTAAAAGTTGCATCTCTGGACTCTGGGTGTCAGTCTCTTCTCCCAAGTAACCAGTGATAGGACAAGAGGAAATGGCCTCAAGTTGTGCCAGGGGAGGTTTAGGTTGGATATTAGGAAAAACTTCTTCACCAAAAGGGTTGTCAAGCGCTGGAACAGGCTGCCCAGGGAAGTGTTTGAGTCCCAATCCCTGGAGGTATTTAAAAGATGTGTAGATGTGGTGCTTAGGGGCATGGTTTAGCGGTGGACTTGGCAGTGTTAGGTTTATGGTTGGACTTGATGGTTTTAAAGGTCTTTTCCAACTTAAATGATTCTATGATTCTATGATTCATCCTGCCTGTCGCAGAGCAATGTTGGGATAGGGTGAATTGCCTTTGGGAGGTGCAGATCTTTCCTGTGACTATAGAGGGGGGTTGGCTGCCTGGCAAAGAGTATAGTCTCAGTCAAATAGCTGGAGTTAAGTGAGGAAAAAACCCTCCCCAAAGATAGATGTGACACTGTGTAAATGAGAAGACTAATTTTAAGCGCTCAAGTGTGTCATTTCTATCATTCTTATTAGACAAGCATCAGGCATAACTCCATGGCCACGGATGAGCTCTCTCTCACATAGATTACCTACTGTTCCTGGCTAGCTCTGGGATGGTCCTTCGAGTTGAAGAGCCACTTTGTTTGGTTTTGGACTTTCTGGACTGTGCAGCAGTTTAACTACATCAGTCCAAATGTCCAGTTGCAAGCTCTTAATGGAGGGAACAGCAGTATTGCTATATCCAGCTTTTAAAATCTGCTTTAAGGGAAGAAAAGGTCTTTTCTCACTAATGAAGAGAGAGAGTTGGGGAAGAAATTCGCAATGACAAATCTCTTCTGTACTTGCATTAATCTTGCATTATGCACATGCTAATCACCCTTCCAGGACCGAATCTTGCCCATTTTCACATGACTGTTATGGTAGATTTTGGGGTGTGTGTGGAAGAACAGGGGACTTGAAAAGCCGTCTGCTGCCCCTTGTGTAGGGAAGCTGTGTAAATCATGGGAATGCTGGATTTATGTGGCTATTCTCATGTGGCCACAAAGAATTTCAACTACAATCTCTACAGTAAGTTATCCTTGATACTTGGTGTTAGGCCTTGGGAGGCACTGACCACTGAGGCTCACCTAAGACAGCAGTGGAAAGAAGCGTGTGAACTTGTACTACTTGAACCTAGGGACTTGCTTACAGCTATTTCATGGCTCTTTGATCTTTGGCCATTCGATGAGAGTGATGGCTTGGGTACCCCCAGGGTATGTGGAGCACAGGCTGATTTTCTTCTGCCCTTGTTAGAGCTCACGGTTAGCTTGTCAAATGGCTCGCCACTGTCTTCTCATGGCCTCAGAAGCCCCTCCGTTCCATCACCTCTGTTATTCTACATAGTGTGGCAGACAGCGTTTCTGTCCTGGCTCTGCTCCCTCATCTTAACTCTTCCTTCCAAGCTGGATGCTACGGAAAGGACAGCATGCTCCTCCATATCAGCCTTGTCTTGTGCACTATTTGCATAACACATTGCACACACGTATATGTGCAATGTATATATAGCAAGATTTTAAGTACAATATTATTCATATCAGTTCTGCGGGGCCAGTGAGCAATGATGCACACACACATCCCCAGAGGCAGCAGTTTCACACAGTGATATTTCAGCTACAGCTATATATCTTCAGATACCTATTTTCAAAGTCTAACAAGGGATTTCAGAGTCCAGCAGGAGGTACTTATATTAGCCTGTTGCTTGAAACAATAATCATTGTAAATTAATTAGTTGTCCTTGAAATTCTAATTTGTGTGTTGAAAATTAACAGGAACACTTCCAATCTGGGGAAACACACCAAACATCAGAATTTAACTGAAAAGAAGTTCTGACTCTCCTAAAGCACAGTATGCAAAAGTACCAGGAGAAGGGTTTCTGTCCTATGGCATTGTTGTGATATAACACATGCACGTGTGTGCACACACAAAAACATACACAGACAGACAGACACACACACACTACTGATAATTAGAAGGTCAAAACATATTGCTGGTTCTAATCTCCTAACTGTGATACCTCTATTATTTATTACTGAAATACATCTGATATACTACAGGAAAATAACACTTGTCAAAAACCACCTTTGCAGCTTGTGTTTTATTCTGCATGCTTATTTATATTTGTCTTTCATTTTGAAGAGTTTGTCTTATATTTTTAAATTTCTTGTAGATGGCTCTGAAAAGCATATGAGGAGTTTAGAAAAAAGGTTCCAGGGTATGAAGAAGGATTTGTAGCACTGGAGAATACGTACAGCTTGCTGTAATCAAATGCTTAAAAAAAAGAAACTCTTACAAAAACAGGAAAGAAAAGGAGATAGCAGGGGAAAAGGGTAAACTGCATTGCTTAGTCTTTACAGTGCAAGCCATATAATGGCGAGAAGAAAGATAACTGATGGGTAGTATTTTAAGGCATATTAACCCAATTACAAGTATATTTTTACAATCGTAGCTCCAACATTTATCACACTGCATTTATTAGACCTCTGAGCTAGGTTATGTCAAATGAAATGCTGTGAAACTACAGCATTTCATTAAATTGCTGCCGGAGCAGGGTATTCAATCCTGATACTCTAAAACCACATGATTTTATCAAAATCTTCGGAAATTGAAGCAATCACTAAAAGGTGTCGGGAAATTAAAATGTTCTGTCTCAGTGAAAGAGATACACTCCTTGTAACATATATCAGTGGGGTTTTTTTTGAAGACACATTACTATGCAGAGAAAAAGCATCAAATACAGGAGACGTAGTAGATTCCAGAAAAGTCTAGCCGCTGCAATTTTTCATACTTAAAAATAGACTGTAAAGGCAAAAAAGCTGAGGTTCTTTCATAATTTGTTTTGGTTTTTTTTTTTTCCTATTCTGTAGTTGATCCTCTGATTGATCAGGTGTTTGCATAAAAGAAAATCATGCAGGATTTATAGACAGTATTACAGATGGAAAATTAACATTTTCAAGCCTAGTTTCCTGAAAGTTTGACACATTTTGTATACCTTTAAATATGTTCAAACCTGGCATTTAGCCTTGCAAACAAACATCCTGGGGGATCACAGGACATCTAAAATGGTCCTGAAGGCATGAAAAGGAAGAAATAACTTATTCTGCGTCCTTTCTTATGCAGTCTTTATCATAAAATTCTGTTTTCTTTTACCAAAATACCCCTGAGTACTTAGCACCCGTAGCTGAAGGATCACAAAGATATCAGCAAATAGGAACCTAGCTGACTCTGTATTGCCTTACATATTGCCATTTACCGGTGCAAAATTAATTCAAAGAAAAATGAGGGCATTTGAGAATAGAAATATTTTATAACCACACTGTAGTTACTCTAGGCTGTGAGGAAGCAATACTGGTGTTCAGTGGTATTTTGTACATCTCGGGGCATCACATGTTGCCTCCAGATGCAGTTCCAGGGAGTAACGGGTCTCCTGTGGGTCCTCTGTCCTATCTATTAGCCCCACATGCGTGTTTCAGATACCCTAGAGCATCTGAAATGGCACCGCACACCTATGCTCTAAATCTCACTCTAAATGACTGTCCAAATCACAGAAAAACACAGAATCAGACTTCCATGAGCTACCTCTAGTTGAAAGATTACCTACAACAATGCATGATGAGGCCATAGAAACCAATGGGTGTTTTGTCAGTGTTTCAACCCAAATTGCACTGTAATCCAACCCTGTTCAGCCACTCTCCCAGGGTGGCCAATAAAGTGCATAGTGTCTGACTCCACACTGCCACCATGTACGACTGACCTAGCTGGGACAACCCTTACGGGAGAAGCAGGCTTGAACAAGTCTTGCAAGAGGTGGATGCAAGAGGACACAAAGTCTTCATTGTGCCTCAAGTCCTTCAACGCTGGTGGCACTGCCAAGGTATGTTCTGGAAGAGAGCAGTTTATAGTAGAAATGTAGGCATAAGGAAATGAAAGAAAGAATTGTGCCTCCTGACTTTTATTCTTGGATGCCAAGAGCTCCTGCAAACAGCCTCCTCCGGCAGTGCTGGGAACATTGAGTCGGGGTGCTGTGTTGGGTATGCAGAGTCAGGGTGATGTTTGATGTGGTAGATGGTGAAGGACCTCTATGCCCACAGTTCTCTGCAGATCATTAGTAATGTTTTAGGAAATTATATAGTGTTGCAGATACAGATGAAAACAAGAACAAAAAAGCTCACTGACAATATTTCTGCCATAAACTTCGAATAAGTTACTCAGACCACCAATATCTCTAGTGACTTCCCTTTACCAGTGAGTCAAATTCAAATTTCTTGACCTGCCCTGCAGCAAGGCCTCACCTGTCCTGCTAATGGTTTATTGCACAAAACAAACTCTGTCCCTCACTGCTTTTTCAATGTTTCTCTTCAAAACATCTCTGTGCTGCCTTCTTTGCTGCCTCTTACGAGTGCATCACTGTCCAGGCACCAATCTGTAAGGCCTCCACTGTATCCTTCAGTCACTTCCTGGGATGTATCTATGCCTTAAGATTTGCAGGGAATTGACGACCCAGTGATGACTACCAAACTTTAGAAATAGCTAATTTAATTATTATTTATTTACAGGCTGACTCTCTGGGCTCATTTACAGCTCACGATTTCAGCTGTAGGTAACCAGTCTCATATTAATATCTTTCTACACTTCTGTTGTACAGCCTAATTTTGCAGAATTGGTAGTGACATTCATTATTCAGGAAAATACATTGTCAGATGCTTGTTTGTACAAAGCCTGACACAGTAAGTCCCAAATCTCTTTTTTTCTGGGAAAGTGGGGCATCTCAGGACTATCACAGTACAAAAATAACAAAAAGTTTAACACGGTGAGAGATCATTAATGATATAAAATTTCACTGAATTTTCAGAAAGCCATAAATATTTTTAATATGACATGGATTTAAATAATATATTTTTGCTTTTACTGCTATCAAAATAAACAAGCTAATAGTGGTGAGTTTTTTGTTGTAAAGGTACTACAGACAGTTCAATCTGGTAAAATAAGGAAAACAAGTTTTCAACAGAGATACAAAGATAAATAAATATGCAAATGCCACTATTATTGTGTAAAGGTTTATGAAATGAAGTAGTGTCTTCCAGGCTTGTGTACTAAATTCAATCTCAACTGTATTTGCACCATAAGTTTTACAAGAACCATCTTTTTTGAAGTGATGTGCTGGCCAAAGGTACGTTTGCCATTACAGCAAAGACCATAATGCTGTACCATTCTGAAAGCTTGGAGAAGATTTACATTTTTATTGGACAAACAAGCCATCAAGCTAAAGAAAATGGAAAAGGAATTTTTTGAACTCGTCTCCTCAGTCTTGTCTATTGTTTCACATTTTAGCGTGCCATCCCATTTGGAGGTGTTCATATCACACACTGGGTAAAAATAAACTACGGCAAACTATTGAATTCATTGCTATTAGGGGCATGTTCCCTGCTCTTCCTGTATTTTAAACAGAGGTCAGCTAGCTCACAGTAATTATCAAATTATTGATTTACTGGGTTAAAGCTGTTTTTACAATTGCTTTAGAGGTTTAACAGTGTTGTATTTCTTCCACATCTGTACTTGATGTTATCCCCTATTGCACTGAATGAAGTCACACTGTGTGAAAATAACAGTAGTGTCAAGACTGTAGCAAACCAACATTAACATTGTGTAAGTAAATACAAATAATGTTAAGGCGGTAATCCCCTGTGGTCTAGTCTTTTTTTCACATAATTTATTAAAAGGTGGCTGACAAAGTTAGCCTTTTAGCATAATTCCAAACACCAGATTAAGTGCAGTTGGTAAAGTGAGATCAGGTAACCAGTCCCCAGGTGCTGACTGAGCAAAGAGCTGCAGTACTGGAGTTTATTTACCCTTTAATGAACTGACACTGTATAACAAACACAGTGGAGAATTTAAAGCAATTTGCCAGAAAATGCCTGTAGGAAGAGCTACCTATGGCACAGAAAAAGGTCTGTGGCATCAGAGGAGAGAGCACTGCCTGGGGAGTTACAAATTTCTGATTTCTAAACCTGGCTCTGACTGTGCTGGCCAAAGTCCCTCAAATAAGTCTCAGGCTGACTTCTACCTGCAGTACTGCTTCGTGTTAATCAGGCCTCTGAAGAGAGAAGCACTAAGGATTGTCACAAAATCTTCCCATGAGAGGGAGCACAAATAGCAGCAAGCAAAACAAAATCCAACCAAAACCAAACACCATACACACAACCATGCAACAAAAAGATCAGAAAAAAGAAAACCCAAAGAATGAATCAGTTTTTCTGTGCTAAAGGTGTATAAATTGAGTGTGTTAGGGGTGGTAAGGATGTGGTGAATCCAGCAGGGAATGAGTCACAGGTAATACAGCTGTGACTTCTGTCATGACATTTCTTCCCTTGCAGACTAACATATCCTCCTGGTACTGCTCAAGGTGCAGCCAGCTGCTCATTCCAACAAGCTGTAGGGTGGATTTTCCTGGGGACAGCATAATGTCCCAGTTAAATAAAAATGCAGAGTTCCAAGAAACATTATTTTATACCTCTTTTAATTATTTTTCCCCTCAAAATTATAAAAGGGGAGTTACTAAAGGCCAGCACCCAAATCCCTCGTTAAGAACCCAGCTAGAGATGGTCTGATTTGCTGCAGCTGCTAGACGTGGGAAGTCACTGGCTGCTGGTGCTCTTCCCTTGACTCACCCAATCTCACAAGGCCCTGAAAGTCAAGTAAGTAACAACTAGCTTCCCCACCTGACCTGTCTGGAGCAGAATAATCAGATACACACATATTTTATATATGCATGTGTATCCATATACACTAGCTGAAAATTACGCTCTAAACTGATTGCCCAAGACTATAGACAGAGACAGTCCCACTTCTCTAGAAGATTCGTGCTCCCGTCTCATATTTTTGGCTCAGAAGTTGCCTCGATGCTCGCAGTAGCTCACCTCTGCCCTTGAACAGCCCTGCTTTGAAAACATTTTGACGCCATCGCACCTACGCACCCAGAAGAGGCGTGAAAATGCCCCCCCAGGGGCAGTTAGACAAGGCACAATTCCCTGACACGCAGCGGTAGTTAACTAGCAATTTTCTATATTAATCTATACTCCCTCGGTTATTGCTCACGCCGCACTCCCCCACAGAGTTATGAGGGAGACACTATCCACCCTTGACCAGCTCCTGGAAAGCTAGCACTGACAGATACAGCCCAAGACATGCCAACAGAGCACTTCCATGCT